>NC_042622.1:42789640-43126322 GCF_901001135.1 Rhinatrema bivittatum
ACATATTTTTTTTTTTTACAATTGCCTTTTCCTCAGCTCCATCTTAATTCTCTCCCAATGACACAGCAGCTTTATAATCATCGTGAGACCCCAGTTTGTTGAGCTCTCACCCCACAAATTATGAGAATATAAACATTTATTTATTTATTTGTATCATTACGCGATCTTTGTTTTAAGTGTTATTTTGTAGTTTGTTTTAATTGATTGTGTATGTGTATAATTGCTTCCATGCTTGTATCATTGTAGCCCGCCTGAACTTTGGAGGCTGTGGGCTAAAAATAATTGTAAATAATAAATAAATAAGTAAGGACTGGAGTGATTTGATCTCTGCATCTGGTTCCTGTGAGAACTCTGGTGGCAGTGTTTTGAATGACTTGAAGAGGGCATAAAATGCTTGCTGGAATACCTAAATACAGTGAGTTGCAATAGTCCAGTGCATTCAGAATAAGATATTGCAAGACTGTACAGAAGTCCTGATAATGTAGTAATGCTTTTAAGTTATTCAATAAATGCAACTTATAGAATAAGGATTTAACCTACCAATGAGACATGTTGCTTCATAGAAAGCCTGTGATCCAGGTGCGTACCTAAGGCCTGGATTTATCAAAATGCACTAAATATCACATGTGATAGGAAAAGGAGTGTGTTTTATGGTAATAGGCTGTGTTTATTACAAAGTGTGCTTTGCATAGGTATTAGTGCAAACTGAAATAATTTTTTTGTGATAGGTGCCAGAATTGTTGTATGAGAGAGAGAGAGAAAGAGAGCACCTAGCTATAAGCTCCTCATACTAGGTAGGTACTTATACCTCTATATGAGGTCCACCTAGCTACTCGAGGTGAGGTTTAGGTATTAGTGTAGGGGTTAGGGGTCACTTTGACATTCAGAGTGCGATGTAAGAACAGAACAGTGTACTATTGTGAAGATTTGATGACCTTCGGAGTGAGGAAACTCACCCAAAGATGAGATTTGTGCAATCTTCTCTCAACCTAGCTTGATGTTACCCAGGGTAGAGAGTCCATCAGTTAGGTTGAGAGAACATTGCAGCAAATCTCATCTTTGGTGAGTTTCCTCACTCCGAAGGTCATCAAATCTTCACAATAGTACACTGTTCTGTTCTTACATCGCACTCTGAATGTCAAAGTGACCCTAACCCCTACACTAATACCTAAACCTCACCTCAAGTACTAGGTGGACCTCATATAGAGGTATAATACCTACCCAGTATGAGATCTTATAGCTAGTCAGTCCTCTCCTCTCTCTCTCTCTCTCTCTCATCTCTCCTCTCTCTCTCTCTCTCTCTCTCTCTCTCTCTCTCTCTCTCTCTCTCTCTCACTACAAAGTACAATAAAGCCATATCACACAAATGAAAAAGGTGTAGTTAAAGCTGTGTGATATGGTTTCACACAAAGCTTGGCCAGAAATCCCACTCCTTCCCTTTTCCTAATTTACCATCGCACCATGCGTTAAAGGTGCTTTTGCATGCAAAAATGCCATATAGCACTTTGATAAATGACCCTCTAATTTTCGTGAGGCTTTCTGAATATTGAGTTGTTGCCAGTCGATGGTGATGACAGAAGGTAACTGAAATGATTGCGAGTAACAAAATTTCAGGTTTTTTGACATTAAGTTGCAGGCAATGATGAGTAAGCCAACACTTAAAAGAACTGATACACAGAGTTGTTAGATTAATAGTGGGACTTAGGACCACTTGTTCCTGTAATTGGTCTTGGTTGCTTTAGTCTGGCAATAGCCTTCTGATATGCTTTTCTTTCCTGTAGGGAACCTAGTGTAAAGAGGAGAACTCATAAATTTCCTGTCCATTAAATTATATTCACTGCAGAGCTAGCATTCATAAGGCATGCAGAGCAACTAATTCATTAGAGAGGGCATTGCTAATTGTGCCTAAGCTGTAATGTAAAGGGTTCATTTTCTGGGTGGGAATCCATTTTCTATGCCTTTCCACCAAGTGCTTACAATAGATTTTTTAAACCATTTTGCCAGAATCAGCAATGACTCAGACTCGGAAACCTTAACTGCATGCAGCGACCAGATCGCCTCACTCAATACTGTTTTTTTTTTAATGTGTTCCTTCATTAATTACATCTTCATTTCAGCAAAGAAAAGAAAGCTAGAAGCCATAACAATGTAACAAAATGTTGTTATGTGGAGCAGCCTCAAAGTCCTAACAATTGTTGAGAAAATTGGGATATCGAATGAGTTTTGACAGTGACTCAGGAGAAGGAGCCAGGTGGTAATATCCATTTATTCTGAATTAATCCATAATGCTATGATCAAGATCTTAGTTGTGCAATGGTATTGTGGGAGGAATTTTCAAAAGGATTTGCACACATAAACCATAGTTTTTATGCTTGTAAATAGAGATGTGAATCGTGTGATCGATCGTCTTAACGATCGATTTCGGCTGGGAGGGGGAGGGAATCGGATCGTCGCCGTTTGGGTTTTTAAAATATCGTGAAAATTGTGAAAATCGAAAACCGGCACACTAAAACATCCCTAAAACCCACCCCGACCCTTTAAAATAAATCCCCCACCCTCCTGAACCCCCCCAAAATGCCTTAAATTACCTGGGGTCCAGTGGGGGGGGGGAGGGCAGGAAAGCCGGCACACTAAAAAAAACCCTAAAACCCACCCCGACCCTTTATTTTTTTTTTTATTTTCTATTTTCAAAATTTTCACAAAATTACATCATGAAATTATTCAATAATGAAATACGGTACATATTCTGGAATACAGCATAATATAATATAACACATAAATCTGTTTAAGAATCAAATTACCTTCCATATACATTCCTAAATATAAGAATTCGGGGCAAGTAAGAAAAATGAACGAAAGTAGACATAATTTAATACACATAAATAGGAATTAGGTAGGAGAGCAAAGCACTTAAATATTAGTCAGTTACTCTGCAAGATTTTCTACGGGGTGTCCTACCAAGAAATCCCTCAATTGGATAGGGTCAAAGAAAACATAGTTATTCCCTTTGTAACTTATACAGCACTTACAGGGAAATTTTAATATAAACCGGGCACCTAAATTAAGTACCCTTTGTTTCATAACTAGGAATTCCTTCCTTCGTTGTTGAGTACATTTAACTATATCGGGGTAAATCCATAGTTTTGCTCCGTAAAACAGAGCAGTTCTATTCCTAAAGAACCTTTTCATTATAAAGTTACGATCTGATAAAAAGGCAAATGATATTAACATTACTTTCCTTTCTTTGACCTCTGTCTCTACGGATAATTCCAGTATGTCTGAAATATCCAGAGGTGGTATATTTTGCTCTTCCTGAGGGACTCTTTGAGACATATAATATGCTCTAGTGCATACTGGAAATGCAGTCTCAGGAATCTTTAGGATTTCTTTCATGTATGTTTTAAATAAATCTATTGGGGAAATTAATCTCACCACAGGGAAATCTATTACTCTCAGATTTAACATTCTAGAGCTATTTTCCAGTTTTTCCAATCTTTTTCCCATGGCGCTTTCTGATTTCACCAAATTCTTTTGCAAATAGTCCATATTCTTAACGTTTTCTTCCTGAAGCTTTATTTGTTCTTCCATAGTCCCAATCCTAGTGGCATTTCCTTGGATTTTCATTTCTATGTCAGACATCGAATGGACAATTGACTTTAGAGCAGTGTCTATTGCTTTTAGAGCATACCACACTTTCCCAAGAGTCACATCCTCTGGTTTTCCAACATTTATTTCCAATTTGGGGATTTCTTTAGCTGACTCACCCCTCTCTTGCAGCAGTGCCGGTCTGATATTCTCCGAGGTTCCAATCGCAGTTCGGGGCCTCTCCTCTCCTCTGGCACCTCTCTCCGATATCTCACTCGCCGGTTCTCTCTGGGGGGTGTGCATACTTGCACCTTCCTCTCCCAGGTCCCCCGAAGTAGGTTCCCAAAGCGCTAAGTTCCAAACGCCCTGGGGCTCTTCAGGCACAGAATCGGCTGTGCTCCTCGGGCGCTCCGGCCTCACTGGCTCGCCAGGGCTTAGCGTCACATCCGGGGTCAGGGGTGAGTCTGCTCGTTCCGCAGGCTCTGCACCAGCGACCAGCCCGCTTGGCGTCCCGCTTGCTCCCGCTAAGAAGCCTTCAATCCGCGGCTGGGAGGGGTCTATGCTCGGGGAACTTGTTACAATCCCCTGAACCTTCCCCTTGCGTTTCGTATGGGGCATATTTTTTCAGAATTCAGATCGAAAAGGAAAAACGCCGTGGAGCTCACTTCTTGGCGTCCTACCCGGCGGCCATCTTGCCCCTGCCCCGACCCTTTAAAATAAATCCCCCACCCTCCCGAACCCCCCCCAAAATGCCTTAAATTACCTGGGGTCCCAGAGGAAGGGTCCCGCTGTGATCTTCCACTCTCGGACCTCCGGTGCTTGTAGAAATGGCACCGGCGCTACCTTTGGTTTTTCCGTACGGAAAAACGATTCAAGGCAGGAGATCGCTCCCGGACCCCCGCTGGCCCCCAGGGACTTTTGGCCAGCTTGGGGGGGCCTCCTGACCCCACAAGACTTGCCAAAAGTCCAGCGGGGGTCCGGAACGACCTCCTGCAGTCGAATCGTGTTGTCTACGGCCAGCGCCATTTTGCGCAAAATGGCGGCGGCCATACGCTGTATGGCCGGCGCCATTTTCTGTACGGAAAAACCAAAGGTAGCGCCGGCGCCATTTCTACAAGCACCGGAGGTCCGAGAGTGGAAGATCACAGCGGGACCCTTCCTCTGGACCCCAGGTATTTTAAGGCATTTTGGGGGGGTTCGGGAGGGTGGGGGATTTATTTTAAAGGGTCGGGGTGGGTTTTAGGGTTTTTTTAGTGTGCCGGTTTTCCCGCCCTCCCCTTTCCCCTCCCCCTTCCCCCGATTTACGATTTTTTGACGATAAATCGGGGGAATTGTTATTGTATCGCGGCTCTAACGATTTTTGATGATTTAAAATATATTGGACGATATTTTAAATCGTCAAAAAACGATTCACATCCCTACTTGTAAATGGTCATTAAAAAATTACTGGGGGGGGGGGGGTATGTGCAAAAATGATTTTATGATACTTTCCGTACATTCCAGATAGGAATTCTGGGGGTGGGGGGAAAAGTAGAGTTGGGGTAGGGACATGATTTGCATGCATACATTCAGATTTTGAAAGTCCGTGCATAAATATGCATGTACAGAATTCCTCCTGCTCTGAAGCGGGTGTAACTTTGAGCGTGTATGTCGGCACGGGTTTTGCGAGCACCCATGATTTTTCAAACCAGGTTTATGTGCTGGCCTTTTTATGCTTAGAAGATTGGAAAGGAATTATTAAAGGGATCAATGTCCGTCCATCCATCTATCAAGCTGGCTGTCTTAGGCACAGTAGGGATGTGCAGTTATTTTACATGATTGGCACATCCAAACTGAAAAAGGCCATTTGTTTGGGGCATTTTTGTTTTGTGTAAAAAAAAAAAAAAAAAAAGCCACTCTGAGGCACTTCAGCTTCCTCTTGCCCCCTCTCAGGAACAGCCATGGGGCCTGAGCCGAACCCAGCTAGGGTTCTCCCTGGGCCACCCCCCCCCCACCCCCCCCACATTCTCTCTCTGCCCCTTAAAGCAAGCCTTGGATCCCATGCCATTTGTTCTGGGCTGAGCAAAGCCCCAGCCCGACTTCCCTGGACCCCCTCTGACCTTTCCCCGAAAACCTGCTGGGGCCTCAGGGGACCTCCCTCGCACCCACTACTCCTTCCCTGGGGGTGGACGTGCTAAGGAAGGGGCAGGAGCGATGCCAGTTCTGCTCCTGCCACGTCCTCAATCCTTTTGGATATCACTTCAGCGACTGTCAGGGCTGGCTGGCACTCACCCTTACGTTGTACTGCCTGCCGAGGTTTGTCTGTACAACATAATTGCGCTGGCCGGCACAGAGACGGGCGTTGGACTGACATCACGTCAGCACCGGCCTCAGGCTGGCTGGTGTGTGATTTTTTTTAAAGAAACGGGATGGAGCAGAAGCGCACAGATATCACTCCTGCCCCTTTCTTTGCCATTGACCTCCCTGGCAAGTTTTCTTGAGGGGGATTGAAGGGGCCCAGCAGACCCCCGACTGGGATCGGGTGAGCCCAGCTGGGTCGGCACAGGCCCCAAGGTTTGTTTTGTGGAGCAGCGTGGGATGGGGGGAGGGGTTGGAGGACTTTAGGGAGGCCAAATTCATAGTTTTTTTTGTTTTCTTTTTTCTTTTGTGGTTTCATCGCTGATTTTGAATCAGGAAATGAACCGAACCGAAATAAACATTAAACGAACTGAAAAGCAAAGAAATAAAAATCCCTTGAAACAATATTATTTGGCCTACACATTCCAAAAGCACAATAACTCTCCAAAAAAGGGATGGAAATTCACGTAATTCGTAACAAATACACCCAGCACAACCACGCACATTTCCACATTCCCCCCCATACACCTCACACCGCCCACACACCCACAACCCACATAGATATATATACCCCATACCTTCCCTATACACATGCACCCCCCACACACATCAAACATATACATCTGCTCCCAGCACACCCACCCACACCTACACACCCCATAGAGACATGGAAAATAAATGACAAAGCTTCTCAGTTCTTCCAACAACCCCCACCACACACACACACATACTCATACTTACCCCATCCACACTCTCACCTATACACACACACAGCCATATGCCTAAAATAATTCACACAACTCTCCTTCACACACAACCCTCCACAGAATCCCCTCACACACAGCCCTGGATTTGTCGATAGGCACCCACTATGCCTGTGCCTAGGACAGTAAACATTTAGGGGCAGCAGCAGGCTGGCTAAGATTTGCTGCTTTCCAGATCTGCTGAAGCTCATTCAGCAGAGAACAGCTCTCTGCATCCCTGTGACAGTCCCTTACAGGAGGTGAGATTTTGCCTTAGAAGCAGCAAAATCCTAAATCCGTCCCTGCTCACACATAGAAAGATACTCAAAACATACACATCTATCCTCAACACATACCCTGACACCTACACACACCCACTTATGCCCTTCCCACATATACATAAACACACATACCCCCAGACACTTCCACATACTTAACCTCTGCACACATACAACCTACACACAACTCTCATACACACCCAAACACACACAAGCACATGTATACATACATATTTGGCCTCCCTAAAGTCCTCCAACCCCTCCCCCCATCCCCCGCAACCAAAACAATATACTACCAACGTATGCATGAATATAGAAAGTCCATACTCCAAACCAAACGAGAATATTACGCCAAAAAAATACATGGTCTGCAACACAATCCCAAGGCCCTCTTCTCCATGGTTGCCGATCTAACCTCGCCCTCCCTCACACAACAACCTGCAATTTCCTCAAAAAATCGGTGCAATGAGCTTGCACAATTTTTTTAAAAACAAGGTATCCTCCATCACAGCACAATTCTCTCGCAACAGCTTCAAAATCTGTCTCCCCTCTATAAACTCACCAGTCTCCCTTTCCACTTTTGATTCCTCTTCCTCCCTGGAAGTGAGAACATCCTAAAAAAAAATGAACCCTCTTCACATCCCTCTGAAACTATTCCTTCTAAACTCTTACTATCTATACCCAAAGTGATCGCCAAACCTTTATCGAATATTCTTAACTGTTCCTTAGAGCATGGCACAGTCCCTAATTTTCTCAAGCAAGCAGTAGTGAAACCGCTACTTAAAAAACCCAATCTTGACCCTGCCACCCTATCTAATTACAGACCCGTCTCCAATCTACCCCTCCTAGCTAAAGTCCTGGAAAAACTAGTTAATTCACGCCTATCTGATCACCTAGAACAGAACAATATTCTCCCATCCACCCAACACGGTTTCAGGAAGCATTTAAGTACTGAAAACCCTACTGCTCTCCCTACATGATACCCTCATCAGAGGAACCGACTCAGGATCCTCTTACCTGATTGCAATGCTTGACATTTCTGCTGCATTTGATACAGTCAATCACGATGTCCTCCTCAATATCTTGAAGAGTATCGGGATTACTGGCAATGCCCTCACCTGGATTCAATCGTACCTCCAAAATCGCTTCTTTACTGTTTTAGTGGACAACAATGAATCTGACCCCATCAGTCTCCCTCAAGGTGTGCCCCAAGGATCCTCTCTCTCTTCTACCCTCTTTAATATATACATGCTTCCCCTTACCACGCTTCTCACTAACCTTCACATCAAGCATTTCATATATGCTGACGATGTGCAACTCATTTTCCCATTCTCTGACTCTCTACAAACTGCGCTACAGAACTGGGAATCCTGTCTCTCCTCTATCAACCAACTTCTCAATGACATGCAGCTAGCTCTAAATCCCAACAAAACTGAACTATTAATCATATCTAACAGGCATCCGCTCCCAGACATTCCTTTGCATACTCATCTACCACTTTCCCCCCGCACACTCGCAACCTAGGTGTCCTTATTGACAATCATCTCACCTTTAAACCATTCATTAAATCCATCCTAAAGGAATGCTACTTTAAGCTCCAAACGATAAAAAAACTCAGACCCCTGCTTCATTTCTCCGACTTCCGCACAGTTCTCCAGTCTATCATTTTGTCTAAAATAGACTATTGTAACGCTCTCTTCCTCGGCATCCCTGCAATACATACCAAGCCTTTACAACTTTTGCAAAACGCCGCTGCTAGGATTCTGTCAAACACAAGAAAAAGAGACCATATTACCCCCACACTCATAGAACTACATTGGCTCCCAATAAAATCACGAATTCTTTATAAAGCACTCTCCATCATTCATAAAAGTCTGTTAAACTCCAACCTCAACTGGATCAACCCCCCCTCCTCCCCCGCACCTCCAACAGACCCACCCGCACAGCCCTTCAAGGAACCCTTCGTGCCCAACCCATCAAAACTTTCAAACTCTCCTCTACTATTAGCAGAGCTTTCTCCCTCGCCAGCCCCACCTTATGGAACTCCCTACCCCATGATATACGCCTAGAGACACATACACCCAAATTAAAAAAAAAACTGAAAACCTGGCTTTTCCAGCAAGCCTACTCCATATCCCCCCCCCACCACTTAGAATTTCCCCCATTAGAGAATTCCTCTATAATATATACTCTTCGAGCTATGACTATGAATGCCTTCGATTTAAGACTAAGAATTTGCCTGCTGTTTTTTGTACTTTGAACTCTCCTATCTGTGTATATAGTTGGTTTACTCATATTGATTTATATTTATATCTAGTTTTCACCCCCCTGTTTAATGTACTCTATTGGTTATACGTAAGGGCCCCGCCCAAAAGTTAATCTTGTTCCGCTGTTATATGTAAGGGCTCCGCCCAAAAGTTTTTGTTTTTTGTAAACCGATGCGATGTGTCAACGGATGTCGGTATAAAAGAGACCTTAAATAAATAAATAAATAAATAAATAAATAAATAAATATTCCTTCACAGCTATATCTACTACCTACAAACACAAAGCCATCCCTCTGAAATATACACCCTCATCCCCCATACACAAACAACGCATCCACAAGCCCTTCCCACTCACACAACCCTCAATCAAAAACACACATGCACACACACACATCCATCCACCAGATGCCCTCCTCAACCACCCATGCTAAGCATGGCCCTACACCTCCCACATACATACGTCCACTTCCCCAAGCACACACCTCCACCACCCACACCCATCAAACACACACACACACACACACACACACACCACAGATAACCCCATCACAAGCCCCCACACTCCCCAACTATTCCTCCCTCATGAATCCACACCCTCAATGTCTCCCGCTACCTCAAAATCCCTGCAGCCAGACAGAAACATAGAAACGTGACAGCAGGAAAAGAACAGAAGGCCTATTCTACTCATCCACACCCCATATCCAGAACCCACACCCCCTTAATGAATCTATGTTGGAAAGCATTCCTGAAGCCATGCCTCTGCATGCCTTCCCAGCCATCTGCAGCACAAGCCCTTGGAAAGGAAAGGTGAAGCTAAACAGAGATGAGGAAGGGGTGGCCTGGGACAGAGAGAAGGACAATTCATGTGACAGGATAAAAAAAAACAAACCTTGAGCTGTTTCTCCCTTCCTCCCTCCCTCATCAAAGTGTTGGGTCACCTCTTTACCCTTCCCTCACAGAAAACAGTACAGCCTGAGCTGCATCTCTCCCTCTCTCATGTTTAAGAAACAGCAGAATCCTCTGCTCCTTCCTCCTTCCATAGAATCAGAGTAATAGTGAACCACAGTTCTGCCCCTGCCCTGAAAAATCATCCTGATTACAAATCACCTGTCTACCCGCTCCCTCTGGGGAAGAACCTCCCTGCTCCCCAAATGTTTGGGATTAATATAACCAAACGCTGCTTCTCACCCCTACACTAGTGCAAACCGACCCTTACCACATCTTGTTCAAATAAACTAGAGCGGTGGTTCTCAACCTTTTTCCCCATCGTGACACTCCTGACAGGCCACGCTCACCTGTGCGACATGCCGCTCATTACAACTAATAGCAGAAATAAAAATTAAAGGCTCATTATTATTATTATTATTGTTAAGAATGACACAAAGGAAAGATAAATGTACTGTCTGAACAGAAATTGGATAAATAAATAAATCCCACACCAAAACAGCACCAACTTCCAGCACTCAAACAATAACCACCTAAGAAAAGGCAACACTGAAAATATTACACCAGGCCTTAAGACACCAATACACCTCCTATTAGGAAAACGGACCAAGCCAGGCTGCTATAGAGCCCTACACAGAAAGTACACGCCAGCAGAAAACCTCACCTCAGTCGTGTGTGCCAGACCCTCACCTAACAAAGGATAAAGAGACCATAAAGAATAACTAGAAGCATGCAGACAAAATCTGAACTGGAAACAGCAACTCTTTGTAAGAGTTGCAACAAAGGAAAAGAGAAACATCACCAGTCCTCATAAAACAAATCAAGAAATATAAAATCTGTAGCAGTAAAACCATACTAACAAAAAGAACAGATTCTTTCAAAACAGCTGATGAATGAAATATCCAATAATTAAAAACTCATATAAAAAATTTCTAGATACCAATAAAATATTTCAAAATAGCAAACACAAAGACCCAATAATGAAAAATAAGGATAAAAAAAAATGCTTTGCTCTGCATTCCTGGGAATGTTTGATATCCAGGTGCTCTGAGATTGTTTTGAATTAGCAAGAAGAGGGATGGTTTGCTTGCAACTTCCTCCTCTCTCTCAGTCACACACATATACCATGCTCTCTCACTTACATAGGCTCTGAATCGCTCACATATGCACATGCTTTTTTTCTCACACTTATATAGGCTCTTAATCACATGTTTACACACATGCAGTCTGTCTTTTCACACTTACACACACAGGCTTTCAATCACACACTTACGTACATGCAGTCTCTTTCTCTCATACACATAGGCTTTCATTCACACACTTACACATGCTCTCTCTCTTTCTTTCACTTTCACAAGGGCTCTCAATCACATACTCACAAGCTCTCTCTTTTATTTATACACACAAGCTCTTAATCATACAATCACATGATCTCTCTCACATAAAAAGGATCTCAATCACACAAACATACTCTCTTTCACACAAACAGGCTTTCAATCACACACTTACATATACAGGTTCTCAATCATACACTTACATTCATACTACCTCTCTCACACACAGGTTCTCAATCACACACACACATACTCTCCTTCACAAACAGGTTCTCAATCACACACTTACAAATACATGCTCAATCACTCACTTTCATACATGCTATCTCTCTATCACACACACACACACACACGCTATCAAACACATATGCTTGTTCACTCACCCACTCTCTCTCTCTCCCCTCACGAACTAGTGGCGGCAGCAGCCTCCTACACTTCCAATCCTATTGTAGAGGCAGCCTCCTACACCTTCAGGCCTCGTGGCCTCGAGAAAGGAATCCCATCAGCCACGGACCTGACATTGCTCCTCTTTTGCTCCGCACTGCACCTCTCTTCTCTTCTTCAGGCCGCACCTCTCTTCTCTTCTTCGGGCCAATGCTGCACGCACTAGCATGGTCTCTTCTTCCTGCGTGTGGCTGCTGCTCACCACTTCCTCTTCTGGGCCGCAGGGGGAGGGGCAGTAAGGAGAGACCATGCTGGTGCCGCTGACTCCAGCTCTCCTGCCATGTTCCACCTGGGCTATCAGCATTTTAAGCCTGGGTAGAGGACCTATTTTGCTGGAGCAGGGGGAGCAGTGGGGGCCTGGGAAGGGTGGCGACACACCAGTTGAGAACCGCTGATCTAGAAATCTCATATAATTATCTGCTTCTCTGAGAACTGAGATTTGTTTAGAATTACTTTAGTCAACGGAAATGGTGTAGGGACTGTAGCAGCTTCTTTGGTAGTATTATAATAGGTTATTGTTACTGAAAGTTATAGCGTAATGACTGAGACTTTTGAAATAATTAGCCCACACTGCATGAAGAGAACAGTCTACAATTTACTTTGACTATTGAGTGCTTATTAAATGGAATCCTTGTTGTGAAACATAAGCAACACAATACTTATAGGCAGATTTAAAACAAAATTAAGAAAATATTTTTTTCATTCAATGCACAATTAAACTGTGGAGTTTGCCGCTAGAGAATCTGGTCAAGGCAAGTAGGATAGCTGAGTATAAAAAGATATGGATATAATTCTGAAGGAAAGGTTTGTTAATGATATTAACCAGACAGACTGGGTGGGGAGTCTCTACCTTTTACTTCAGGGAGTGAGTACCATGGAATAGAAATTTAGAACATGATAGCAGGTAAAAACCATACGGCACATCCAGTGTCTGTCCATCCACATCTCCTCTCAGTTTTATAGCTCCTTTCTATGTCTCACCTCCTTACCTGAGCGATCTTATTAGATTCTACCAGATGCTTTTCAAGAGACCTGGACTGGCCACTGTTGAAGACAGGATACTGAGCTTGATGGACCCTTAGTCTGACCTAGCATGACAGGTCTTACATTCTTAAGGTCTGTGCTTGTTTACCTTCTTTATACTTATAGTTGTCTGTGATATCTTGGTGGTCATCACTGCCAACGCTCTTGGTAGTGATGCAGGAACCAACCATCTTGGTATCATGTAAATATTTTTCCTTTCTGCTCCTAGAGACTATCCAGGAAATACAATCTGCATTCACCATGGAGAACACAAAAGGAGCATCGTAGCTGATGACAATATCTCCTTCTTTGATGGCTTTAACTGATGCAGGGCCACAGCAGAAGATCCCTGAGTAGGAAATGAACAAAATAGATATCTCTTTAAAAGGGAAGGCACCACGTCAGCTGTACACGCACTACATCTTACAAAAGGTTCCCCAAACAAGGGAAACAGAAACCTTAGATCTCACCATTGCTTTTCTCCTGGGGCGTAGGGTCCATTACTTGCCATCCTCCATATCCTGGTGGAAGGTCCCTTCGTTCCATCCAGCACTCAGTCCAGACATGAAAGTTCCTAACAAAACAATTAAAAGCATTCTGCTCTATTTTTTATGTATTATGGAATATAGAAATATGAATAGCTCAGGAGGCAATTATTACTACCTTGCACAGGTGTAATGAACATGGGTACAAGATTGCCCGTGTACCTTACAGCTGTTATTTCCATGGGACAGCAACACATTGGAAAGCATGGACATGTATTTGAAAATCAAATCTAGGAACATACTTTCCCTGCCTGACCTCGCCCTACCTCCCATTCTACCTGTTTTCCCCCTTCCTAGTGAAACTAGGTGGCTATAGTTAGTTGGCTCTCTGGTGGGCAATTTTCAAACCCTGTGATCTAACCAGGTAACTCCATAGTGCTTTTCTATGTTTGTAATGAAGATACAATTTCTAGCGATGCATGTACTGAGGAATGAGGACAACACCCAACTTGAAAGAATGGCTTCCTGACAGCAGAAGAAAAAAAAATATGATAGTAAAAGAGATCAAATAAATAGCAAAACTGCTTGTTATAGCTCTTGGGTGGTTTAAAGAGAAGTAACAGTTTGTTGGGGGATGTTATTATTTAAATATCTCCTTTGCTAGAGGCACTGCTTGAAATAATGCCTTGCCTGTGTTTTATGCTGTACTGCCATTCTATAAAGCAAGGGTCCTTAAATCTGGTCCTTGAGGGCTGCAAACTGTTCTTGTTTCAAGATTTCCACAGTGAACATGCATGAGGTATATTTGCATGCCTTGCCTCTATTTTAGGCAAGTATATCTCTTGCATGTTCATTGTGGAAATCCTGAAAACCAGGCTGGTTTGAAACCTTCAAGGACCGGATTTGGGGACCCTCTTGCTGTAAAATAATGCCTTCTGGTATAGAGTCTTATTTATTTATTTATTTACATAAAACCTGATGACTGGCTTTTCACGTTTCGACATCAGAATGAGGTATAATCCTAAAACTATTACGACAGTCACAACAGTATAAAATAACACACAACTCTAAGAAAACATAATGGGCCAGATTTTTAAATCTATGCCCGATTTTATAACATGCACGCGTAGCCGCGCGTATGTCATAAAATCCGGGGTCGGCACGCGCAAGGGGGTGCACACTTGTGCACACTTCGGAGGGGTGCACCCTTTGGAGGCCTCTGGCCACGCTCCCACCCCGGACCGCCCCGCCCCACCCCTTTTTTTCAAGCCCCGGGACATACGTGCGTCCCGGGGCTTGTGTGTGTCGCAGGAGCGGGTTTTCGGGGTTACGTGCGTAATATACGTGCAAAACCCTTTGAAAATCCGCCCCATAGATTTCTCTCCCCCATAGCCCATCTCATGCTTATTTCCCCTACTGAACTGCTGCTGGGTGTAGTTACAGACAAGACCATTATTTATTAGTCTTTTATTTTACCATGGGAGAGAATGTTTATGAGATTGCTCCGTGTTTGTGTTTGTTCCTACTAACTTTTGTGTTTGATGTCCTATCCACACCAAATCTTTCAGGACACATCAGCTGCTACATGATTTTCTGATAAGAAAGGAGATCTATAAAATATAATAACTAAACTACCCAGACTTCTCTGACAGGAGTGTTTTTGGCCCTGGAAAGTAGGCTCCTTTAGTTCTGCTTGGAGCTTCTTGTTTGATGATGACCAGGAGGAGAAGGAAATTATTCAGCAGCTCTCAGCTGCCACTAAAACCTTGTAGGTTTCAGAACTATCAGAAACTCGCTGAACCAGTTTGGCTGATCTCTGACCAGAAGGAAACTTTGCAGCATAGCAGTGGGATGATGAAAAAACAAGGATCCCACAGGTAATTAATGAAGTCCTATGCACCAGGGAAAACAATAAAGAGGGTAATGTGGGGTAGCTTGTTAGAAGAATCCCAGGATACTCAGTGACTGAAGAACTTTGATGACCCATTGGATAAGAAGAGGACAGATGTGGATGCATTAGCTTAGCTAAAAAAGAAATCGTTAATGACATAATTTCAACTTTGAGGACTGATTATAAAGGACTGGTCATGCCAAGAGGAATATAACAAACTTTGATGGCGATGTACTGAACTGAGGGTTTTAGCGTACAGTATGTGGGTAGAAGATATTGCACTTGAAATTTTGGAACAAAAAATGAGTTGTATTCATCTTTAAGTCGCTGTGATGTAAATTAATTCAAAGCATCTCATTAACTATGTTTGTGATCCAAACATATGTACGAAAATGCTGATTTTCACAAAAAAGTTGAATCCAAATTTCACGCAGGCCGAACTACGTGCAAAATGTTACAACTTGCACATTTTTATTTCAGTTTGGTTCATTTGCCAAACCAAATTAAACATTAAATGCCCTCCTCAAAACAAAAAAATCCCTGAAATGAGGCCTCAAATGGCCCTCTGCTACCTGCTGGAGTCAAATTTTGTTACCGTGGCTGAGGATGTGTGGATGTTGGGCCGTGTGGATTCAGAGTTCTCACCCAGACACAGACAAGTTTGAAGGCCACAGGCCAACCTCTGAGTGAACTTATATATTTGCTGTTTTGTACTGTGAAATGTTTATGAACAGGCAAGAATTTGTTTATTTTAGCTATTCCAGTAGGTCTGTGATGAGAAAGCTAGCAATTAACTTATACTAAAGCCTGAGAAAGAGCGAAGGCCACACAGCTGTGCCTGAAATTGATAAGAGCTCAGAGGGAGGGAACATCGCTGCTTTTCCCAAGCATTTAAGGGTAGATTTTCAAAACTTATGTGCACGCACTACCCGGAGCGCACAGATGAACGCACAATTTTATAACATGCGCGCGCTAGCCCAGCCACACGCGTAAACTCCGGGATTTACGTGTACTGGGGTTTGAAAATCTAACCTTTAGTGTATAAGGAGCAATAACAGCTAGAGAGAGAGAGAAAGAGAGCACTTCCAGACGTGATAGAACAGGCTGATCTTTTGGAAACATGTAAGCTTTAGATATATATATTTATATATAAATATAGATATAGATAGATGGATAGATAGATAGATACAAAAAAGATCAGGTAATATGTAATTATGGGCGGTGCACAATAAACAGACCCAAATACACTCCAAAGGAGATGGAAAAAGCACTAGTGTAAATGAATATGGTAATAATTAAAAATTAAAATGGTACATCTTTACTAACATTTATTCAAAATTAATAAAATACTAGAACACCTTAACCTTTCTACATATTTTACATCAAACAATCACACATGAATCCCTATGTGTATGTATGAGTTTAAGAAAAAATGTTTTTAAAGTGTCTCCCTATTAAAATACTAAATGGACAGGACAACAGTTCCCATTATAAATTTGTACGTCATGGCGATGTTAATACAATATGGACAGCTGAAAAGCATACGTGTGAATGTTACAAAAATTCAACTATCAACGAATAGTTACAATATATTGAATACCAAAACTGATCAAAAGGATGAGGCATTGAGTTCTCATGAGCATGCAAGGCACGGGAGGAAGACGCCATGATCGGAATTGTTTAAAGCCTTTCTTGACGCGGGATTTGTGAAGTGCAGCCGCTGGATCGAGAGGTGTTCCTGCGCTTAACTTACCCAAGCGTTCCTTTTCTATCCAGATATTTTCTGAACCATTTAAGGTTTAAGACACTGATGTCAGCCCTTTTTTTTGCAATTCCCGTTTGAATGCAGCTACCACCCTTTGGATTATACATTTGCAGTAAGCACTTCCTGTGCTTTCTTTGGTCTTAAAGGATGTTAAATTGGTCAATAGCTTCAAGTGATTTAATAAGCCCATTGGCATTTTAAATCCAGTTGTTATGCTCCCCCTGCCTTGGCATTAGTGGAGTCTTATGGGATTTTTTGGTGTCCAACACATCAGTGTTTCCCCCTGAGGAAGCCATATTTGGCAAAACAAGGGCCAGGTTAGAGCATTTGACATCACACCCAGGAGGAACACCATGTTCATGTGACATTTTCTAGCTGATCATTGAATAAATGCACCATCGTTTACATTTAAGAACATAAGAACTTGCCATACTGGGTCAGATCAAGAGTCCATCAAGCCCAGCATCCTGTTTCCAACAGTGGTCAATCCAGGCCATAAGAACCTGGCAAGTACACAAAAAATAAGGGGTAGATTTTATAAATCTACGCCCGCGCGTACTTTTGTTTGCGCACCAGGCGCAAACAAAAGTAAGCGGGATTTTATAAAATACGCGCATAGCCGCGGATATCTTACAAAATCCGGGGTCGGCGCGCGCAAGGGGGTGCACATTTATGCACCTTGCGCGCACCGAGCCCTGTGCGCACTGCCCGTTCCCTCCTAGGCCGCTCTGAAATCGGAGCGGCCTTGGAGGGAACTTTCCTTCCACCCCCCGGCACCTTCCCCTCCCTTCCCCTACATAACCCACCCCCCTGGCCCTATCTAAACCCCCCCAACCTGTGTTTTAAAAGTTACGCCTGCCAGAGGGCTGCTGGCGCGTGATTCCCTGGCCCAGGACCTGTTTCGGAGGCCTCGGGCACACCCCTGAAATGCCCCCGGGCTGGCACCACGCCCCCCGACAAGCCCCCCCGGAATGCCCCGAATGTCGCATCGGCCCCGACACGCCTCCCCGACACGCCCCCAAGCGAAGCCCCGGGACTTACGCGCATCCCGGAGCTTGTGTGCGCCGCCGAGCCTATGCAAATTAGGCTCGGCGCGCGCAGGGGATTTTTAAAAGGGTTACGTGCATAACTTATGCTCGTAGCCCTTTTAAAATCTACCCCTAAGTCTATTCCATGTTACTGTTGCTAGTAATAGCAGTGGCTATTTTCTAAGTCAACTTAATTAATAGCAGGTAATAGACTTATTATATGCATTAGGTTTTTTGTTGTAAACGACATTGAGTCTGTTTTTAGGTAGCATTTACACTATATTACTGCTTTAAGACACAGAAATATCTATGTGGTCTGTATGTAGTATTGATGTTTATTACATTGTAACAACATTATGATGTGTTTATTCACACTGTAACAGCATTGCAATACATTTTTTTGATCAGTTTTGGTATCCGATATATAGTTAACTATTCGTTGATAGTTGAATTTTTGTAACATTCACACGTATGCTTTTGAGCTGTCCATATTGTATTAACATCACCATGTCATACAAATTTATAATGTGAACCGTTGTCCTGTCCATTTGGTATTTTAATAAGGAAACACTTAAAAAAAATTATTTGTAAAATATCTAGGAAGGTTAAGGTGTTCAAGTATTTTTATTAATTTTGAATAAATGTTAATAAAGATGTACCTTTTTAATTTTTATTACCATATTAATTTATACTAGTGCTTTTTCCCACTCCTTTGGAGTATATTTGGATATATGTATGTATGTATGTATATCTATGTAGCAATTGTCATTATCTACCATTACTTCTGTAAGGTCTGATTTTATTTGCTCTGACCTCCTATTGCTCAAATAAACTTACTTTCCTAACTACCTGGAATCGTGATGTACTGAATCAAAGTTTGTGTGTGGCTATTTGTGTAGAGAAGAAGCTCCTGGCTTCAAGCACCCAGGTATAATCCCAGTAACTATGTGTGTTTATATTGGGTAAACCCCCGAGGTAGTCCTGTGTGCATGCAGGTGATAAGCCCCTCAGGTAGCCCCCAGTGTAGACCTCAGTGAGATTATCCACCCCAGATCAGAGCCCCTGGGCAGAATGACCATGAGGCTGACGATTATATCCAAGGAGACCAGGAGATATTGCTGACCATTATCAAGACCATATTTAAGAGTATCTATAAGTGAGATGAGAAGAAGTTCAGTATTCATAGAACGACGGAAACCAAACTGATGCGGATTGAGGATTTCGTTATTTTCAAGAAAATCGGTGAACTGTTGCAGAACAACACATTCAATAATCTTGGCTACAAATTGCAATGAAGAAATGGGTCTATAATTTGCTACATCATTAACATCCAGATGAGATTTTTTCAATAAAGGTTTAACTAATGCCTTTTTTAGACTATTAGGCATAGAACCTGTTTTAAGTGACATGTTGACAGTACAAGTGAGAGATGAACTGAGAATGTCAATAATAGCTTTGAAAACTGAAACAGGAACATTAGTCATAGGACAGATAACATTGTTCATATGTGAAACAGTGTTCGAAATTTCCAGTGAAGAGACAGCCTCAAAAGTTGTCCAGATTGGAAGACAATCAGAAGTATTATTTTGAAACCAGGGGGCAACGTCATTGAAGATTAAGCTCAAATTCTCAATCTTCAAGGCAAAATATTTTGAAAAAGTATCAGCAGAAAGAGATTCAGCAAAAAATCTATTCAAATTATGATCCCGAGTGAGATTATGCACTAAGTGAAATAATGCCTTATGACTATTTTCTAGTTCTTTAATTCTTAGTGAATAATATTCTTTTTTTGATTTAAGTGTTTCTGTCTGATATTTACTTAAAAGGGTTCTGTAGCTAGCTGCATTAGATGAGGATGGTTTTTTTTAGCCAGATTCATTCACTTCTTCGCAAAGTTTTTCGTAAAGAAATCAAAGGAGTAAGCCAAGGTTGAGATTTTTTTTTTAACACCTTGACCCAGGTGTTACGTTTCCAGCGCTAAAGAAGGTGCGCTGACCTGATGCAGTCTCTCTGCATCGGAAAGTAATATTTAATGCCCTCATTAGCACAGTATTTCCATGCGAGGGCGCTAAGTATTAATCTCCTTGAGGTACACACATTTTCTGCGTGCAAAACACCTTCCGGCAGTGGCAGTAAGTTTTGCCTGCAGAAAAGACACTCACAAATCCCGTCTAAAAGGTTCATTCCACTGAACAAAGCTTTCTGCATGGGCCCCTGAATGAGTCACAACCAGCGCACAGTCCCCCTGTTTCACTCAGCCTGGGGATAAGAGAGGCTGGAAAGGAGGAAGTTCAGAAGGCGGAGCTATGTGCACCATGGGTGCTGCACAATGCATGGGCTAGCTAGCCCATGCCTTGCATCCTGCCCATTAATTACCACACTTTAGGTGCTGATATAGCTAGGAAAAAGAGGCATGCCTGATTATGAATGTTCTCAGAAAGAAATCCCTACATGTTTAAGCGTTACTGCTAATGACACTTATTGCTGTGAGGTGCTGAGACCAGAACCCAGCTGCTGGTCTGGATCTGAGCATTAGGCAGTGGTGACTTTTCTGTGGCTTACCTTATCAGGTCTGAGGGCACACTAGCTGGGAAACATTGTTTTAGAGAACCTTTTCTCATCCTTTTGGCTAAGATCCAAGTTCAAGGCTTGAGTTATGAGCTGAGGATAAACCCGTCTTAGCCTTTTGGCTGAGCTTGAAAACCTGTACGTTATGGATGTGTGAGTGTGTGTGTGTGTGTGTGTGTGTACGTGTGTGAATGAGTGTGAGGGGGTACTTTTAACGCTCTGTCATCCACCAATGAGATCACAACCATTGCCAAAGCAGCAAGATTATCTCCAGTTAAAAAAATAATAATTAAAGCAATTCATTTTAACAGAAAGCAACCATTGCACTTAAATGCCGAACTGGAATATAATGTTATAGGATCAAGCAGTATTATGTGACAGTATGGGTGTTTTAATAATAGCACATGACCTGGCATGTTTCATTTACAGATCTTTACCTTATGGGGACAAAAATGGATCAGGGAGAGCTCCAGTTCATCATGGGGATAATATTGTAACATTGCTTCTAAACTGCACGGCAAATACTCATGCGAGTTACACTAACTTTCAGAGCAGACTTACGTGCAGACTTTCACTCTGAAATTTACTCACACACTCTTAACACCTTCTATTGGTTGCATGCAAATATTTCTGGAAAATCCTTATGCATATGTTTGAATTTTCCAACGTGTGCGTGCAAGTGCGACCCCCTTCCCCAGCTTCGCTCCCAGGCACACCTCTGGTTAGTCTGGGTAAATGTATGTGCTAAGGTGACACACATGCTTAACGTTTACCCACAAGAGTGGCCAGGCGGTTCTATAAAAGGCCATGTCTATAGGTAAAACGCTGTTTTACCCGCAGAGGTTACTTTAAAAATGACCCTTCCTAGGGCTTTGCCCTTTTCATTTCCCTTGTCTGCTTGCGGCCTTTACCCCTAAAATCTCCACAAGATTATCACAGTAAGTGGTTTGGTAAAATTCAGTACACCCAGATCACTTCCTTTTTAAACAAAGCTTTTGAACAATTTCTGAAGGAGTAAATTAATTTGAATAGCGGTAAATGCTTTCAGTTTTTTAAAACAATGTACACAAAAATTTTGCAGATAGAATGTGAGAAGCTGACTGCTCACTACAGAGCTCCCAGGAGAGAGGGAGGACTGCTGCTGCTTCTCTGGCAACCCCTGCTGGTCAAACAGCATCACTGCTCATTACTTTCAGAAGGGACTTCCTTCCAGCCCTCAGGCCAATGAGATTTCCTGTGATGTCCATGTATACCATTCAAGCATAGGTGTTGGTACTGGGGAGACTGCAGGGGACATGGCTCCCCCAAATTTCCACTGGAAGCCTCATTGGTGGCAGGTGAACGGCACATTATGTCCTTTCTACTGCTTCAGCCCCCCCCCCCCCAGTGCTCCTGCAATCCCCTCACTTACCCTCCCTGCTCCTGGAGGATCAGGGCTTTGCAGACTCAGGCTGCTTTCTCCTTTTCGGCTGCCGGCACCTAAATGATGTCATCGGGCGCCCACAGCCGAGGAGGATTAAGCAGGCCATGTGGCAAGTCTGCGATCCTCCAAAAGCAGGTCTGGCTGGGCTGCCATGGAGCTTGTCCTATGGCAGCCGCCATAGCTGAAATGAGAATACCCTCCCACCTGTGTGCATGTGTATTGTGAGAGAATGCCTACCTGCGTGTGTGTACGTGTGTGAGTGCCTTCCTGCCTGCATGTGTGTACGTGTGTGAGTGCCTGCCTGCATGTGGGTGCCAGCCTGCCTGCATGTATGTGTGTGTGAGACAGTGCCTGCCTCTGTGTATGTGTGTGTGTGAGAGAAAGTGCTTTCCTACCCACTTGCCTGTATGTGTGTGTGTGAGTCTGTGCCTGCCTGCCTGCATGTGTGAGTACCTTCTTGCCTGCCTAAGTATATGAGAGTGCCTTCCTGCCTACCTGTGTGTTTTCAGATAGTGCCTGCCTGCCTGCATATGTGTGAGTGCTTTCTTTCATGCCTGTACCTGTGAGAGAGTGCCTGCCTACATGTGTGTGAGAGAGTGCTTTCTTTCATGCCTATATCTGTGAGAGAGTGCCTGCCTACATGTGTGTGAGAGAGTGCTTTCTTTCATGCCTATATCTGTGAGAGAGTGCCTGCTTGCATGTGTGTGAGAGATTGCTTTCTTTCATGCCTGTATGTGTGAGAGAGTGCCTGCCTGCATGTTATTGAGAGATTGCTTTCTTTCATGCCTATATCTGTGAGAGAGTGCCTGCTTGCATGTGTGTGAGAGAGTGCTTTCTTTCATGCCTGTATGTGTGAGAGAGTGCCTGCCTACATGTGTGTGAGAGAGTGCTTTCTTTCATGCCTATATCTGTGAGAGAGTGCCTGCTTGCATGTGTGTGAGAGATTGCTTTCTTTCATGCCTGTATGTGTGAGAGAGTGCCTGCCTACATGTGTGTGGGAGATTGCTTTCTTTCATGCCTGTATGTGTGAGAGAGTGCCTGCCTACATGTGTGTGAGAGAGTGCTTTCTTTCATGCCTGTACCTGTGAGAGAGTGCCTGCTTGCATGTGTGTGAGAGATTGCTTTCTTTCAATCCTGTATGTGTGAGAGAGTGCCTGCCTACATGTGTGTGAGAGAGTGCTTTCTTTCATGCCTGTACCTGTGAGAGAGTGCCTGCTTGCATGTGTGTGAGAGATTGCTTTCTTTCATGCCTGTATGTGTGAGAGAGTGCCTGCCTACATGTGTGTGAGAGAGTGCTTTCTTTTATGCCTGTACCTGTGAGAGAGTGCCTGCCTGCATGTTACTGAGAGATTGCTTTCTTTCATGCCTGTATGTGTGAGAGAGTGCCTGCCTACATGTGTGTGAGAGAGTGCTTTCTTTCATGCCTGCATGTGAGAGAGTGCCTGCCTGCATGTTACTGAGAGATTGCTTTCTTTCATGCCTGTATGTGTGAGAGAGTGCCTGCCTACATGTGTGTGAGAGAGTGCTTTCTTTCATGCCTGCATGTGAGAGAGTGCCTGCCTACATGTGTGTGAGAGATTGCTTTCTTTCATGCCTGTATGTGTGAGAGAGTGCCTGCCTACATGTGTGTGAGAGAGTGCTTTCTTTCATGCCTGCATGTGAGAGAGTGCCTGCCTGCATGTTATTGAGAGATTGCTTTCTTTCATGCCTGTATGTGTGAGAGAGTGCCTGCCTACATGTGTGTGAGAGAGTGCTTTCTTTCATGCCTGCATGTGAGAGAGTACTTGTCTGCCTGCATGTGTGTGCCAGCCTGTGCGTTTGTGTGAGAGTATGTAGGGAATGTTTGAGAGAATGAACATGTAAGCGTGTGATTGGCCATCAAAAAATCCCAGGTATGAAGGGCCACAGGTTTTTTACTCTTTACTAGTTTTAATTTTTGGGTGTTTGATGTGTTGGCTGTTCTGAAATATTTATTCCTTTTATTAATAAGGTTTTACTATTATGAATGGTGGCGCTTGGGGCAGAGTTAAAAAAAAGAGAGAAATGATGGCTGCTATGGAAGTTTTATTGATGCTAGAAGTATCTACTTTCCAAGTGAAAACAGTTTTATTTTATTCAGAATAGTCATCTAGAATGCATGCCAGTGTAGTCTGCAGTTGAAGGTACTGTTGTTGTGCCCACGCTTGCATACCTGTGCACATGTCAGGAAAGGTTACTCATTAAGAAGACTGAAAACAGTTACTGAGAACCAATTCGGTGCCATAGGAATACACTATCTTATCACTGAACATTGTGATATGGTTTTGCTGACAGAAAGGGATGTGGTTCCGAGTTTTTATTTTTTTAAAGGACAAATCCTATTTGTGCAAATAGTCCAGTTGCAAGAGTACTGGCCTATAATTCTGGAGCAGTTCTGGAACAGGCACTCAAAATGCCTCTCTGTCAACAATTTCCTGGCCTGGGCAGGTCACTTAAACTCCCTGTGCCTCCAGGACACAGCTGAATGCAAGGTTTGTGTTTTTCCTGTTCAGCTAATTATTTATTTACTAGCATTAAGGGCTCGTCAAAAATGGACAAAACAAGGTCTTTACACATGTATAGTCGCTCCCTAATCTCCCGTATCTCCTCACTCTCCAGGGAAATACTTCTTTTTCTCAGGGGCAGAAGATACGCACTCTGTTACACAGAACATGTACTTTTCCTGTTGTGTTCGGCCTTGAAAGGCCTTGCATTCTGTTGTGTTCGGGGTGTTTAGTGTGCCCTTGGGCCTCAGCCTGGGCCCAGACCTTCAGGGCCGGGCCGAGGGTTGACGGCATGCTCCCGCATGGCTGAACACGGTCTTACCCTCTGCCAGGCCTGCAAGCTCCCAGCGCCAACAACATGTGATGTTGGTAGGGGAATGGTCCTCCGACTGTTCCGAGCCCTTTCGGACCTGCCGCTTGATCGGCATTGGAGCAGCAGGCCTGGCCTGAGGTTGAGGGCAGACGGAGGCCTTGACACGTAGACAGGACTATGATTCATGCGACAGTATCTTAGACGAGACTGGGTTGATACGACGGCATCACACGCATGACGAGGAACTTGATCCAGCATAGCTCTCTGCTTCAACGGCAGGGGAAAAGAAAAACTGATACTTCACGCATATCCAGCATAACTTCAACGGCAGGGGAGAAGAAAAAAGGATTCACACTCACAAAGCGGGGAGTAGCTGGCTTGTTACGGCGGTTACTACCCCAAACCAAATAAGCCTGATACTTCACTTTCGATGCATATCCAGCATAGCTCTCTGCTTCAACGGCAGGGGAGAAGAAAAAAACTGATACCTCACGCATATCCAGCATAGCTCTCTGCTTCAACGGCAGGGGAGAAGATAAACAACCAATAAGGGCTGTATAACATAATCTGGGTAAAAACAAATAAGCATGGGTGTAGCTTGCTTATTGCGGCGGTTACTACCCCTACTACCTCTAACTAATCAAGCTAGATATTTCACTTGGATGCAGCTCCATCACCGCTCTCTACATTAATGGTGGGGGTGGAAGGGAATTAGAACCAAGAGCTAAGAGAAACAGATAAGTATGAGAGAAGAAATGAGGGAAGCTTGCTGGGCAGACTGGATGGGCCATTTGGTCTTCTTCTGCCGTCATTTCTATGTTTCTATGTTTCTATAAGACAAGACATAAGGCAGGAGGACATCGGCACTGTCTCTCAGGGCGCCCTACTCAGCCCACCCGCGGAACTGAGTCGCGGACCACCCTGTCCCAGGAGAGCGAGACACGTGCAGGACAGGTCCAGGCAAAGAGGAACTCCAATGACAAATCTGGTGTCATCCGAAGCTCCCTCTCTGGCTGGCGGCAACGGTGGCTCCGGAGCACAGGAACCGATCCTACCGGCAGACTGCACCAATCCCAGGCACACACCATCTGAGAACCGCAGCTCTGCAGGAACGGAAGGCTCAGGAGCACCAGACGAAGACGCAGGGAAGAACATCCTGGACAGGAAGACACATCAGGACATGGGAGATCATGGCGGAACATCAGGACATGGTCAGGGACCTCAGGCAAGACATCAAGACGTGGCACGACGGCAGACAAGATGAGGAGCTCCACGAAGAACAGAAGACTTTACAAGGCTCTGGCAGGCAGGAGCCTCCAGAGGGAAGTCACCTCGATGCAAGGAAAAGACAGGCTGAAGTTGAAGTCCTTTTATAGGGCTGCAGACCGGTGACTCCCTGGGAGGAGTTTGGCAGGCCCACACCTAGCTGGCCCTATAACTACGGAGAAGTGCTGCGGGCCGGCCCCTAGGGAAGGGCGTAGCTCAAACCAGGAAGTCCATGCAAGCATAAGCAGCCTCAGGCAGGCCCCAAGGACATCGAGGCCTCCCAGGCCCTGGAGCAAATCCTGGACAGTTCGCAGGCGAGACCCTGGCTTGGAGCGGCCTCCAGGAAGAGGTAAGGAGCCTCCCGTAGCCCCGCTACAGGAGGGTTCATAACATTTCCCCACACAGAGGCCAGGCTGTGCTCACAATCCCATGTAAACCATGCACTTACCTGCTTGAAATACGTAGACAATTCGACCTCTGCATTGCTTGTGAGAAAATAATTATAAAGCTCTTTTGTGGTCAATTAAGATTTGTAAGGGGCAATTTTTGGAAGGATACTGAGATTAGATCTGAAAGAAATGAAATCAATCTTTATATCTCCTGAAAAGGCTGTGCAAATGCAGTTTTTGGAGCTTGACACACAGAGCAACCAATCTGCAGAGATTTTTTAAATGGGGAAAACTATCAGACTGAAGATTCTCATCCACACTGACTCCACAGTTTCTGCCACCCTCGTTGCCTTTTTCCAGGTAACACAATAGGCTCTTTGTTCGCTGGATTGCTTTGGCTAAGTTGCTTCTGTACAAGCCAAGAAACTTTGCTTACCAGATAACTGTACAAGCCCTATCTCGCTCAGTTATGCCCCTGATTTTGTTTTTCTTTTCTAGTGATTAGAGCAAAGGGCTATGAACCAGGGAAGCCAAGATTCAGATCCCATTGCTGTTTTTTTGTGACCATGGGCAAGTCACTTTACCCTCCTTTGCCTCAGGTACAAACTTAGGGCCTGATTCACTAAGTCTTTTCTTCCGTTCTGTGTCTATGGGAGAAATGCTTAGCAAATAAGGCCCTTAGACTGTAAGCCTTCTGGAGTAGGGAGATATATCCACGGATATGGTGCCTGAATGTAATTTAATTTGAAGTGCTGAAAGGCAGAATATAAATATAATAAAACATAGATGAAACCTGGGACCTGAGATTTCCTTCACTCACTCATCCTGTCTGCCTGATTATGCCTGTTCAGTGGCAGGACAATGCTGGCGCTCTTTTGGGTTGCATGGGGTAAGTATTATTGGCGTATACAGTATGCCTGAGTAATCTCATGGTATTTTGTTGCCCTCAGCAAACATATGGAGAGGGAGGAGAGGAAGAAGGGAAACTGGCAGAGAGTTGCACGCCTTGGTAATAAATTTAAAAAACTCCTCTCTCACAGGTCTCCCAGCTTGTTTAGGGGATATCATAGGAGGAGATGCTGTAATTAAGGGACCTATGCATTAAAACTTGCAAAATTATTTTTTATTTTGCATACATTAAAGATTTTAATGTTTACATACTAGGATGCCACTTAAAGGATAATGCACTAGACCTTTTCTTGTGCGTCTGCTAAAAAGCAGCAAATGTGTGAAAAAAGCAAGCACGCTAGGTCAAAAAAATGTAGAATTTGCACGTTTAGTCTTGAAATCCTCTCTGCCAAATGGTCCAAAAGAAGCGGCTGGTTAGCATAGAAGATTTCATTTCTCCAACCTCCCCTTCAAGATCATTCTGCTATCCCAATCTAGGCCCCTAGCCCCCTGAACAAAGTCCTGAGCCCCCTGACCTCCATCAATCAAAGTCTTGCCCTATCCCCTCCCCCCAAACACCAAGAACCCCCAATTAAAAGCCGGCTGACTCACCAACCACAGTCCCGAGATCCTTCAGAATGAATTCTTACCATTCCAGAGGGTCACAATTTTGGTGACTGCTGACGGATGAGGCCACCTAGCAGCGCCCCTTCCCCTACCTAACCCCCCCCCCGATCAAAAGTGATCGGGGGGGGGGGGGGGTTAGGTAGGGGAAGGGAGGGGAAGGTGGGGGGAGGGCGAAGAAAAGTTTATCTTATAAAATCCAGCGTACTTTTGTTTGCGCCTGGTGCGCGAACAAAAGTACGCGCTCGCGTATTTTTTAAAAATCTGCCCCACAGGGAGGAGCCCCGTGGGCCTCACCGTCGGTGGGTGTGGTCTCAGCAACTTAGGACACAGCTGTGAGAGAGACTTTATTAAGGAGAAAAGATAGTACATAACTCGAGGAGAGGGAAAATGTAATAAACACAGTCTTTGAGCAAATACTGTAGTCAGAATGATTATGTAGATACGGAGGTCTGGTAGTGGTCCGCAGCGCAGGCTACACCCAGGGATTCCTGCAGGCTGATGTAAATACCTCTGAGTGAAGATCCGGTAGTGGCCCACAGTGTGGGGTATGCCGAGGAAGCTGTACAATAGATGCCAAGGAGGCAGAGGTCAGTGATACAGGAACCAGGCCGTAGACCTTGTACAGATGGTGTAATCCCGAGGCACAGATAAAGGAGCGTAGACAGACTGAAGAACAGTAGTGGCCCGAGGAACGGGGTATGCTGTGGAATCTTTAGTAAGATTGATAGATGTTGGAGAATGTACTCACACAAGGAAGTCCCAGTAGAGATATCTGAGGAGCGGGTCAGGATGTCCCAGGCAGGAGGGCCCTCCGAGGAGTGGATAGCCAAGATGTGGAAAAGCCTCCGAGGAGCGGGTACTCAGAGCGTCCAAATGCCAGGAGGAGAGTCTGGAACAGAAGATCCAAGTTAGAGCGGATTTAACAAGCGAGAGAACTCCTTGCTAACTCGTCTTAGCAATCGGCTAGTCCATATAAGTACCCTAGCAGTGTTGACATCATCGGGAGGGGACGCCCCCGAGGTTCCTGCCATGCCATATTCATAAGGAGGCCCTGCGCACGCGCCTAAGTGATGCCGGAAGTAAGATGGCAGTCGGCAGCACCCACGCTGTCCCAGAGATGCTGGGGAAGTCGGCGTTGGTTAGCGGAGGCCGCCATTCTCCCAATGATTGACAGTGCAGGGAAAAAAGAGGTGAGCATGAGAGGTCGCAGCTGTCTGCGACCGACGGGCACAACAGATAACTTATGAGTTATCTGGCTAAATGCTGTTAAATGTTGACCCCTTAGTGCATAGGACCCTAAGAGCATATCATCTTTTCCTATGAGTTTTATTCTTTTATCTAATGAAGATGCTGCTACTTAAGTGAGGCATATTTTACTGGATTATCTTTAGCTATAAGAATATAACAGGATGTCACAAGAATACTTGTAACAAGAGGGTTTTGTTTTCTTTCTGTAGTTTGAAGTAGACATTGTGGATATCTGCATGAAACTATTGGACAAAAATTATAATTTTCTGAATGATGCATTCAAGGACTTGTGTATGTGAGCCGGGTGGTCTGTGCCATGGTGAGGACAAAGCTGCATTCGATGGACGCCCAATAGTGCGGGGATGGCTCAATGGCCTCATAGAGGCATTTGTCACCTCCGCCAGGGCTTCCTGCTCCACAGAGCAGGCGTTTTCCTTTGGCACAGCTGGCATCCCGCACAGATGCCCCTTTCTTTGGAGGAGATGACACCCATCCTATATGTCTCTTCCTCTGGTGCAGTCGACTCCTGGTCTTTCATGAGAGAGGGCTGAGAAGGTCAGAAACAGACTTGCAATACGGAAGATTTCTGTAAGATGTGCAGGGACCTTCATTCAGTTTTCCAGTTATTTTTTCTGTGAATAATATCAGTGTTTATTAAAGCACACATGGGAGAAATCAGTGGAAAAAAAAGACTAGCCATTTTTCCAGGTATCTCTTTTCTTCCTGTTGTAATAAACACAGCTAAATTCCCCAAAAAGTAAAATAAAAACTGATAGTGAAGGTCCCCAAAGATGAGGGAGATTGGACTATCTGTAGTGGATGCTCTGTGCAGATTTTTCAAGCAGAGATGGGGGTAGGTTGAAACTGTGGGTATCACTCCATAGTGCTCAATATGGTGCTATCTGGCTAAATGTTAGCCTGCCTTCATCACGCTTCCAGTACTGACCCTTTGTTTCCATGAGTATCTTTGCTCTCACAAAGATTTTGAATAGGCAAAATTACCCAGACAAAGGGGGAACATTTTTAAAGAAGAAGATTTATGTAGCCTCAAGACAATGTTATCCACATAGATCTTTTCTACGTGGCCCTCTTTGCGTATACATCCTTCAAGGGCATAATGAGTCAAAATGCACACTAGATTGTTTTTCAACTTTATTATAACCCATGAGTTTATTAGCCATTGATTTATAATGCGGGCTGGTAAGCAGATTTTTGCATGAGATGACTAATTCACTTCAATCAAGCCTATTAAAGTACACCAGGGTGGCAGAACTGGTTTTGAACGCATTAATTCTTCTTCTAACCATAGTGTGTGCCTGGACAAACCCCTTTTGCGGCTGGCACAGGCAATAGAGCTGGGTTCACCTGTCTCTGCAATGAATGTAATCTGATCAGTTTTTGCCTGGAATCCTCTGGGCTTGAGTTGAATCTTGATAACGAAGTACTCGCTCCTTCTTAAAATCAATCTACTGGTGCTGATGTCTGCCGTATGGTGCTTCAGGTTATTTTTGTCGCACTGCAAATCTGAAAACGCCACCTCTAGACCTAAGGCAAGGAGAAAGGAAGGAAGATGAGAAGGTTACAGATGGGCTCAGGTAGAAGCAGTAGGTGTCCGTCTGGAAGGCACTGCTTCCTAAACCTCCATCTAAAACATAATATACCATCCCAAATAAACGCTAAATGAAACATAGCAAAACCTGCGTGCACTTGTGTGTCACACCTCGCTACACCTCCCTAGGGCTGGGATGCTGAGGAGGGCTGAGTCACTATTCTTAGATAAGTACATGGTTAATGAAAATGAGGTACAAATTGCAAAGCCATGGGATAGTTTGAGGCTTATGGAAAAGAGGTACAAATTGCAAAGGCTTAAGGTGCCAACACAGCATCATTAGCACTCTTTGCAGCCTTTCCTTTCTTCACTTCCTCTCTTGGTTTTAGGGAGACGCTGTCATTTTAAAATGACATGATATCGTCATCACTGAATTTTGTTATATTATTTTGCCTTGTTCCCATCTGAAATGACACAAAAAAATTAATGAAATATTGTTATTTTTGTCACGTCTGCCATGACAGTGTGTACTAAATTGTTATTGCGCACGCTATTCGCATGTTGTAGCGCTCACTGGAAAAAATAGCAAATGCTTGAAAGAAAGCAAAATAAAATGAACCAAACAAATGACATGGATGGGGAAAATGAAGTACTATATAAACTAAGAAACAAAAAAACAGAATGAATCTATTATTCATGTACAAAGAAAAGTTCACCCTAAAAGTTTAAGCATGAAAATATTGGTATTTAAAAAAACAGGTTGAGCTATAAGTATGACCATCATATCTCTGGCCATAGACTGAACATTTGAATGGCACCTTAAGTCTAAATCCTGGTGCACAATTTATAATCATTGATCATAATAAGTGACTGCTGGTTATATATCCTTCCTTGGAACCAGTTTAAAGTTTGCCTTTGAAAAGGTAATAAAAACCATGGGGTGCTATACCTGGATACAAGCCAGCTGTTTCTCCACAAAATCTATGGAAGGAAAAGGTGGGTGCGTTGCTGTTCCATTAATTCGAAGCTGCTCCCAGAGGGGATCTTAAGGTGTGCATCATCGGCAGCACAAGCTCTGGTCATTCATGCGAGCTGAGAACGCTTTCTAGCACTGTGTTCTATTTATTTATATATTCATTTATTTTAAAGACGTTGTCTTCCGCATTTCTATTGCATTCAAAGAGGATTACTGGGTTATGCCTACTGTACATAGGGGCCGATGCATTAAGACCCACGGTGAAATCAGCACTAGTTGTCTACGCATATATTTTAATGCGTGCGGCAAAAGCGGGCACCTCTGCGGGATGTAATAAAGGATGCGTATGCAAATGATATGCATGCAGAAAATCCATGCAGAAGTAAAGCGCGCTTGAAAACAGGTGCAAATATGCGCAGTCAAGGCCCTATGTAATAGATCACACAGAAACCTATGCTGAAACCCGCATGAATGTGGCGACCCTTTTCATTTATCAGTGAAGAAGTTAGTGGTCCGAGACTGGGACTGAATGTGGGTAGAGCAATGTCTAACCCCTTCATGTTCCGTCTCTGATTGGGTGGCAGCTGGAGCGCTAGATGCCGGCAAGCACGGGAAATGCAGCAGAGATTTCTTCAGCCCACCCACAAAATGTAGCATAGCATCCAGAAAAAGTGAAGGAAATCCATGATTACCCCAGAGCTGCACAGACCCACAACCCACACTAATGCCAGCAATGGAGTAAACCGGCCTCCAGCCACCTGCTTTAACTTAACTCCTGCCCTGACCTAGCTGCTAAAAAACCCGCGTACAAAAACCCCGCACTAACCGATGCAGGGCTCCCTGCGTAGCACGTGAATAATTAATAGCCTTCTTTGCATGCCATTGGCACGCACTCACGCAAAACAAGCTGTGGGTTTGTAAGCAGGTTTATGCGCACATTTTTCCTGCACTGAGCATGTTATTACATACATACTCATCTAAGACTAATGCGGGAAAAACGCGCAGAAAAACACACGCAAGTATGTGCAAAAACCCTTGGCAGCTTTAACTTACATTAGTGTAACTAATGGCCTGAACTGTGATATATTTCATAAATAAAAATAAAAATAGTGGCTGCAAACGTTTTATTTATTATTATGGCTCAGTCTTTTTATGCCTTCCAATCTTTTATAAACAGATGACAATTGCCAAACGCACCAATGTGTTTTTTTATAGGGCATCAAACAAACAAGTGAAATGCGTATTTCAAACCTTTGACTTACTGTCCTGACCATCATCATATGCCTGTGAAAAGTCACATTTTTATTTTTCTAGGTGCTCAACATTTGTAAAAATCTTCGAATGTGAATATATTATATACTGTTGCAAACAACTGAACAAAAATTACAAGTGTGCTGTTTGTACTTAACTTTTAATCTTCATGTTTCAGGCACAGTCTATTTGCGTTGCCTTCTATGTGTTTCTGGAAAGAAATCCCAACAATCCTGAGTTCTGCTTTAGAGGTAACCATCAGTGTTTCGGCTGGAGCTGCGTCAGGGGATAAAGACTGTCCCTGCAGCTGGAATAGTTTGTGCTCGCTGAGCTGAATTCAGGTAACTTGTGTCCTTGACAGCTGGTGTGTTAAAACTGTTAATGATTCAAAGCATGTGTGGAATCAGCATATGTGATAACATGGGGGGGGGGGGGGGAGTGAGTGAAATAGCATGTGTGCATGACTGAGAGCATGTGGACATGTGCAATTGAGAACATCTGGGTGGTTGAGTGAAACAGCATGTGTGTGTGATTGAAAGCATGTGTGCGATAGCATATGTGTAGAGAGCATGTGTAAGTGTGACTGAGAGCAGGTGTGTTTGTGATTCAAAGCATGTGTGGAGAAAGCATGTATTTATGTGACAATCTATGTGTTTGTGATTGAAAGCATGTGGGGAGGGAGCATGTATGTATGTGACAATGTGTGTGTTTGTGATTCAAAACATGTGTGGAGAGAGCATGTATGTATGTGACAGTGTGTGTGTTTGTGATTCAAAGCATGTGTGGAGCGAGCATGTATATATATGTGACAGTGTGCATGTGTAAGATTGAAAGCATGTATGGAGAGAGCATGTGTGTATATATGTAAGGTGGGTGTGAGATTGAAAGCATGTGTGAGTGTGACTGAGAGCATGTCTGTGTCTGTGTGTGTGTGTGTGTGTGTGTGAGAAAGGGGAAAGTTTGTCTGGAACAACACTGCCACAACTAATCCATGACAATCTCAGGGCTTTTGGAAATCAAACGTTCCCAGGTATGAAGAGAATTAATTAGTTTTATTCTTATTAGTTTTAATTATTGCTGTGGCCATTATTTGATGTGTCTGCTGTATTGAAGTATTTTATTAGTATTTAGAAAATTTTTATGAGTTCTTAATTTTTTAACATTATTCTATTAATTAGCTGTTTTGAAATATATATTCTTTTTATTGAGACTATTTTGCTGTTATTATTAATGATTTATTGTTTGATGTTTTATAAGAATGGTAGTGTTTCTGTTTTTTCCATTGTTACACTATTAACACATTCAGGCTTCTTGCGGTTTCCAGTTCACTTTTTGGTCTACATGTTTCTATTTCTATTTTATGGTTTCTTTATTCTGTATTTGGTGAGGGTCTGTTTGTATTCTGCATATGTGGCCAAGGTGAGGTATTCTGCTAGCATGTTGTTTCTGTGTTGGAGTCTATAACAGCTTGGATTATTGTGTTTCCTAATAGAAGGTGTATTGGTGTTTTAGGGCCTGTTGTAATATTTGCAATGTTGCTTTTTCATAGATATGATTATTACTGTTATTTTGCTGGGATTTAGTGCTGTTTTGGTATGGGAGGTTTACTACATTGTAATTCCATTTACTCTTGGCTTTCTGAGGGCCAAGCCCACATCCGAAATGCATTATCATAGGGCTAATGCCATTTGGATTCTAATTTCTTCTTTCCAGTGTTTTTTGGTTGGCACCAGAGCAGTGCCTGTAAATATTTTGTTGTAAGTAATATTTTTACATCAAAAGACTCTACTTTGACCTTTTTAATGTAAAATCTGTTAAAAATGCAATTTTAAAAAAATGGTGTGTGTGTATGGAGGATGTGAGCTACACCGGTGTGGGGAGATGGGGGGGAACCAACCTGTATGGCTTGCCTTGGGTACCTAACACCCTTGCACCAACTTTCATTGCCTGCTGCAGATGAAAATTCGCTAAGTGAATGTGGAAGGGAAGCGTACTTTGGCTGCATGGCTCTGAGTCTGGCATTTATAGAAGGGGGAGGAAGAGGGAACACAGAGATTCTAAAGTTAAGGAGAGAACTTCAGCAAAGGAAAGATGAAGTAGCCAATCCATCCCCATATAGGGGCAGGTAAGGCCTCAACTGGAGCAGTGCTCTCCCTCTGGATGCCAGGGGTGCGACTCTGGAGAAGGGCTGGAGGCTGGGGAAGGGAACCAGCAATCTTCTTTCGGTGGTTTTCTTGCCCATCCCACCCATCTCTGGGCAGCTTGCTGGTAAACTCCAAGTGTAGTATGGGTAGGAGGTGAGAAGAAGTCGAACATACTTGTGGCATAGTGGGGTGGGGTTGGCCATGTCCAGAGGCAACACAGCAAATAACGTTGAAGCTGATCAGACAAGGAGTACCAAATGCTGGTAGTTCTGCCCCTGCATTGCACGGGTGGGTGAGAGCTGAGATGTCGACTATCAGGACTTTGGCTTTGACGGCCAGGTCTGGCCTGCTCACCACCAAAATTATATCGTATATTCATAAGTGACTGCTGCTCTTTTATGGACCAGGACAACATTGCACGGCAGAGAACTTCTTAGCCAGAAATCAAGGATTGGACTGCAGGATAACAATTAGGGGTGAGGCTTTGATGGCCAACCCTGCAGAAATGCAATTCTTATTCAGTGATTGCAAATTAAAATTCAGCATGTAAAGGCATGGACTGGACACACCCCATTAGATGTTTGGGAAGTGATTTAATGTAAGTGTTTATATTCAGCGATTGAATAGTTGTACGACATTGACCTATGTTGAGACTGTATACATTCAATAAAGATCTTTTTTTTTGAATAGGGGTATAATATTAACGTTCTTTCATAGGTCAAGTAGGAAGAAAGGGGGATTGGTGACGAGGCAGCAATACATTGGCTGGCAGAGGGAGGTGATTTGCACCTGGCACTGTTGAGAAAGCTACTAAGCTATGCTGTTTGTAGACTGGAACAGAGATAACCTAGTTCCCCATTAAAATAAAGCAATAGCAGAAGGAACAGTATGGAAATTGGCATTACCCTTGTAATAACAGAACAAAGAAATGGGGATGGTTATATTATTAGTCCTATCTGCAAGCAGGGCCGGTTAAGGGTATTAGGCGCCCTAGGCGAAACGTCAGCTATGCCGCCCCCCCCCCCCCCCCCCGCCTCCACACACAATTAACTTACATTGTGCATTAATGAAAATAACGAAGTCTGTATTTATAACAGAACACTTATTTGACATTTTTATGCCATGTAAACCATTGAGATGATTTGTCTTATCGACGGTATAGAAACTCTTTTATAAATAAATAAATAAAAATAAATAAAATAAACATAAACCAAAGCTATACTTGTTGCTCAAACAAAAAAAGCAGACACATCACATAATATTAAATAATTAAAATGGCAGTCAATCAAGAAAAATAAACTTAAAAAGCCATCTTTACTTACCCCCTCCAGCAGCTCTCTTACTCCTCTTCCATGCAGGCTGTAGTACACACCAGAAGCAGTAGTAGTGGCTAAGCTCTATACTCATGGTCCTCTTCCTTAGGGCCCATGTCTCTCACACACACAACATATCAGTCATGCCCCCATGACCAGTTTCTGTCTCTCACACACCAATCACCTCCCAAACAGTCTTTGACAAACACACCAGTCACCTTCCTGAACAGTTTCTCTCATGCCATACACACACAGGCTTCCCACGCCCGTGTTCCACTTACATATATGGGCTTCTCACTCTCATAATCACTTTCTCTTTCTCACACACACTCACCAGTCTCTCACTCCCATGCTTGTTCTCTCCACATGCACAGGCTTCTCATTCCCATAATCACTTTCTCTTTCTCACACACATACCCAGAGTTCTCACTTCCATGCTTTTTCTCTCTTTCACACACACACACACACACACACACATCAGTCACATCCCTGACTGTCTCACACTCTCACACATCAGTCATCTCTCTGAGCAGTCACTTTCATTGTCTCTCACATATACACATACATCAGCTCTCTGACCAGTTTCTCTCAATCACACACACATGCTCTTGATCAAATACATTCTCTCACTTACACACAGGCTCTCAATCACACACAGGCTGGCTGCTTCTCTCTCTTTCTCTCACTCACTTCCCCCCCCCCCCCCCCCCCCCGAGAACAAATGGTAGCTGCCGCAGCCTCCTCCAGCCCCCACAGGCCAAGAAGGAAGAATCCCATCGGCCGCAGGAGGCTCGTGCTGCTGACTCCTTTCCCTATTACCGGCTGCTTCAATTGCTCAGGGGCCGATGCTGCTGTCGCCGCTATTTTTTTCATGTGGCACGGCTCTTTCTCCTTCCCGCCAGTGGCGTAGCCAGAATTGATTTTTTGGGTGGGCACAAGGTTAACATGGGTGGACAGTAGGCATGCAGGTCTACTAGTTGTTTTTTTACTGATAAATAATGCCAAATTACGCAGCATAGCATTCACATCTACGCCTAAGTATGAGGTTTACTTAATGATACAAACATAATTCACGGTGATTTGTGGTACTTTAGCCTTCTTATTATTACGATTTTATACACGGCTCCTACCTGTCCATAAATTTTGAGAGAGCGGTTGTGTTGCTTATATTTAAATTGCTAACATCTCAAAATATAGATATATATTTTTACCTTTGTTGTCTGATCTTTGTATTTTTCTAATCAATTGGTCCTGGTCTCTTTTTCCCATTTTTTCCCTTATAGCTCATTTCCTAATTCCTTTTCAGTGTCTTTCTTCTATTACTGTCTTCTTCCCTTCCACACACACACACACACACACACACATACACGCTTTCTCTCACAGACTCCCTCTCACACACTCAAGCTGTCACTCTCATATGCTCTCCTCCCCCCCCCCCCCCCCACAAGCTCACATTCAAGTTCTCACTTTCTCACCCCTCCCCAGGCTTATATTCTTATGCACACACAGACGCACATCCAGGCACCCATTCTCATCCACACACATAAACCCAGACTCCCATTCTCACCCACAAACCCATGCTCCCAGTCTCACCCACACATATTCAAGCTCCCATTCTCATCCATACATATACACATTTAAGGTACTATTCTCACCCACACATACACACATTCAAGCACCCATTCTTATCCACATATTCAAGCTTCCATTCTCACCCACCCACACAAACCCAGGCTCTCATTCTCACCCATATATACACACATTCAAGCTCCCATTCTCACCCACCCACAAACCCAGGCTCCCATTCTCAACCACACATACACACATTCGAGCTCCCATTCACCCACATATTCAAGCTTCCATTCTCACCCACATACACACCCAGGCTCCAGTTTTCACCCACACACACTCCTATTCTCATCCACACATACACATTCAAGCACGTGCACAGCTTCCACTTTCTCCCCCAGAGCAGGAAGATCAGCTGCCTCTCCTGCTGCCACCGGCCTCCTGCTATCTTCGGGTGTCGGGCCGTACTGCCCGCCGAACTTCCTGATCGGTGGGCAGTATGGCCCGATGCCCGAAGATAGCAGGAGGCCGGTGGCAGCAGGAGAGGCAGCTGATCTTCCTGCTTTGGGGGAGAAAGCGGAAGCTGTGCGCGGCGCTTCCGCTCCCCCAAACAGGAAGTTCGGCGGGCCGTTTGGTCCGAAGATAGCAGGAGAATGGGTGGCAGCAGGAGAGGCAGCTGATCTTCCTGCATTGGGGGGAGGAAGCGGAAGCTGCGCGCGGCGCTTCCGCTCCCCCCCCCCCGAACAGGAAGACCGGTTGGCCATACGGCCGCAGCAGCGCTTCCCCATGTGTGCCGTGATGGCGCGCGAGGCGTGGGTTCTCTTGTTCGCTGTCGCGGGGATGGGATCCCGCGACAGCCTTGCAGTTCCGGTGCCAGTTGGGTGGGCCTGGGTCTAAGTTGGGTGGGCACCTGCCCACCCAGGCCCACCCATGGCTACGCCACTGCTTCCCGCGCATCACTTCCTGTTCCGGGTCAGGGGGGGGCGGGAAGAAGAAAAGGGCAGCCGCGGATGCAACAGCTTTTTTTTTTTTTTTTTTGCACCGCGGGGCAGGGGCGGGCTGCCGGCAGCGGCTCTTTTATTTTTATCGGGGGGGCGGCGGCTTAATGCAGCTCTTTTATTTTTACCGGGGCAGGCTACGGCTCTCTTAATTTTACCGGGGCAGTGCCGCCCCCGGGAAGCTGGCGCCCTAGGCGACCGCCTAGTTCGCCTAGTGCTTCCGCCGGCCCTGTCTGCAAGCAAAAAGCTGGGATGGGAAGCCTGTCCGCGGGAGACTCTGATGCTGTGTCTGGAGATAAATGAACGTTTTTAGAGGGCGCGTCTTTGAATTTTCTGCGGATTTTTCAGGGGCACCATTTCAATGACACAAATCTCCTTTTTCAACTCCGCCATGTCAGATCTGCAAATCTGACTGATCTTGCGAGAAGAAATTAAAACACATTCAGAAATTATAAACTGGTTGAAAGAGGAAAAAAAAAATAAATTTCTAATAGAAACAGCATTCACTAGTTTCTGCCTGATGATAAATACTTCCCAGAGACCAGTGATCCTCAAGTGACCCACTCTAATACTCTCATTGTCTCCAGCACATGGGTGGATTGGAGAGCTCGATGAATTAGTCTGAGGGTGGGGCTTTGTTGTGTTACCTTCTGGGACTGGATCCAATAAAATAAAAATGGGTGAAGCCGTCTGGGTGAACTAACTTCAGTAATCTTAACAATGTCCTTCTTAATCCATGCATGTGTGGTTTGATAATGATTTTTGAACATTGTATTTAGCTGGGCCGCTACTTCAACATTGTTATCTGTGACATCCTGTGACTTTCACCCGGACCCAGTCCTCTGAACGCCCATCTCCTAGCATTCTGCACTTTCTTGGGAAGATATAAATTCAATCTTGACATATAGAATCTAACTTCCTGGGACACGAGTCAGGAAACCAGGACTGGATTGAAAGCTTACAATGAGATTTAGGTTGGAAAGACTGTCTATGCGAGCTGGCTGCTGAGGCCTACCCCGATAAGGATGGTGGTTTTTTTGCAAATGCTCTGTGACTTTAGCTGCCATCTGGTTTGGTGCTTGCCATAAAGCAAGAGTTTATGTTTCTGTTGCTTATGGTGCTGCTGATGTTTGATGGGGACACTGCCACATGCCAGAGGAGGGGGCCGGATCACAGAAATGTTCAACCTCATGGGAGGGGATTCTCAATGGCCTGTGGATGGTGTTGCAAGGCAGGTGCGCATTTTTGTTGATGTTGAAAGGGAAACCACCTGGGCAGTTTCTTTTTGAAAATTAAAACCAGTGTACACTAGACAAGTGCAGGCATTTACACACACATGGAAAACACCAACAATATTTGTTGTTTCCCACACAAAACAACACATTTTGTTAGCGAGCGCTAAATGGTTTTATCACATCCTGAAATGTAGGAATGAAACAAAATGAAATGAAACATAATAGTAAACAAATAGATAAAATGAGAGTTCCCCATGTGCAACCGTAATATAAAGTTAAAGGCATACAGAGAGCGCACAATTATTGCATCTGCTATTTGCGAGGACAGTGGACTGAGAATAAAACAGAGGGTGCACCTTAAAAACCACAAATGCATTCTGCTGTTTTCTTCCCTGGTCTCAGCATACCCACAGGAATGGTTCGGTTCAACCTGCTTTAAAAGCACCAACGTGTACCTGTAGGCGGACAGAGAAGTTCCAATTTTTAGACAGGTCAATTTGCCATTTACTGGGGTAGCTAATTTTGAAACTTGCCTTCCCAGATTATTAAAGGAAGGTTGTAAAGATTGCTATATATCCTTCCATTCACCTTTGAGGAGTTGAAAAGGCTGCTACAGCTGGATACAATCCATCTGTTTCTCCAGAAAATCTATGGAAGGAACACCCAAGTTGCTGCTGCATTATTAATTAACTGACGGCATAAAGAAACATTTATTTATTTATTTCACAGATTTATAGCCCACAATTTGCAAAAGCAGCAATGCAGATTACAGCCAATATGCATAATAAAAACATACAATTCAAAATAAACATATAACAAACATTAATTAAAAGCCTAAAAATAAATGGGTTTTCAAAATAACATGTGAGCAGTTATAGCACGAAGCTCATTTGGTATAGTGCTCCACACTTTACATGGAGTTCTAGTTAGACTAACAGATGCAATAAATGGAACTATTAAAGCATGCTGTGAATGTGAAGCTAAATGCAGTGGACAAGCAGGTACATAAGAAATTAGTTATTTTTCTTTAAACAGAAAGATTCAGATTATAGAGACTTATGCACCAAGGTCAATAATTTAAGATTTATCCTTTGTTGTTTAGGAAGCCAGTGCAATTTTACTAAATAAGCAGAGATACTATCACCATGCTTTAAATCACAAATTTTTGAATTAGCTGCAATATATACGTAAGGAATTTTGGTAATTCTCATTATAACAAATTACAATAATCCAATTGGGCACAAACTATGAACTGAATGACTAATCTAAATTCTGGCAAAGGGAGATATTGCTTCAAGGGAAGTAATAAAAAATGTAACCTTAAATACTTTCTTCACTTGAGCCATTAAAGTTAACCTCGAATCCAACACCTAACCTAAATTCCTGGCCTCAGCACATAATTTCAATTTATCCTTGTTCAGCATAAATAACCTTAAATTGTTTGGCATCAGTAAAGACCCCAACCATAAAATAGTGGATTTTGCAATATTCAATATCAAGTTATTATCCCTAAACCAATGACCTATGCGTTCCAAACAATTATTAAAAGTAAGGGGAACCTGACTTCCGGTGATGATGCAAGCCTAGGCCAAGGTCACAAACCTGAGCTCCTAAGGGATCATTAACCATCTGCATTCTAAACCTGCAAATATCTCAGACTTGGTTGCCAATTTAGGTGGTGTGTCCTCCCAACTGTATCTGAAAAAGTTTGCGGCAAGCAATCTATGTGATATGTCATGTAGAATGAAAAGAATGGGAGCAGAGAAGCAGACAGTACAGGAGGTTAAGATGCAGCAGAGGCTGGAACATCATTGGAAGGTGCTTCGGAACCACTTTTATGCGATATCACTAAGGCTGTGCCAGCGGCATTGAGTACACAATTGAAAAAATTGCAAACATCTTTGGACAAGCTGCACGAGAAATTCTCTAACAAAAATACAATGCTTGTTGCCATTGACCAAACATTGGGCCACCAATAGGAAATGTTGACCAGGTTAGACAATGAGTTGCAGCATTTACGGAGAAAAAATAAACAGTTGGAGGAGAAGTTGGATGATCTGGAAATCTGCAGTAGACGTAACAACATGCGTATTCTTGGTTTACCAGAATCAATACAAAGGGAGGCTCTATTGACATGGTGGGAGTCGTTGAGCTGCTGGGAGTTGATACACATGCAAAATAATAATAATTGAGCGGGCGCATCATATCGGGGCATTCTCGAATGGAGCTCAAAATCCCCATCAAGTTATTGTAAAATTTCTCAATTTCCTTGACAAAATGTGCATTCTAAATGCATTTAGCAAAAAGGAGGAAGCACGTTATGAAAACGCCAAGATTTTATGATATGGTAATCCTTTTAAAAATGTTTAGATATTTTATTTTAGAGCCTGCAGATGTAAGGGAGATGAATAACTATAGTTTTAATGTATTATTTATTGTGCTTTTAAGTAAGATGTTTGGCACTTAATTCATTTTTTTATGTAAAACGATTTTTATTCATTTTTGCAGCAATAGATACAAAATCCAGAGAGCATAATGTTTTTGATACTGTTTTATATTGTGTGTCTCTTGTGAACCGTTGTGAAGGAAATTTCTTGGATCACGAGGATTAGCTAATAGCCTCATCTACATGAATTCACATGTGATGAGCGCTATTAGATACAGGGTGATTTGGACGAGCGCTTTGGACACGCTAATCCCCGTATTGGATCGGGGGTTATGGACGTGCATTCAAAACGCACGTCCAATTGCGTGTTAAGCCGTGCGCAGCGGCTAGCGCGCGGTACTGCATCGGCCCAAGAAAATAAACCATTCCATGGAATGGAACATATGTATTTATTTGAAACCATGTGAGCTGCACTATCCTAGGCGGCTCGCAAATATAAAAGTCATAAAATAGAATGAAAGACTTTAAAACAGACACAGAAGAACAATAAAACACATACAGAAAATGAACTCCCAGATAATAATGAATGAAGAAATTGATAGCTGGCTGAGTCCAGCTCCTTTGGTACACTTTACATGCTGTCTCTGGTTGTAGGCCAGCACCCTGGTTCTCTAAAACCCCCGTGGCATGTGCAGGCAAACCTCCATGTTTGGATTTCGGGCCTGCAGGTAATGAATGGAGTGGGATGTGTCTGCTCTGGAATAAAATCCAACCAAAACCAATTTGATGGGGCACAAATGAATGTGAGAGGCATGGAAGAACTTCATGGACCTGAGCAATTTGGCTAGTAAAAGGGGGCGAGGGCTGTAAGTGGAAAGTGTGCAGTCATGGAAAAGTTAAGGATTCGAACAAAAGCCATAGCGAAATCATCGGCAAGGGAGAAGTAGAACATGCTTTTCTTTTAGGAGATCATTGGGGTTTTGATAAAACAAGTCAATCTTGTGGTTCTTAACCACCCGAAAAGTTCAGTAATCCTCATGATTGCACATTTCTGGAGCCTTCTTTATTATTATTATAAACTATACTTTAATGCCAGAGAACAATTGCGGCATTTACACTGGTTCAAGTGTTCAACGAAAATCCAGATTCTCGGTCCCTACTGGCAAGAGGAGCAGTGTTCCACCATTGGTGGTAAGAGGCAGTTTCAAATGTAAGCACATGCTGTGTCTTGTGTCCCTCGTTGCATTTTGATCCTGTACACAACCATCACACTGGGAGGCCTCTTGCCCAGTCAATAGTTGCCTGTTATTAGACCCTGAGAAGCATGAAGCAGAGATGGATAGCTCTGCAACCAAATGGCATTGCAAAGGGGCACGCTTCAGGGCCCCCAGACATGTCAGGATTGTTATGCACGTTTTCGAGTTTCTGAGGGAATAATTAGAGTTTATAGAAATTTAATTGTTCCAATGCTGTGCCCTCTTGTTTTAGAACTGAGCTGCATGTATTTAATGCGTGTTGCCAAACGTATAGGCCACAACCGCTAGCTTGAAATCCCCAGATTAGTGCTATTTACCCATTCATTACTTTGCCAGCGCTCTAAAAATGACAAGAAGCAGGTGGCACCTTATAGACTAACCAATTTATTGAGGCATGAGCTTTCGAGGACAGAGTAATATGATTGCTGCACCCATAAAGAAGGATGCGTGCACTTTTATAAAATAGGCGGCCCTTGCATTACAAGACTATGCACGTATTGGGCAGATTCACGCGAACTTTCAGACAGGGGTGCACAGTATTCTATAAGCTCCTGCTGCACAATTTATAAAAACTGCTGTAATTTTAGACACATTGATTTATGCACGTATGTGCTAACTTTTAAAAATGATCCCAAGGATGATTAATATGTCTTTTGTCTGCTTAAAAGCATAGCAGATATCGAAAGGCTTTTCAAAGGACTAATGTGTGTCCATAAATGTACTGAACGGAGGATACATAGGGCTCTGTGTCATGCCTCTTTGATGGAATATGAAATATCAAAGGCGTTCTAGTCTGGTAGAGCAGCTGTGAACCCTTATGTTGGTTTCCAGGACACTGATGTGGAAACCAAAGAAGGGAAATGAAGAAAGTGTGCATGGTGCAGCAGTTAGCAGCCTTAGCAGAAGGCATGGAGATTACTCCCCTTAACCACTAAGCCTTGATGCTTTCAATGCAACTGCAGCATTGCTCCCCACTTCAACAGCAGGGGGAAAGGGGGAATTGGATTCAGACAACAACCAATGAAGGCCCCCGACTTCTACGGTCTGGGGTACTGATACCCAGAAATTAGGGAAAAAGCATGGGACTATTTCTACGGCCAGGCCCGTAGACAAAGCACATCAAGCAGCTCTGTCTGAAGAAAGCTCATTACTCAGTAAAATATGTTGGTAGCTGCAATTTTTATGGGCCCTCATAAGGCTTGGGGATAACTGGACAGAGCAGCAGTTAATACCCTTAATAGAAACATGGGAGTAACCTGCTCAGTGCACCAATTACTATCGTAGGTTTGCTGGGCAGACTGAATGGACCATTTGGTCTTTTTCGGCCATCATTTCTATGTTTCTATGACAAGTAGGTATGTATTTTCATTTTAAATGACATTTCCTATGTCATTATGTTTCATTTGTTTTTCTTTCATTTTGTGTAAGCCCACCCCGCATATTAAACCCACATTCAAACTTTTACCAAAAGGACCTCCCCCATCGGGGGTCCTCTGCCATCCTTTCCACCTCCTCGGCCTCCCTCTTTACGTCAGCCAAGCCCTATGGTCCATTTGGGGCAGGAACGATCTCCAGTTGCTCCTGCCCTGCTGGTGCCTTATGGCTGGCGCCATTTTGGAATAAAGCACAGCTGAGCATGGGTGACTTGGGATCGCTTCTGACCTATTTGGACTCCAGGGATTGGGTAAGGTAAAGGGGGGGGGGGGGGGGGGAGAGAAGAGGCTGAGGAAGTGAGAGGGATGGAGGAGAAACCCGGTGAGGCAGTTCTGATGAAGTTTGCATGTGGGTTTAATTGGCAGGGCTGCTGGCCAGCTTTTAGTGCATGCTGCCAATAGCAATGCACTAAAAAAATGCAAAAAAACCCCAAACAAACCATAAAAATGCCCCATGAAAAAAACAACAGAAAACCCCACCAAGAACAAAAAAAGAAATCCCTGCATACCCGTAATGACAAGTCAGATGTTCATTCCTTCACTTTGCTTGTAAAAGGTACTTGATTTCTATTGTCTGGCCTGGCAGCCGGCCTAGATAAGCATCCTGCAATTTTACCTTTATTTTTCTTGCTACCTGTCACATTCTTTCCCTGTTGGGGTTGTCTGAGTCCTTGGAAAAGCTGGGCTGGGAGTGCAGCAGAGGCAGTGTGTAAAGTAATACAAACTGCATGGCAACAGAGCGGCACTTGGTGGGGGGAGGAGCAGAGGACCTTCACAAAAAAAAACCCCAGTAAGGTTTCAATTCTGTGCAAGGGGCGCGTACTTATTGCCGTGAGGGGTCAGTTTTCAAAGGCCTTTGGCACCTAACCTTTGTGACTCAGGCACCTAAATCAACCCCTTTGAAAACCGATTAGGGATGAGCATCGGAATTTAGAACTTAAAAAGTGGGTGGTTACAGGGGCGGAGTTAGGGGCGGGAAAAAGTTAGGAGCTTAGCCCTGATTTTCAGCACTAGGCAGGTAACTTAGATGCCTAAATCTCAGCAAATGCAGAAACATTTTTAGTCCCTTAGCAGAGACCACAGGACAGTACCTGTGGGGCCTGCCAGCTCATTTTCACAGGAAAACGCTGTAATTTCTGGACTGTTCCCTTCGACTCTTGCCTGATGAGGGTCACAAGTTCTTATGTGCCCATAGAGATTTCAGATGCAAACTCCCCTCTGGGAAGTATGGGTGGAGAATAAAAAATAAACTCACCATCTGCACTTTGCTGGGGCAGACCTGGCTTCACCTCCAGCCCCTGCTTACCTGTAGAAATACCTTTGAAAATTGCCTCTGTGAATTGCAGACCTTAATTCATGGAAATTTTCAGCTGAAAACTTAGGTTTAAAATCTGCCTAATTTTAGGGACCCAAGTTAGGCACTAACAGGTAGATTTTAAAAGAAGCACGCGTGCGCCTATATATGCATATAATGCCACATGAGCAGAGATGTGCTTAATTTTATATCATGCGTGCAAGTACCCACGTATCTTTTAAAATATCCCTGCCGCACGTATGTGTGCAGCCTTTACGCGCATATTTTAATAACATGCTCGCAGAAGTGACGGGGTGGGGGTGGGGTGGGAAGAGAGCGACAATGTGACACTCTATATATCTCCCACTGTAAGAGGGGCACTTTCAACTCAGGGTGGGTTTTGGGGGGAATGTTACAAGGGTCCACAGACCCTTGCACTCTAGGTACACCATTGTAACACCGTCCCCCCAAAACCCACCTTGAGTTGAAAGTGCCCCTCTTACAGTAGGAGATACATATAGTGTCAGATTGTCTCTCTAACAGAGGCTCTCTCTCCCCCTCCCCCCCCCCCCCATGCTCAGGACCCCTCTGGTTCCATGTATGTACACATGTACTCCCAGCTTCTTAAAATCTGCATTGCTCACACTCATCCCACATTCTCTTGTATGGGGCCATTTTTGCTTAAAATCTACCTGTAAGCATTTTTTGAAAGTGTATTTTCCACATATTACACAGCACAACGTGAACAGTTTCTTGTTAAGGTCTTCCAGGGCTTAACGTATCCGGCTAACTTAGCCTGTATCTTCAGTGGTGCAGATTATCTGACTAACTTTAGGATAGGTGAACAGGCTGATCAGAGTTTGCCGGATAACTTAGCCAATTAACTCAACTCCTCCCAGTTATGCCCACGGAACGGCCTGACTTATCCAGCCAGATTTTAGCAGCTTAAAAAGTTATCCAGCTATAATTTAGCCAGATAAGTGCCCAAATATTCATTTAGCCAGTTAACTCGGAAGTTATCTGGCTAAATGCTTCTGACTATGGACCAGCTAAGATTACAGGAATAGAATATTTCTGCACAGGCTTTGCTCCTTAACTCCTCCCAGGAGATGAGGAGGAGAAGGAACATTGCCTATTGGCTGCTGTTGGGAAGAGAAGAAGCATTGCCACCACAAATTACCTGTTGTTTAGCTGCTCTGCGGATCCGGGGGTGAGGAAACCGGCCCCGACGGTGCAGAGGCGCCCTTTTCTGGCTTGTGACATCATCTGGGAGGGACCAGCAGGGTTTTAAAATCGGCCCTTCCTGCGGTGCGCAGCTGTCATCGATGCGCTGCCGAAGCCGCATGCGCCAAAGGGGTTCACGGCTTAGTTTTAATCGTCAAGAATCCTGAAACTTTAAGAAAAAGCTTCTTGGAACATCTGGACTTTATGTAAGTTGCAATTTATTACTTCTTCTCTCCTCCTAGCCTCTGTATTTTGGATCACTCCTCTGTATGCCTCCACCCAGGAGAGCTATTTAAAGTGGACAGAGACATTTACCAAGAAGGAGATCTGTTAATTGCCTATACAAATAATTCTTTAATAAACGATGCCTCATACTAAAAGAAAGGCACGGCTGAGGGAGGCTTTGACCTTGTCCCCCTTGCCGACAACATCACAGTCACAGATACCTGCCTTTTTTAGGTCAGTAGCTCAAGTATCACCGGAGGACATAGCCGCTGCGGAGGTCGCATTGGAGCGAATTGTGACACCGCTGGCTGAAGAAATATCATTAAGCCCCGGTGCTCCTAACACTTCCTCCCCGCCATACACAAATCTTATGAAACCCGTAGATCACCCCTGGTTTGGAGGGGGGGTCTTCGTGATATAACTAACCTATCAAAGGGAAATATGAGGAGTGGAGACCCAGCTGTGGGGGGAGAAGGGGTTTCAAAACCGGAGTTAGAAATAATTTTACCTCAGAAGCCTACAGAGATCACGTTGGACTTATTATGGTCAGCAATTAAGTCACTAGAGTTGGCAATTATAAATATGTCTCAAAATATGACAGGTTTTCAACATAAAGTTCTTAATCTGGAGAGCTCTGTATTGATGGGTAAAAATAATTTGGAAAAATGTGAGAAACGTTTAGAAAAGCTGGAGGTTGTTCCAAAAAATTTGGTTAAATCTGAGTCAAGAAATGAAAAAAACCTGGAATTCATAGAAAACTCGTTGAAATATGTAAACTTAAGGGTTTTGAATTTCCCAGTACAGAAATTAATACCACCAATAGATATGTTTAAAGAGTATTTGCAACATATATTGAAAATACCTTATCAGTCTCTACCGGCTTTTGCGAAAGCATACTATCTACCTATAAAATCTAGGATAGTAGATCAGGAGGGAAACTTGCAGCCTGAGAGTTCTATAACTTGACTAAGGTTTTAGAAACCACAAAAGCTACTAGAGCAACTCTCATTGTTTCTTTCTTATTTCCAACTGATAGAGATAATGTCTTACGATTGTTTCTAAGACATAGGTTACGAAAATTCCATGGCCAACAAATATGGATATACCCAGACTTAGCAAGAATAACCCAAACTAGGAGAAAAGAGTTCTTGAGATTAAGGGCAGAATGTTGGCCAGGGGAGCCAGATTCCCGTTAACATTTCCATGCAGATGTGAAGTGAATTATTTGGAACATAAGTATGTTTTTCATGAGGTTACTCAACTCCAGGTATTCTTGGAATCCCACCCTCCAGTAAACACAGAGGTTGGTTAAGAGCAAAAGTGAATGTAGCTGTAGTCTCTGATTGCTGCTGAGGGGGTTATACTAATTCCCCCCTTACTGCTTGTCTTTGTTTTTTCCTTAGTATTGCTCAGTTTAATATAGCTCTATCTGGATTTTCCTGTAATATTTACAGATAAATGGTTATACTGATAATGCTAGTTTCATTATGATATATTGCTTTATCTGTATACATTTATAACGATTGTGTGTTATAATTTTTGAAATGCATAAATTAAAACCCCCCCCAAAAAAAACAACTCCTCTCAAAAAAACACAGAGGATGGCCTGGTCAGATGGGCCATTGGCAACCCTGTGCATTGCCATGTGGCAGGACCAGGTTCAATTTTCGGACCAGATCCTATTTCTGGGGCCGGTAGACATTCATCCTCTTTACCACAATACCTACAGTATATTATTTATTTCTTTATTGTAATTCACTTGTATGCCGCGTTCTCTCAAACTCCAAGTGGTTCACAATATTACATTCCCAATAATAAGAACCTAAGTCAAAAGAATAAAAAAAAAAAAGGAACAACAAAATGTAGGAATGTTTAACAATCCTCCCTTCTGCATGCATATGACATGTCATATGGTTATTCTTTATGCAACAAATCCTCTTCTGCCAATCAAGGTAAACATTTACTCAAAATAAAACTGCACAAATGTCTTCCTTTCTTGATGCTCATCGCTGTTACAAGAGAGTTAATGAAGAAGGATAATTTTGAAAAAAAACTTGCATAGCTCTTCACACGCGTGTCTGACACAGATTTTTAAAGGGGAACCAACCGTGTTGTTTTCCTTCGAAAATTATCCAGTATGAAGTTTGTTTGCTAAAAGAGGCAACGCACTTTGTGCCTGCTACTTGCACAGGTGGCTGAGCAGGGGCAAAGTAGCGCCAGGTACAGTTGAAAATCACCAGTGTGTGCGCTGTTTTTCGCCCATCGACCTGAACATTCCCATGGGAGCGTCTCTATTGAATGCGGCTAAAAGCACGGATGCTACGGAAGTCAAGCACACTTTTAGTTGCATTTAGGGAGGGCGGTTTTCAGTCGGCTCATTTGACCTGGGTAAATAGCTTTGAACATTGCCCTATTCAAGGTCAGAATGAGCCTGCCTTATGACAAACATTCTAGAACTATGATTATAGTTCTAGAATGTTTGTAAACTAAAGCACAATTGGTGATTGGTTTCGATAGCTGTGTGGATTTTTACAAAAATGTGGTGGTAAGGACATGGGAAAAAGGCTCCTGGGTGTTGGATTAAGTATGGGACTAGTAAGAATCAAAGAGGAAGATGACAAGGTCTGGGATGGCCTATAGACAGAGATGGTGAAGGTCACAGACAGGGGGCGGCTCAAGGCAATCTGCTGCCTGAGGCAAAGGATGAGATGGCGCCCCACGTTCCCTGCCCCCTGCTCCCACCCTCACCCTCTTTGCCCCACCTCTGCCCCCTCATAGACTTCCTCTCTCTGGCACCCACATGACAGCACCCTCACACACGCTCTCTCCCCCCAAGAACCCTCACACATGTTCACTCACCCCCTGCCAGGCTCGCAATCTCTCTCTCTCTCTCTCTCTCACACACACACACACACACACACATACACACACACACACATAAGCTGCCACTCACACACATACAGACACAAGCAAGCTGCCTCACACATGTGCACATACACACAAGCTGCCTCTCAACCTCATAAACTCACACACTCACAAGCTGCCTCTCACCCAAGCATACACACACAAGCAAGCTGCTTCACCCATGTGCACACACACACAAGTAAGCTGCCTCACACACATGCACATACACACAAGCTGCCTCACACAAGCGCACACACACACACACACACACAAGCAAGCTACCTCTCTCTGTTCTTCAGCTGCTGCCAGAACTCAGCAACAGCCCCAGCCTCTCTCCATTCTTCAGCCGCCATCGGGCTGAACTCTGGCGACGGCCCCAACCTCTTTCCATTCTTCTTCAGCCGCCGCCAGCCTGAGCTGAGGAAGCTACAGCAGGGGCAGGCAGGGTGAGGCGGTCGCCACAGAGGAGTTCTGAGAGGGGCATTTTTTGCTTCCTCAAAATTCTGCCCCTGAAGCGGCTGACTCACCCTGCCTCATATAGTACCGCCCCTGGTCATAGGGCAGGATTGTGGCATAGTCAATGCCTAGAGCACCAAGTTCTAAAGGCACCCAAAACCTAGGTCTTCCCATGTTGATCTCTGATTTCTGGCGGTGCAATACCCCATCCCTGATCCCCTGCCCTTGGGCACCATAATCTTAAATCTGGCCATGGAAGGCCAGCATCATAATGGAATGTAAACATGCTTAGGACAGATATAGAGGGCAGTGGCAGGAACAGGATTGAAAGATTGGGTAAAAGAGATGAGAGAAGGAGAGCTGGTTTTGGAACGGGAATTTATATGTTCATCTACCCCAGCTAGCAGATCATTCGAGAAGAAGACAATGGGTAAAATTGGATGGGCTGATTGGTCCTTATTTGCCATCATCTGCCATGTTACCATGTTGTTTTGTAAAATGGCCGCCAAATTGTGAGTTTTAATCATGGATCATAAATGTTACCATCAGCCTATCTTTATTTTTCATCAGTTATTAACAATGTAGATAGCATCAAGAATTTAAAGTATTCCCTTCTGAAAAGTATTGTGTAATAAGAGTTTGCATTATTTTCACCAATAAAATAAGAACGAGCCATATAATCCTAAAGATATGGGAAATATGGATCAAAATGTTATAGTCAGACGATTAAAACAATGCCACAGGAATTCATAAGGACTTGCAAAACAAGCACAATTCCTAAAATATTTCAATAATGCAAAAAGGCACAGTAGAGGCAAGAATTAACTAGGCATGCCCCCCTTAGTTTTAAAATATATATATCTTAACCTATTTTTATAATAAAGGTATGACTTGTAGAATGCTTCTTTTTTGGATAATTGAAAAATGTTAAATGATATTTAAAAAGGCTGTACTCTATAAGATTTTTATGAGATAATTAATATCAACCCTCCCCCTGCGGTCCCCTCATGATGATTTAAAGGAAAACTCACACTTTTTCAGAATATTTTTCGATATAATGTTCCAACTATTATAAAGTTGTAATACAAAATTATATCCTCACAGCCCAGTCTTATGCAAGAACAACCTGTCCCATATTTTTTTTATCTGTACATCCAGTTCAACCTGTCCCATATTTTTTTATCTGTACATCCAGTTCAGTCAGAACCAAGGCTGGAGTTTGGTGCCTTGAAGCTTCATTTCAGTTACCTGGGGATTCACATGGCTGTGAGCAGCACTGCCACTGAGCCACTGGCTGTCCAGGCCCAACCTGTCCCATCTTGATGAAATCTTGATGACCTGTCCCATCTTGATCCTCTCTTGTTTGTGTTACTTCACTGATTTTCACATACTCAAGAAAACTATGATGTCATCAGTGATGCAACAGTTTGACTATGGCAGCTCGAGAGTTCAGCCAAATGGAAGGGGGTAGAAGGGACAGTATTTTGCTCCCCAACAGTCAGTATTGTTCTTAATACTAAAGAATCACAGCATAAGGGATTGCAAACAAATAACTAGTCAGCAGGAATAATCTTTTCCATAACATCCCGTAATCAAACATACTTTCAACAAGAAAATGCTCAAAGCAGTTAATAATGGCCTACGGTTACATTTGGTAGTTAAACAAATTATTATCCCAGAATGTATGCATTATTTAAATTTATTTAAAAAAATTTTTCCTAAATGCTTAAAGTGGCATGCAGTAAAACAAAGCAGCAATACCAAAAATGCAGCATAGTGAACAAAGCTTTACATATAGTAAATGGACAAAACTGAGTGACTGAACCTAGCAAATTCTTATGGTGCAATATGCTGATCTGGAGCCCAAGATATGTTTCAGCCAGAAAACAACAAAGGCTTCCTCCACCTACTGCTACTTATCATTTCAATAGTGGTACCAGCCATATGCAGCACTATACAGATAACACAGAAGAGAGAGTCCCTGGATACAGTCAGGGAAACTTGTGGAATTTTCAGTGGTGCTCCATCTGTGTGCAACTCTTTAGGTTAAAAAAAAAAAAAAAAGGAAACTGCAGCTCTTATCACTGAAGTAAGGCAGGGTCAAAGAACTACTCAGGATTCATGTAAACTTGTCTTGATGCCGCAGAGGCCTACCAAAAGCAGGGGAGTCTACCTTAGAAACATAGAAATGTGAGTGCAGAAAAAGACCATATGGCCTATCTAGCCTGCCCATCTGCCCAATTAATTCAGCTTTATAATTCTCATCAGGTCCTCAGAGATCCCCTGTGTTTATCCCATGCTTTCTTGAATTCAGATGCCATTTTTATCTCCATCATCTCCATGAGGAGGCCGTTCCATGCATCTACTACCCTCTGTGTAAAGAAATATTTCCCAGGATTGCTTCCGAGCCTACCCCCTTCCACCCTCAACCCATGACCCCCTTGTTCTAGAGTCTCCATTCCATTGAAAGAAGCTCAACTCCTGCGCAGGGAAACCTTACTGTAAGCGCAGGGAGAACGCATCCCATAGACCGCAGATAGTTCCATGTCCCATGCTACAAAATCTTTATGACACAATTGTGGCAGCCAGAGTAGGGATTAAAGTTGATGAAGATGTCCCTACACAGCCAGGATCCTGGAAGAGATTGCAGAGAAGCCCAGAGGAGGAAAAAGCCAATTTTGCTAGAAGGTTCCATAGTGAGGGGTGCAAAGTTGAGAGGAAGAGGGCAGTATGATACTTTCTGAGTGCCAAGCTTGGAAGGATGAACAAAGGATTGAGAGGTTCACTAGAAAAATGCAACCTGGAGTAGAGTGGATACGAACTGGATAACAGTGTGCATGGTAAGCTAGTAAAAGTTCAAGGCTGGGGTTAAGATAAGGTCTCTTGGACAAATAACTGAATCTGTGACCTTCTCATAAGTGTTGCCTGAGGGCAAGGGCCGCTAGGGAGAATTCTTTTCTCCAGGAACTTCAGTTCTTGGCTAAATTGATGCAGGGAAGAAGGCTTTTCAGTATATAGACAGACAGACAGCCCAAATTTGCAAAAGTCCCTTCAGAGATATTAAAGGAATGGGTGGGACCAGCAGGGCTGGTGCAAGAGTATTTGGCACCCTAGGCAAACCTTCAGTCATGCACCTGTCTTGTTTGCCTAATAGAAGCACAAGCCCTGGGGACCAGCGAGAAGACCAGCTGCTGCTCCTCCACAGAAAAAACAAATATTGCAAAAACAAAATAACAGTTCTATTGTAAATATTTACACCTGTAAGAAAGATTATTGCCATGTGTTGGTCCTTAGACCTGTGACTAATGACACCCTGCCAGTTTCTCATCATGGGGCTCTCACTAGCTCCACTCCACTTGGTGAGACAATATTTGTTTGTATAAAATTATTGAGTTCTTCACCACATTTCTGCACATAACAAGGAATAACATCATATGCAGAACAAGGGGAGGGCAATTTTAAAATCCATTTCCATGGCCGAAGCAGCGTTTTCCCTGTAGAAATGGGCTTTTTGAAAATTGCCCACCCGTTATCCAGGTAAAATTACCCGTGCTGCTCTCCAACGTGCGCACTTTTACCCACCTTGTTTGGAGGCACTTCCGCCGGCGGGGTTAGGTCAAGGATGGTGGCTTGCCTGGAAAAGTTCCCACAGCGAAATCAAGCACAGATCTCTGCAGGTACTTTTTTTCCTGGGAGCAACAATGAAAGCAAAATTAACCGCGTGGTTTTGCGCTGATTATTCGTGCAAACCCCTCGGGGTTTGTACTAATGCAGCAGCAGTTTGCTTATTGCAAACTTATAATTAAGCTAGACTTTTAATATATTTGTGTCAATTACATAAGTGTCTGGCATTATCTGGATCATTTTTTTGAGTATGTCTTAAGACATTGCAGAAACTGCCGGAGGCCACCTACAGCCATTCAAGCCCCCCCCTACCAGTGAAAGCTCTCTCTCCCCTAAAGCAGCCAAAGTGCCTGCTGCTTGGAGCCACCAATGCAGCATTTGAAGTGGGTCGTGCCCACCAGAAGCACTTCCCGGCAGGTTCCCCGGCTCCCTGCACAGAAGCAGAAGTGCGGCGCTGCAGAGCGGGGGAGCCTCAGTAAAGCAGAAGGCCAAAGGGGAGAAAAGTCTGGAATCACCATTATTAAAGAGGAATGCTGTTGTAATGGGGGAGAGAGAGATTCTCAGGGGTGCAGGGGGAGAAAGGGACATGCTAGGGTTTGGGAGCAGAGATACGGATGCCGTTGAGTGGGTGAGTGGGGGAAAATCTGTGCTTAATATTATTTTATTGCATTGTCCGCCAAAATAAACTCCAATGTTTACCTAGCAAAATGAGTCACATTTTCCACTGATTTTCTCCTGATTTTGTTCTTGTCATAATAAACCCTGATAAATTCCCAGGAAAAATTAAAAAAATAAAAACTGAAAACGAAGGTCCCTAACTATACAGTAGCATTTGCAAAAAGATACTTAACATGAGTTTTGAGGAACTGTTTTAAGATCAGCTACTATAAAGTTTCAAACTTCTAGGCCAATGGAGGTCTAAATTCATTTAATGCATTTCTATTTGTAGCTTGTGAGGCAGATAAATTCACCAGATAAACGTGTCTGGCTAACTTACTTACACTGGACTTTCAGTGGTCAGGGCACTCTACTGAATCTATCTGGCTATCGGAAAGTTAGCTGAATAAGTCTAGGACTGCCAGATAACTTTATTCCATCCTGGAATGCCCCCCGAATTATCCGCCAGCTAACTTGGGAATGGTGAAACCTGTAGGATTTCTGAAATCCCAGGGTTTTTTTTCCCCAACAACTTAAGCCATATAAACTCCTTTCAGTTGGGACCTCTATCTTTTGAATGCTGTGAGAGCTGGCCGCGGGGGCCACTGTGGACATTTGCGACACAAACTCGCCAGCACTGCATTGCACATTCATTATATGGTGGCCTGCACTCCGAAATTTGAATGCTGCTGATAACAGTGTCCTTTTTTTTTTGGTTTCCTGTACTTCTAAAATGTGTTAATGCTAAAACATTTGTCAGGTGAAAAAATGTCTTAAGCCTTAGAATCTGCCTGGTTAATTCAATGCTGTTTCATTCCAAAGGAGTAGGATATAGGGAGAGGGGAAGGGGAAAGGGAGAGCGGAAGAAGTTAGGATAACCCATAAGTCTTAACACATTTAAAATATAACTTATTTATTTATATCATTTATAGACCGCTACGTCCAAAAAAACATTCAGCGCGGAGTGCAGTTAACTACTGTAAAATACACATAGCAGCACTAATCCATAAATGCAAGGGACAATGCTCATTCTTCTCTCTTAGGAAGAGAGGAAAAGAGAAATTGGTATGGTGGAGCAAAGCACCTTAATTAATATTCATGCAATAGGAGAAAGGTGAGGAGGGGCATAGATAATTCTTCTAGTGCACTTCCATTAAAGACAGGAATTCATATTAGTAATGTATTACAGTATATCCCTGTTAGGACATTAAATTCCTCTAAACTGAGATAAAATACGTTTGAAAGAAACCTGGAATGGAATAAGCAGGCAGAAATGAACAAAAATGTCTTGATAGAGAAGACAGTTAATCTAAGTCAGGGTTAGAGAGAAATAAAGGAATCTGTGAACGTGGAGACTGCATTCTTATTTCAGCACCGAAGATGATTATTCCACCAGGGTAGGGTTGAGATCCAAACTTAGGCAGTCTAAATGAGGCCGCACCTGAACATACTTGGAGTTAACTGAGCTCTCACTCCCAGCAAGGTTGTAAGTTTGTAGAGGATGATGGGATAGCTCATGGATGGACAGGCAAGTTAATTGATATGGGAGATTTTCCCAATATGGAGGGTCTCACTAGACGTGCACACACACAGTTCTGATGCTAGCAATACTATTACTAATGTGGTGGAAAGGAGATAAAGTTCCCACTTATTCCAAGTGGCAAACACCAATGAAACAGCATTTAATATACGAGCGATTGTCGTGGCCAAGAGAAATGTGCAAGGCAAAGTAGGCCTACTTGAAATTAGGGGTTAAGTGAAGCCACAGTATCTTAACCCTCTACCCAGGGCTTAATTTGAAGACAAAAAGGAAGTGAAATCGTGGAGGGGAAGAGATGGGTGGGGCCAGGGCCTGGTACAACCTGTGCAAAGGGGCGGGACCAGGGCAGGGTATGAATTTTCTCTCTCCCCACACACCTGAACACTCTCTTCACACTCTGAACATGCTTGAAGGGTGCTGCTAGGCAAATGATGGCTGGGGGTTCAGGATGCAGGATCACTGGGGAAAGGAGGAGAAGGCAGAGAGAATGGGTCTCTCTCTCTCTCTTTCTAACCCCCTCCTCTTTGCCCTGATGATCCTGATCTTCTATCTCCAGCCCCCTCATAAATTTCCCAGTCTGGTCCTTGTTCCCCCCAGTGGTTATAAAACCCCTAAGTCTAAAATCCTTTCCTTGGTGATCCTCAAGCCCCTCCTCCCTGGAAAATCTCCTTCTCCAGCACCTCTCTTCCTCTTCCTCCTCGGCCAGTAAAGTACAGGCCTCCTCTTCAAGACAGAATCAGCCGGCTCACTTCTGCTTTGGGGGGAGGGGTTTGGGGGGGGGGGGTGTGGTGAGAGCACTGTCCACTGTCCTCAGTCTTCTTGGATAGGAGTATGGGGCCTGGAATTCAAAAGCATGGTCTGCTCTTTGCCTCCTTGAGAGTAGAAGGAAGAGAGCTACATCACATGCTCTCCTCTCTCCGACCCATCCCCTCCCCCAATCCTATTTTCTCCCCTTCCTCAATCTTTCTTCACCTCCTCCGATCATTTCACTCACAGCTGCCCCCTACTCTGATCATCAAAGAAATATGAAAAACATGAAGACAGAAAAATACCGCAAGGCCCATCCATTCAATTAATTTAGCAATTTAATTCTTATCACTACCTAAGAGATCCCCTGTATTTATCTTATGCTTTCTTGAATTCAGATACTGTTTTTGTCTCCTCCACCTGGGAGGCTGTTCCTTGCATCCATCACCCTCTCTATTGTTATGTCGCTCACAAAAATGTTGAAAAGAACCAGTCCAAGGACCAATCCCTGAGGCACACTGCTAGTAACAACCCCCTCCATTGTGAAAGCTCCATTTACCATTACCCTTTGTCGCTTCCCATTCAGCCAGTTTCTAACCCAGTCAGTCACTCTAGGATCCATTCCAAGGGTGCACAATATATTTATAGGTCTTCTGTGCAGAACTGTGTCAAAGCCCTTGCTGAAATCCAAATACATTACATCTAGTGCTCTCCCCTGATCCAGTGGGAGCACTGGGAGGAGAGGATCGCCTTGCTGGAGGCTGGGAGAGAATCAGTAGATATTGTTTGGAGACATTTTTAAAACATATTTATTTATTTATTTAAACATTTTTATATACCGCATATAGGGCAGGAGTCTGACCGTCTAGGCGGTTTACAAATACAACATACATAATAAAAAAGGAGTCTGACCATCTAGGCGGTTTACAAATACAACATACATAATAAAAATAACAATAAAAACAAATATTGAAATAAATTGTGAGTACAGTATAGCTTAATGTTTAAGTATAACAATTAACTTTTAAAACAACAGATGTTATATTAAAATAAGTGTCTTTAATCTGATTATTATAGGTCAATTAACTGATCTTATAAGCAATAGTGAAAAGATGAGTTTTCAGCAATTTTTTGAATTCTTTACTGTTTACTGTTAAGCGAATTTCTTCCGGGAGGGAGTTCCAGAGGGCTGGGCCAGTGACTGAGAAAGCTTGTTTGTGTGTTAAGTCTAATCTTGCAATTTTTATAGTTGGTACTACAAGGATACATTTGTCCATTGAACGAAGTTGATGAGTTGGTTTGTAAATCCTTAGTAAAGTGCAGAGCCATATTGAAGTTGGGTTGTATAATAGGTTGTGAATTATTGTAAGTATTTTGTATGTGATTCGGTATGATATTGGCAACCAGTGGAGATGTTGTAGAGTTGGGGTGATATGATCCCTACGAGATAGATTGTACAGTAAGCGGGCTGCAGAATTTTGAATAAGTTGGAGTGGATGAATAGTGGATGTAGATAAACCTAAGTATAGAGAATTACAATAGTCTAAACTTGTCAAAATTAGTGCTTGGGTTACAGATCCAAAGGCTGATGGAAATAACAAAGGTTTAAGTTTTCTTAACATTTAAAGTTTGTAAAAAGATCTCTTTACTAGTGCCGATATATTGTTGGACATGGATAATTTAGAATCAATGAGTGTGCCTAGATTTTTGACAAAAGGTTTTATTGTTATTACTTGACCTTCAAAAGTGAAATTCTTTGGAGGCTGATATATTGAATCAGGGACTGTTGATAAGAAAATTATCTCTGTCTTTGATGTATTTAATTTTAATCTGTTATGAGATAACCAAGTTTTTATTGATGTTAGGTATAATTGTAATAGTGAGAATGTTTTTCCCAGGAATCGGTGAACGGGACTATGAATTGAATATCATTGACGTAGATTTTGAATGTAAGATTAAGTCCTGATAAGAGGTGACATAATGGTAATAAATAAATGTTAAAGAGAATTGCAGAAAGCGAAGATCTTTGTGGAACACAGACTTGGTAGTGTACCAATCGGAGTTTGAATTTCCGAGGGTTATTCTTTGGGGGCGTTCAGATATGAAGGAACTAAAACATTGTAAAACTGTACTGGAGACACCTATTTAAGATTTAACAGTAAGATGTCATGATTTAAGGTGTCAAAAGCTGCTATATCAAGTGGCACCATGATGTAATCTGTATTTGAGTTAAATCCTCTGATGATTGTGTTGAATGAAGAAATGAGCAGAGATTCCGTACTGTGTCCTTTTCTGAATCCATATTGGTTGGTATGTAATAAATCCATGTTGGTTAGTATGTAATAAAAATTAAAAGTATTGGGGAGACGTAAGCTATTGAGGTTTATTTTTTAGTGGTTTGTGTGTTTTGTTTTAAATAGGTAGTCAGAAAGTCAAGCAACAAACAGAAGTTTGTGTGTTTGTATTTCCCACTCCTCCCACTCCTCCCACCCCTCTCCCACTCATCCCTAGCTCATCCTTTAATTTATAGGCAGGTGTCACTTTCATACCTTAAAAAAAAAATCAGCCTTTTAACTTAAACTCAGAAATTCCCTACACCTTATCAAGAGTTTGATCATTCCCTTGCATTCCCAGATATATAGTGAATACACTAATATATTTAAAGGACCCTAATTGTATTCATTCCTACTCCCTTAGCAACCTATAACTTAACTAGGAACTGAACAAATTTAAGATGAAGGTAGCAATTCAGCAGCAAGAGGCAGGCCTCCCAGTCTTTTACATTGAGTGTCATATGTATGAGTTTTACCTCCCGGTGAAAAGTTGTACGTGTGCATCTGATGCAAAGAACTCCTGTCTCTCAGAGAACAACTCTGATCTCTGGAGGCTAGAGTGGCAGACCATGAGGAGCCGAGGCAGACAGAGAGGTATATAGATGAGACCTTCAGGGGCATAGTAGTCCAGTCCCATCTCCAGTCTGGCAGCCCTGGTGCTGTCTTGGAGGAGGAAGGTCTCATTATCAGAGAGCATCAACCTGGTGCAGCAGGAAATGATCCTGTAGTAAACACCTGCTCTCCAAGTGGTGCATTGTCCTCTCACACCGAGGATGTGTCTCCCAGGGCTACTACCCAGGAGGGAAGGGTTAGGTCGGCTGTCATAGTTAGTGTTTCGATTATTAGGTATGTAGACAGCTGGGTGGCTGATGGGAATGAGGATCACCTGGTAACATGTAACATAGTAATATAGTAACATACTAATGATGGCAGAAAAAGACCAAAATGGTTCATCTAGTCTGCCCAGCAAGTTTCCCAAGGTACTAACTGCCGCTCCATGCAGGCTACCCCCATGTTTCTCTTGAGTGGTCATGTCTTGGGAGAATATCAAGATGTCATCTAAGTATACAACGACACATTTGTAGAGGAGGTCCCGCAAAATGTCATTCATTAAATTTTGGAAGACAGCTGGGGCGTTGCACAAGCCAAAGGGCATCACTAGATATTCAAAGTGACCGTCCCGGGTGTTGAAGGCTGTCATCGCCAGAGCGGATGTGGACTAAGTTGTAGGCTCCCTTGAGATCAAGCTTGGAGAAAATCTTGGCTCCCTGTAGTCTGTCAAATAGCTCTGAGATGAGTGGTAAGGGGTAGCGATCTTTCACTGTTATCTCGTTGAGACCCCTGTAATCTATACATGGACACAATGTTCCATCCTTCTTCCCCACAAAGAAGAAGCCTACGCCTGCAGGAGACTTGAAGGGTCTTATAAAGCCTTTTTGAAGGTTCTCCTGAATATATTCGGACATGGCTTTATTCTCTACCACAGAGAGAGGGTAAACCCGTCCTTTGGGTGGTTCTGTGTTAGGCTTCAAATTGATAGCACAGTCATAGGGTCTGTGAGGCGGTAGTACGTCTGCAGCTTCTTTAGAAAATACATCTTGAAATGATGCGTATTGAGGCGGCAACCCAGGCATCAATGGGGTAGTTGGCATGTAGGATATAGGAGCGACCTCCATCAGACATTTACCATGGCAATCTGGACCCCAACGTGAAAGCTCCAGAGGGGCCCAATTGAATTGAGGCATATGCAGCTGCAGCCACGGTAGCCCCAGAATTATAGGGTGCATAGCCTTCTCTAAAACAAAGAAGGAGATGGTTTCAGAATGGAGAACACCAGTCTGTAGACATACTGGTTCAGTGAGCTGAGTTACTTTGCCTGGTAAGGGCTCTCAATGAATTGAAGATAGGAGTAGTGGAGACGTCATGATGGTAGTGGGAATCCGCAAGTGCTCCACTAGTCATTGTAAAATGAAATTACCTCCTGCCCCTGAGTCCACTAGAGCAAGAGTCTGGTACTCTAAAGGTCCGCAAATCAACGATACAGGAAGAGAGAGCAGAGGAGAGGGTGCAGTAAGATCTAAGAAGAGTCCTCCCGTAGGACTTAGGTCTGCCAGTTTCCCGGACGTATAGGGCATGTTTGAACAGCATGACCAGCTTGTCCACAATACATGCACAACCCTAACTTTTTCCGTGTTATTCTCTCTTGATGTCAAGTAGCTGTGGCCTAATTGCATTGGTTCTTCTTCGCCAGCAACAGGACCCGAGGGAACAGGCCTGGGTGTAGCCTTAACTCGAGCTTCACCCTGAATGAGTCTTCTGGGAGTCTTGGTCTCTTGAACCTTGTCACGAAGTCGGCGATCAATCCTGGTTGCCAACTTCAGCAGTTCAGCCAAGGTCTCAGGCATTTCACGAGCTGCGAGCTCGGCTTTCAAATGAGAGTTCAGTCCTTCAAAGAAGAGGGTCCTCAGGCATTTAGGATCCCAATGTAATTCAGATGCCAGTGTCTTGAATTTGATAGCGAAGTCAGCCAAAGGTTTAGTACCTTGCTTCAGGTGACCCAGTGAAGATCCTGCAATGGTATGCCGGGCAGGGTCATCAAAAACTGATTTGAACAGCTCAAGGAATCCGGCAAGATCATGTAGAATAGGATCACCGCGCTCCCACAGCGAAGAGGCCGAAGCCAACGCTCTTCTGTCCAGGTAAGACAGGATATAGGTGGTCTTGGCATAAGCTGTAGGGAAATGGCTAGGTTGCAGGGAAAGGTGCATGCAACACTGGTTAATAAAACCTCTACATTTACAAACTTTCCCCGAGAAGCGTGTTGGAGCAGATAGAGGTACAATAGTCTTGACCGTCACTTCTGGCAGTGTAACTTCTTTACCTGTGGTGGAGGGTAAGTTCATCTGTGCGTGCAGCTGGTTGAATGCAGGAGTCAAATTCTCCAGCGCATTTTGCTGTTCAGAGATTCACTGGGCCAGGCCTGGAATGGCCTACAATGCGGTGAGCAGCCAAATCCATGGAATTAGCAATCTATTAGGGTTTAGCGGTGTTTGGGTGGATTCTTGGGTACTGTGGCAGATGACCACACCCACAGAGAGGGGCCCTGTGGGGCCCCTCAGCATGCACAAACACAGAATAAGATCTTTTATTATACAGTTTGTAGATTACCACCATAGGTGGCAGTAGTGAGGTAGTCTGGATGTAGCCATCTCGGGACCCTCGGCAGAGAGGACCCTTCTCACCCCGTTGGTATAGGGGGTTCCGGTGTAGATTTCCCAGCAAGGCAATGCTGTAGATGAGACAGACTGAGAGTTAGATTACTCACTAGATGGTAGCTGTAGGTAGGCGATTCCACCAGACTGAAGAGGATGGTACTGGCACCGAGGCAGGGAGAGCAGGCCCTCGAGGAGCGAGTACCTGATCCCGGTAAGGCACCTGAAATAAAGCAGAGGGCCCCCAAGGAGCGGGTACCCAGGTTAGTCAATACCCCGAAGGGCAGAGAGAGAGCTTCCAGTGGCAGCAAGGAAGTGGCAGAATAGCTAAGTCTGGCCGAAACCAATCCTTTGCTAACTCAATTAGCTAGCAACAAAGTACAGGCTATATACCCGGATGGCGTGACGTCACTTGAGGGGGACACCCCCGAGGTTCGTGCCAATGCTGGAATAAAGACGTGGGTAGCACGCACGCGCGCACCCTAGTAGGTCCTTGGGAGGAACATGGCGGGAGGCAGCATCATAGCCGTTCCGGGGACGCCGGAGAGGGAGGCTTACAGACGCGGCAATAGCCATTTTCCCAAGGTAAGCGGGAGGAGCCGTGAACAAGGTGAGGCATATGGGGCGAAGCCATCTAGGACCGATGGGCGCAACACTATTCTCTCTGATTAATTAAAATCCTAAAGAAAAGGTAAGGTATGGTTACCTAGCAATGATTTTTTATAGGTATTTGAACTAAAAATGTGTGTTATCCAGTAAAGATTAATAGGCAGAGTATGCAAACCAAATTAACAAGCAATATAATATTAACAAGCAATATGAGGTAATTGAAGCTAATTATCTAGGAGACCAGGGAAGAGTATATATGAAAGTAAAGCCAGGGGTGGGTGGGTAGAGGGGCAAGGAGGGAGGAAAATTAACACTGGCTAAGGAACTGTTTGTTCAGATGTAATACTTGGCCCTAGAAATCCGACAAAATGGCTTTCTCTCAGGTTTCAGTTTCAATTCTGCCCCTTTCTAACAGACAGGGCACAATCTTTGGCAAATGTCTTCCTGGTGCGAAGGTGGCGGACCTCACGCATCACCTAGATAGGATTTTGGACAGTGCTGGGGACGAGCTGGCTGTCGTGGTACACGTGGGCACCAACGACATAGGAAAATGTGGGAGGGAGGTTCTGGAAGCCAAATTTAGGCTCTTAGGTAGAAAGATTAAATCCAGAACCTCCAGGGTAGCATTCTCTGAAATGCTCCCTGTTCCACGCGCAGGTCCCCAGAGGCAGGCAGAGCTCCGGAGTCTCAATGCGTGGATGAGACGATGGTGCAAGGAAGAGGGATTCAGTTTTGTAAGGAACTGGGGAACCTTTTGGGGAAGGGGGGAGTCTTTTCTGAAGGGATGGGCTCCACCTTAACCAGGATGGAACCAGGCTGCTGGCGATAACCTTTCAAAAGGAGATAGAGCAGCTTTTAAACTAGAACAAAGGGGAAAGCCGACAGTCGCTAAGCAGCACATGGTTCGGAGGGAGGTATCTTCAAAGGATGCTAATGAAACATTAGAGTTAGGGCATCCCAACAAAGAGGTTCCAATAATAAGAAAAGTAGTCCAAGTGCCTATAATTAAAAACTCATCTGAGCTAAAAGATTCCAATTTATCCCTGTCAACTGAAAAGCAGAATGTAAATATAAACAAAAAACACACTTTGAAATGTTTGTATGCTGATGCCAGAAGTCTAAGAAGTAAGATTGTAGAATTAGAGTGTATAGCAGTGAATGATGACATAGACTTTTTAGCATCTCAGAGACATGGTGAAAAGAGGATAACCAATGGGATAGTGTTATACCGGGATACAAATTATATTTCAGTGACAGAGAGGAGCCTCTTGGTGGTGGGGTGGCGCTTTATGTCCAGGATGGCATAGAGACTAAATGCACAATCAAATCTTTATGGGTAGAAAGCCCTTGTGTGCTGGGGAAGAGTACAGTGATAGAAGTATACTACCGTCCACCTGACCAAAATGGTGATGAAATGCTAAGAGAAATTAGGGAAGCTAACCAAACTGGTAGTCAAGTAATAATGGAAGATTTCAATTACCATAATATTGACTGTGTAAGTGAAACATCTGGGCATCCTAGTGAGATAAAGTTCCTGGATGAAATAAATCACAGTTTTATGGAGCAATTGGTTCAGGAACCAAGGAGAGAGGGAGCAATTTTAGATCTAATTCTCTGTGAGCGCAGGATTTGGTGAGAAAGCTAATGGTGGTGGGGCTGCTTGGCAATAGTGATCATAATATGACCAAATTTGAATTAATGACTGGAAGGGGGACAGTAAGTGAATCCATGGCTCCAGTGCTAAACTTTCAAAAGGGAAACTTGATAAACTGAAAAAAATAATTAGAAAAAAACTGAAAGCTGCAGCTACAAAGATAAAAAGGTGCAACAGGCATGGGCATTGATAAAAAATACCATCCTAGAAGCACTGTCCAGATGTATTCCACGCATTAAGAAAGGTGGAAGAAAGGCAAAACGATTACCAGCATGGTTAAAAGGTGAGGTGAAAGAGGCTATTTTAGCCAAAAGATCTTCATTGAAAACTTGGAAGAAGGATCCATCAGAAGAAACTAGGATAAAGCATAAACATTGGCAAGTTAAATGTAAGACATTGATAAGGCAGGCTAAGAGAGAATTTGAAAAGAAGTTGGCCATAGAGGCAAAAACTCACAATAAAAGCTTTTTAAAATATGTCCAAAGGAGAAAGCCTATGAGAGAGTCAATTGGAACGTTGGATGATCACGGGGTTAAAAGGGGCACTTAGAGAAGATAAGGCCATCACAGAAAGATTAAACGATTTCTTTGCTTTGGTATTTACTGAAGAGGATGTTGAAGATATACCCATTCTGGAGAAGGTTTTCATGGGTGATGATTCCGATCAACTCAACCAAATCACGGTGAACCTGGAAGATTTGGTAGGCCTGATTGACAAACTGAAGAGTAGTAAATCGCCTGGACTGGATGATATACACCCCAGGATTCTGAAAGAACTAAAAAAATTAAATTTCAGACATATTTCAATTAATTTGCAACCTATCATTAAAATCATTGGATGCACCTGAAGACTGGATGATGGCCAATGTAACCCCTATACTTAAAAATTGATCCAGGGGTGATCTGGGATACTTAGACTGGTGAATCTGACTTCAGTGCCGGGAAAAATTGTGGAAACTGTTATAAATTATAAAATCACAACACATTTAGATAGACATGGTTTGATGGGACACAGTCCACATGGATTTGCCTCATAAATCTCCTACATTTTTTTGAAGGGGTGAATAAACATGTGGACAAATGTGAACCAATAGATGTGGTGTATTAGGATTCTCAGAAGGCGTTCAACAAAGTCCTGCATGAGAGGCTTCTTAGAAAACTAAAAAGTCATGGGATAGGAGGCAATGTCCTTTAGTGGATTGCAAGCTGGTTAAAAGACAGGAAACAGAGAGTAGGATTAAATGGTCAGTTTTCACAGTGGAAAAAGGTAAAAAGTGGAATGCCTTAGGGATCTGTACTTGGACAGTGCTTTTTAATATATTTATAAATGATCTGGAAAGGGGCATGATGAGTGAAGTAATCAAATTTGCGAATGACACAAAATTATTCAGTGTAGTGAAATCACAAGCAGATTGTAATGAAATGCAGGAGGACCTTGCAAGACTGGCATATTGGGCTTCCAAATAGCAGATTTTTCCCTATATGGACAAGTGCAAGGTGATGCATATAGGGAAAAATAACCCATACTATAGTTACATGATGTTAGGTTCCATATTAGGAGCTAACACCCAGGAAAGAAGAGATATAGGCATTATAGTGGATACTACATTGAAATTGTTGGTTCAGTGTGCTGTGGCGATCAAACAAGCAAACAGAATGTTAGGAATTATTAGGAAGGGAATGGAAAATAAAATGGAGGATGTCATAATGTCTCTGTATTGCTCCATGGTGAGACCACACCTTGAATACTGTAGCAATTCTGGTCACCTCATCTCAAAAAAGATATAGCTGCACTGGGGAAAGTGCAGAGAAGGGCAACCAAAATGAAAAGGGGCATGGAACAGCTTCCCTATGAGGAAAGGCTAAAGAAGTTTGGGCTGTTCAGTTTGGAGAAGAGACAAAGGAGGGAGTAAATGATAGAAGTCTATATAGTCATGAAAGTACTTGAACAAGTTAATGTAAATCAATTATTTACACTCTCACATAATAGAAGGATCAGGGGGCACTCCATGAAGTTAGCAAATAGCTCATTTAAAACAAATCAAAGAAATTCTTTTTCACTCAGTGCATAGTTAAGCTCTGGAATTCATTGCCAGAGGATGTGGTTAAAGCAGTAGGTTTGGATAAGTTCCTAGAGGAAACATCCATAAACTGCTATTACAATAATTAATAAGCAATAGTAGCTTGTGATTTATCTAATGTTTAGGTACTTGCCAGGCTCTTGTGACTTGAATTGGCCACTTTTGGAAACAGGATACTGGGCTTGTTGGACCCTTGGACTGACCCAGTATGGCTCATTATGTTCTTATGTAACTCTGATCAGGCAATCAAAGTACCGGTAATTGATCATAGTCCCTCTGATCCCCTCACACATTCCCCAAGGCACCTTTGATTCTCTCACTCACTCTTTCCCCCTCTTCCCACACAACCCACAGCCTCTCCAATCTCTGCACTCTTTTTCTCTCCCACATCCCATCACTCACTCCCCCCAATCCCCTCATTTACTTTCTTGGACCTTTTGCCCTCACCAGCATGGTTACCAGCAGGAGAGATGGCAGGGCCTGGGATGATGGTTTGAAAAGCAGGAAGCCAACACATCCAGGAGTGGCAGAATCGTGACTTTTTTTAACCTTGGCTTTTGTCCCTCATAGCCTCCTAAATTGTGCTGGGAAATTGCACAGGTGTCAGAACGCTGTTCTGAGTTGTTCTGCCAGAAATTAAGCCCTGGGTAATGGACACAAAAAAGGGGCTGAATTAGTACAAGTTTGGAAGTTGTGAGCAGCAGTGCCACTCATCAGGGCCAGGGTTGAAGCCTTGACAATTGGCACTCCTGCTCACAAGTTTCCAACTGGTGCTAATTCAGCCCCTTTCTGTGTCTGTTCCTTGCTTTGCAGTGTCCGCTGCAGTATCACCCCCATCTTGCTCCCAATACATGAGAAGTGGGGGGAGGGGGGGAACCAGTGGGAAGGGGCTGGATTAGAGGGCAGAGTGACTTTTCTCTGTATGCTCCAGGCTCACCCCCCCCCCCCTGCAAGCTGCTTCAAGGGGGAGGGGCTGGAGCAGAGCACCCCTGTTGCTCTGCCTTTCTCCAGAAAGAAGTGTGGGAGCTCCCACAAATGAAGCCTCGCTCTTCCCTGAAGCCTCTTAGGATAGACTGGAAAGAAAACACTGCCTGGGAATGTGGCATGTCTGGTATTACAGGCGGGTGAACGGGTATGATGTAGGGGTGTGGGATGTAAGAAGGGTAAAATTGATTTAAATCGAGCAATCATGCAGACAGAAGAAAACTCATTATATAAAACATAACATTAGTTATGTTCATCTGTGATTTTAAGCCTGTAAAGATCTTTCTTTCTTTTTTTTTTTTTAGAACTCTGAAGTGCTTTTTTTTTTTTATCAAGAATGGTCTCCAGGTGGATTACAACAAATTTACGCCAGATAACCTAGATAAGTTATAGTGGAGAACAAATTTACAGTTAGAACAACATTGGGCACAAGTGGAGTACAACTCGGAAGCTCAGGTAGTTAAGCTCAAGGGGAAGCAGGGTCTCAGTCTGGAAGACTGGGCTGAAAAGCCGATTCTGTGGTGGTGGTGGTTTTATCGTTAATCAAAAGTAACTAATAAGTAAGGCATGGGTTCTAAATGTATGATCTCTCATGACAGATGATATTTTTCTACCTCGATCCGAAGCTTTGGGATTGCAAGAGTGATATCATCTGCTAAGTGCAGTTTTAACACCTGTTATCTCAACAATTCATCTTCCCTCCAGTCAGATGCTGCTTATATAATGGCTAAGGCAGCTGCAAAGGACTAAAAATGAATAAACGCTCAGGTAAAAGTAGATGGAACTGATTGACTTTAAAACGTATCTCCTCCATTGGAAATTAGCCAATGCTTGTCTAATTTCTGCAAAATGTCCTGCTTGGTAACGTACAGATTTATATACTCTTTTCTGTTGTCTGTGTTAGATGGATTTGTCTCTGATCTACACAGAAATGACCTCCCACGTGAATTCCTTTATTGTGCTCATCCCTGCAGCGCCCTCTGCAGGAAGTGACACAGATTGCTTTATTGTCATCCATGTATTGTTTTGCTCCATTCCCTAACGCGCTACCATGCTCCTTATTGCTCTGAATCTCCTCCCGTTTATTTCTGTTTGTTCCTGTCTACTGATCCCTGCATGTCAGCATGGAGACTGGTCATTGGCATTCACCTTGGGGTCTTCCCTATATTTTCTGAATAAGGTGAAAATAGATGTTATCGGGAGTCACTTGGTATTCGGTCTTCATCAGTGTTTTTGGGCACTGTAACAGCATCGTGAATTATCTGCTTTGGATCATGCAACTACCAGAACAGGTGCCTCAGAGTGCCAGCCTACTGCATGATCCAAATTGGAGTCTGGGAAGCAAGCCTTCCCAGACTCCAATTGAATGACAGCAACATATTTTAAGAGACTTCACTATATAATGTAAATATTTAATCCTTAACTGCTCAGTTATCTTGCTCTAATTCTTTCCCCAGTTATATCAACCTTGTTGTAATGTAACTTTATGACCTCTTTGCACTTGTTAATGTTCTGGTTTTTTTTTTCGTTTTCACACCCCCCTGTTATCTGTAAACCAGCATGATGTGATTTCTAATCAAGAATGCCGGTATAGAAAAACCTCTAAATAAATAAATAAATAAATGATCTCTGCACTTAGGTTCACCTTTATTTTATGTTTTTCAGTGAAAGGACAAGTTTGCAAAAAAACAGAATGAAACTGATACTCTAGTCAATTACTGGGGACATTTGGAATTTAAATTTTTTATTTTCTTTTCAATGTATTATATCCAGGGTTCTTCCAAGGCCAACATAATGAAAAGGCTATACACAGTAAGAAAACAGATAAGACAACAGTGAGGCTGGACAGATTTTAGGCATCTGGATAGGCAACTTTAAATACGTTTTTTTTTACACTTGGGACCAGAATGGAGGCATCTTAGAGGGTGGGAGGTAACTTACTCTGGTGTAAGGGTGCTAGAAGGGAGAATGCATAGAAGCAGGAGGAGGCTCACTTAGTGCATGTGAGGCCGAGAGCAGGGAGAATGTGAAACAGAGTACCAGTGAGTAAGAGCGGCAAGTTAAGAAGGGGATCAGCTGATGAATATGTTTGAGAGTGAAGACTAGAGATTTAAAATGTGAGCATGACCTAATAGGAAGCCAATGGAGGGAAACCTGAAACAGGAGTAGCAGTCGGTAGAGAAACCTGGCAGGGGCTTATTATATAGGGCAAAGTGAGGATTTGGGGAGACCAGCAAGGAGATTACCACAAGTGGTTGTCATGGGAAAAGAAAGCAGCTTGAATGGTCAGAAGGAGATGAATATTAAACAGGTGAAAGAAAAGAGAAGGCCAGATCTAAGAAATGTGAGCACATAGAGGAAGAGAAAGGTTGAGTGTAGCTCCCAGATTCCACGCACACATGCGGAGAAGGCAAGAGGGACAGAGCCAAAAGAGAGAACTACAGTTGTTCTGTTCAATGGTTGGTCAAGAGAAGTTTCTCTATAATCCCTGATTTTTTCTGGACTTGACGGAGGTAAGGAATCATCATCCATGGTTGATGCACGGCCACAGCCTCTCAATAACTTGGCTAGATACTATGAAACATATCCCATTCTTCTGGAGTTCCTTAACAAAAACAGATGGAAACATTAAACTTTCTGAACATACATGTGCAGAACTGATGCCTTCATGCTGTATAGATTTGGTGCTCAAAGAGCTGGCAATAGCACTGCTTGCAAAGACAAAATACATTTCCTACTGTGTGCTCCTATGCATTCCTGTATATTATAAAGCAACAAGGGATGGGCAAGCCCCATGGCTTAAGCCACAACACTGAGCTGAGGTCTCCTGTCCAAAGGAGCCAGCTTGGGATGGGCTCGCTGCAAAAGGGAAGTGCTTCATCCCAGAGACGGAGGGAAGAAAGCTGCTGCTAGTGACCCCTGTTAGCCGAAGAAGTGACGCTGAGAATATGTTTCAGAGATTTCCCCTCCCTCCCTCCTGGCAGGCGAAGGTGTGTGCCACTCTAGCATAGCTATCTGGGAAAGAGATTCTATGATAAAGCATGAAATGGGGTATAAAAAAAATGCCATGGGGTATTCAGTGAACTAAATTACTTAGGTGACATGGCTTCTACCCCTGATTGCCATGAGCGAGCTCTTCCCCCCAATACTGTTTCAAGTTACATAAAGAAAAGCATTAGAATGAGTTAAGATGTGCTAGCGTACGTGTACTTTTGAAAATTGATGTAAAGCTTGCAGGTAAAAGGCATTCTTGAGTGTGTGTGTGTGTGTGTGGGGGGGGGGAGGAATATTTCAGGGGCATGTTACAAATCTACATGTGCAACCCCTAAATTTTCAAAAAAATGCACGCAGACTTGGCATGTCAATAATGTGCACAATTTAGGCCATCGTTTTGAAACTGGTAAAGTTTCGAGTATGGGAGAGTTAACCACAAGACAACCTGACAGTTAAAGACAATTTTTGCAGGTACCCTTCTGTTTGAAAAGCAGGCGGCTTTGATTGCACTTGAAAAGTCTGCAGGCAACTTTGCAGTTAGATGCAGCTCTGAAAATGTACCCGAATGTAACTATATGCATGCGTATTCTTCAGATCTTGTGCATGTCAGAAGTTTATTCTTAAGCTGCATGTATGCTATGGTAGAGTTGTTTTATAATATCACTAGGGCAAAGGAGGGCAAACGCAGTTTGATTTTTCGCACCTTCTTGCTATTTGTAAGTGTCCGTGATATCTATACGCTCATTGCCGCTGATGCTCTTGGTACTTATGTTTTTTCCAACAGCATTTCTGACACTGTTCACTTTTTCCTTCTTCTCGGCTTTTAATACCCAGGAATTGATCGTTGCATTCACTTCCGCATACACAAAAGTACAATCAAACTTTGCGCTAAACAACGCCCTCTTGACAGCTTTCACTGAAGTTGGACCACAACAGTAGACCCCTAGGGTACAATTTGGGAAGGGGGGGGGATAAAAAATAAATATATCAGAACTATTTGGAACTATTTCACCTCTTCTCCAAGGCAAAATAATGGCAACTTTCCTGAAGGGAAGGCTTGGATCTTACCATTGCTTTGTTCCTGAGGAGTTGCATCAACTACCTGCCAGCCATCATACCCAGATGAAAGGTCCCTTCGTCTCATCCAGCACTCATTCCAAACATGGAAGTTCCTGTACAAATAAAGTCATTGATTCAGTTCAACTGTTAATGCTTCTCTACAGATGGTCTTCACGTCTTACAACTCGTCTTTGTATAGATGAGCTTTTTATTACTGTACTTTCTGAAGGGAGGAAGGTTTAGGAGATCGCTGCGTGTGTGTTTGTGTATCTGTGTGTTCCCACCACACACTAACTTTTCTGTTACTAGATATCATGTGGTATGGTAACAAATGAACAATGGTGCCATTTCCAATAGCAGCAATTGGGACAGGAGTGACCAGGGAGTGCCCCTCCCCTGTGAAGAGATTTTCAACTACAGGATATGAGGGTTCAGAGGTGGGGGTGAAGGGAAGAAGAAATAGGGGAGGGTCCAGTAGAGTTGTTTGTCTATGGACTTGATATTTTTTACTTTAGTTTTGGTTTTCTTTTATTATTCTTTTTTTTTTGTTAGTTTTCATTTTAAAGAATAAACAAACAACAAAAGGAGAAGATAAATACAACAAAATTAAAAAGAAAATACATGTGCACACCCCTAATGACCTGTGCTGCCTCACAGCTACCTAAAATACCTAACAAAGGAAATATGCAAAATAAAAAAAACAATGATGGCTGAAATCTTATGCCTACCTTGTTGTGTTTGGCGGTCCGTGGGTTCCTCCCACAGACCGCTGCACATACCCCCAGGCTGGGCCTTCTCCCTCATTAGGCTGCTGCCAGCCTGCCTCTCCCCCTAGCATGGCAGGAGGCTGCAGCAAGATGCCACTGAATACCATCGTGGCACCACACTGCTGACATTGCTGGGCCCTGCTTCCTCTAGGGCGTGCGTGCCAACTTCCCCAACCTTAAAAGGCCTGCAGCAGGAAACCCAACTGGCACCCTCAGACGATGTCACCCTCTCTGGCCTATATAAGGCTACAGCAGACATTCCTCCAGGGCCTTGGCAACAGGTCTCCCTACTGCCTAGTAGTATGAGTTGCCTCAATGTTCCTATTTCTGACTTCTCCACTTTTGAGTCCAGTGTCTTCAGTCCAGTGTCTTCAGTTTCTTCATCTTCTGTCCCAGTGTCTTCGCTCTTCAGTTCTTTTGGTCAGTCTTCAGTTTCTTCGTTCTTCAGTGTCCCTTGCCTCCTGTCTTGCTCCTCACCTTCCTGCCCTGCCTATCCATCCCATCTTGCCCTTCAGATGGATACCTTGTACTGACCATTGCCTTCTTCGTGGATCTGACTGAATGCTGCCTGCCACTGACCATTGCCTGCTTCTTGGACCTTCAGCTCATCAGCAGAGTCCCTTACCTAAGATCTTCCAGACTTGGCACCCAAAGGCTCAACCAGAGGGGAACATTGGCTGGTATAGGCAAAGCTCCAGCTGGGATTCTGCCTCATCCAAGTCCACCTGCTGATGATGGGGACCTATAGGACTCCTCCATGCAGGTTGCGCCAACTCCACCTTGGTCCAAGGGGCCACATCTCCAAAATATTTATGAGGCCATGGACCCAGTGGACCTGACTTCCCTGCAGGTCATCCCAGGCCTTGCTCATAAGTTACAAGAGCAACAGGAAATCTTCAAAATCCTGCTGGCTTCCATGCAGTTGAACACCCTTACTCCTTCTTTGGCTCCTTTGCCTTCAGCACCCAGGTCACCACTGCCCATTGCCTCAAGCTGGCTCACACTACAATTGCCAGTTCCCCCCTCCCCCTCTCCAGTACACCTGGAATACCAAGCAATGCTGTGGCTTCCTGAACCAGTGCCACATGCACTTCACTCTGCAGGTACAGTTGTTTCCAGATGATTTAACAAAGACCACCTACATCTTCTTGCTCTTTGATGGGAAGGCTTTAGCACGGGCATCCCCCCTCTGAGAACATACAGACCATCTATTGCACAACTTGTCCCAATTCATAGATCAGTTCATGGTCTTCGAGGAACCTAGCCGAACAGCTACTTGAGGGCACAGACCTGCTTCATCTCCAGCAAGGCACCAAAACACTGGCCGAATACTGCAATTGAGTTTAGAACCTTGGCAAAGAACTCAATTGGCGGGAGGACCGTCTGATTAACAGATTCCTAGAGAGTGTATCCTCTAAAATTAAAGATGAACTTGCTGCTCAAGACCTCTCTGCCTTGCTGGAAGTCCTCATCAAATTAACCAGGAAAATCAACTATCGATTTCAGTAGAGTGCTTGGGAATTCCATCCCCCATGCAGAAACATTACTCTGGCACCCCGGTTCCAAAAGCCACTCTGATCACCAGCTCTAGCTCCCTCAACTTCATTCGAAGAGCCCATGCAGATAAGTTGCAGCCATCTGGCCCCCGAAGAAAGGCTCCGTCAAAGACAGCAGGGACTATGTCTATACTGTGCAGGCAGAGGATAACTCATGGCTCAATGCTCACTGAAAGTGAGAAAATCCAGCGTCTAGGGTCCAGTGGGGAGGTAATTGTAGGCCTTACCATTCCAACTCCCCAATTACTATTGCCTTTGATCAATGAGTTGGATTTAATCAGTTTTCCCACTCAAGCGTTTGTGAACTCAGGTTCTTGTGGGAACTTTATTATGAAAGAAAACATAGACCGGCTTCTCATTCTCACCATTCAAAGGGACTCTCTGTTGATAATTTCCTATATCCATAGAGATCCTCCTGCTGTCCAGATTACCTTAAGTACCACACCAGTGACATTATGCACAGGCCTCCTCCACTGGGAAAGAATCACCTTCCACGTAATTCCCAGGGCCATTCACCCTATGATACTGGGCTTATTCTGAATCCAAGAACATCATCCACAATTTAGTTAGGTTGACCTACAGCTCTCCAAGAATACATGAACTTCTGCCTGGAGTCGGTAAAATCTTCACTGTCTAATCTTGCCAACCACCCTTCTGGGGCTCTCCCCACACTACGCTGACTTTGAAGACGTCCTTTCTAAGTGCAAAGCTGAGACACTGCTGCCACACCAATGATACGATTGTGACATCAAGCTCCTCCAGATACCACACCACCATGGAGAAAGGGTCTACCCCATGTGTATCCCCGAGACTCAAGCCATGACAGAGTATATCAAGGAAAACTTGGAGCATGGATTAATCTGCCCTTCCTCCTCTCCAGCTGGAGCCAGCTTCTTTTTTGTGGCAAAGAAGGAAGGCTCTCTCAGGCCCTGTATTGACTATCGAGGCCTGAACGCAATCATGAACAAGGACCACTACCCCTTACCATTGATATCAGAGCTCTTTGGTGGCCTCCAAGGAGTGAAGATTTTTACAAAAGTAAACATCACAGAGACATGCAATCTCATGTAGATCAAGGCAGGTGAGGAGTGGAAAACAGATTTTAACACCCGTGACAGCTACTACGAGTATCTTGTCATGCCATTCAGCTTTTGTAAGACACCGGCAGTCTTCCAAAGATGGTCAATAAAATTTTTTGCGACCTCCTTTATACTTGTGTAGTCATGTACTTAGACGGCATCCTAATTTTCTCTCACAACCTTAGCACCCACCGACCAGATGTGTGCACAATACTGCAAAGCCTGTGAGAGAACAATCTGTTCGCCAAGCTAGAAAAATGCATTTTCGAGCAGGAAGAACTCCACTTCCTGGGATACATTGTCTCATGTGGTGAGTTTAACATGGACCCTGGCAAGGTGAAAGCAATCAGAGATTGGCCCCACCCCACAGGACTCTGGGCTCTATAGAGATTCCTGGAATTTGCTAGCTATTACTGGCAATTTATCCCAAACTACTCCACCATGGTGGCTCCCCTCACTGCTCTCACTATCAAGGGCACCAATACTAAGGACTTGGATCCCGAAGCCCTAAAGGCATTCCAAGACCTAAAAACTGGAATCCTCAAAAGACCCTGTCTGCACCATCCAGATCCCAGATGGCCCTTTATCCTAAGCATCGGGGCAGTTTTAAGCCAACATTCTCCGGAAGGAGTACTTCATCCTTGATTCTTTTTCTCAAGGAAATTCTCTCCCACAGAACATAATTATGGCATCGGAGACCAGGAGCTCCTGGCCATAAAATTGGCTCTTGAAGAGTGGTGTCATTTACTCGAGGGAGCGCAACACTGTATCATCATATATACGGATCAGAAAAACCTCGAACATCTCCAGCAAGCTCAGCAATTAAATGCAAGGCAAGCTCACTGGTTCCTATTCTTCGCCTGCTTTGACTTCGAACTGTGGTACTGTCCCGCATTTAAGAACTAAGTGGCAGATGCTCTCTCGCTCCTTCTAGACTGAGGACATCCCAGAGCCTCCCAGGCACATCTTAAACCCTGCTAAGATAATTATGGCCACCTCCATGACCATCCCTCCAGGGAATATGGTCAAATCTTCCCGTTTGCGCGAAAAAGTGTTAAAATGGGTCCATGACTCCCGTTTCGCAGGTCACCCTGGATGTGCATGCAACCTTGAACTGTGTCAGCGGTACTACTGGTGGCATCAAATAAAGTAAGATGTCAAAGCTTATGCTGACTCTTGCCCGACCATGCTAGGCTGACCCTGGGGGCTATTACAGCTGTTGCCAGCTGTTACAGCTGTTGCCAGCCACTAGGGACCCCTGGACCCATCTGTCTATGGATTTCATCATGGACCTTCCCCTCTCAAATGGTGCTACTGTGATCTGGGTAATCATTGATCATTTCTGAAAAATGGCACGCTTCGTCCCACTATCAGGTCTTCCATCAGCACCTGAACTGGCAGACTTCTTTACTCTTCATGTTTTCTGCTTGCATAGGCTGCCCAAGCACATACTATCAGACTGGGGAGTACAGTTCACTGCGAAGTACTGGTGTTTCTTGTGCAAGAAATTTGGTATCATGCTAGACTTCACAACCACATACCGCCCCAGGGAAACAGACAAGCAGAGCGCATCAAGCAGAGCGCCCCAGGGAAACAGACAAGCAGGCCTCCATCCATTCCTACATCAATGAATGCCAGGACAATTGGGCCACTCTCCTACCCTGGGCTGAGTTTTCCCACAACTCCCATGTGAATGCTGCCACCAGGTCCTCTCTCTTTTTGCTGGTCTATGAAAGACAGCCACTGCCTCCCCTCCCATTGCCAGAAATAGTGTCTTTGCCATTGGCTCAATGGTCAGCTCAGGAATTGCAAGAACTATGGGCACAAATCACTTTCTAATCCAAAAGGCCACTGCTCGAGCCAAAAGAACAACTGATGTTCTCAGAAGACCAGCTCCACAGATCAAAGCAAAGGAGAGAGTGTGGCTCAGCACACATACGTGGGTACCATCTATGCACCTGGCTCTAAACTACATTGGCCCCTTTTCAGTACTGCGACAACTGGAGCTCATTGTTTATCAACTGAAGCTACCAGCAACTCTTAAAATACACAACGTATTCCATGTCTTGCTTCTTAAACACCTAATATTCTCCTGGCCTTCCAGGAAACCACCAGAACCTTAGGAAGTAACTATCGATGGAGAGACAACATACAAGGTCAAGGAAATCCTAGATTCTCATTGCAGGGTAAAAAACTTGAATATCTTATTGCATGGAAGGATTATGGTCCAGAGGAGAACTTCTGGGAACCAGTTTCAAATGTTTTGGACCGCAATCTACTAAGGGAATTTCATCTATGCCACCCAAGAAAACCCAAGCCTCAAGGAGGGGGGCTTAAGAGGGGGTGTACAGTTGCGTTTGGCAGTCCACAGGCTTCTCCCATGATCTGCTGTACTTACCTTGGATCTTCCCCCTTGTCAGGATGCTGTGGCACCAGCCTGCCTCTCGGAAGCGCACACTCCAACTTCCCCAGGCTTAAAAGGCCAGTGGCTGGAAACCCAACTGGCAACCTCACGTGATGTCATCCTCTCTGGCCTTTATAAAGGCCCAGCAGACATTTCTCCAGTGCTTTGGCAAAAGGTCTCCCTACTGCTAGTAGTGTGAGCTGCTCAGCATTCCTGTCTTCTGCATTCTCCAGTCCTGAGTCCAGTGTCTTCAGAACCCGTTGTGTCTTCAGTTCCTTCAACTTCTGACTCAGTGACTTCGCTCTTCAGTTCTTCTGGTCAGTCTTGAGTTCCTTCATTCTTCAGTGTCCCTTGCCTCCTGTCTTGCTCCTCACCTTCCTGCCCTGCCTATCCATCCCATCTTGCTGTTCGGATGGATTCCCAGAACTGACCATTGCCTGCTTCATGGACCTACCTGAATGCCACCTGCTACTGACCACTGCCTGCTTCTTGGACCTTCAGCTCATCAGCAGAGGTCCCCATCTAAGACCTGCCAGCTTTGGAACCCAAAGGCTCAACCAGAGGGGATGTGGGCTGGTAAAGGAGAAGCTCCAGCTAGGCCTCTGCCTCGTCCAGCTCCGCCTGTCGATAGTGGGGATCTGCAGGGCTCCTCCCTGCAAGTTGCACCAACTCCACCTCAGTCCAAGCGTCCACGTCTCCAACCTTTTCTCCCTAAATTGTGAGATCCTACCACAGGTCCATTGGTTTGCATTCCAGATTCCCCACGGCCTCTCCAACACAAGAAATCCATTTCTGAAAGCATTTGAATAAATTACCTGTGTATGAGTTCGATCTTTAATTCCACCCTCTGAGTACATATTCACATTTTGGGGTAGATTTTCAAAAAACGCGAATAGGCGTACTTTTGCTGGCGCATCAGGCGCAAGCAAAAGTACGCTGGATTTTAGTAGATACGCGCGGAGCCGCGCGTATCCACTAAAATCCTGGATCGGCGCGCGCAAGGCTATGAATTCTGTATAGCCGGCGTGCGCCGAGCCGCGCAGCCTACCCCCGTTCCCTCCAAGGCCGCTCCGAAATCGGAGCGGCCTTGGAGGGAATCCTCTAACGCCCTCCCCTCACCGTCCCCTCCCTTCCTCTACCTAACCCACCCGCCCGGCCCTGTCTACACCCCCCCCTTACCTTTCTCCGGGGATTTACGCCTCCCGGAGGGAGAAGTAAATCTCTGCGCGCCAGCGGGCCTGTTGCGCGCCGGGACGCGACCTGGGGGCGGGTACGGAGGGCGCGGCCACGCCCCCGGACCGCCCCGGGCCGTAGCCACGCCCCTGTACCCGCCCCCAAAACGCTGCCGACATGCCCCCTAAACGCCGCGACGACCGGGCCCGCCCCCCGACACGCCCCCCTCGGAGAACCCCGGGACTTACGCGAGTCCCGGAGCTCTGCGCGCGCCGGTAGGCCTATGTAAAATAGGCTCACCGGCGCGCAGGGCCCTGCTCGCCTAAATCCGCCCGGATTTGGGCGGATTTAGGCGAGCAGGGCTCTGAAAATCCGCCCCTTTATGTGCAGTTGTCCAAATTCTTTTCCAAAGTGAAATCAAAATCTTGAATCATGGTATCCCCACCTACCAACTTTAGCAATTGATATACTGTACCTTAGTAAATAGTGCGCCTGTATGTAATCTTTTAGAGAACAGGTCCCCCCCAGAGTATCCTGTTCTTATTTTGGGGAGAAACGTCATACTACAACAACCTGAAATGTTAGAAAAAGGAACTGGACTACATTTTTATTTGTAAACTTGCTGATCTTGAAAGGTATGTAAGCCTTTACTTTCTGGACACTTAAGACATTTCTTAGATTTAGTTCATTGAGGGTTTACTGTATGGCTGGCCACAGAGGGGGGAAAACCCGTATTCCATTAATTTGCCTTTCAGTCTCTTCCAGGTTGAAATAACATCTTGAGGGAAAAGGTGTGTTGGAATCCCAATTATATTAGGAAACATCAGCAATCTGTATGGTTCTACCATCTCTAGAGACTTGTTACTCCAAAATCATAGTTCATTAAGTGTTTTTTTTTTTTTTTTTGGAGGCCTATATTACAAGGGGAACTTTCAAACTGTGTGCAGAACTATAAAGGTGGTGAGTAATTTTTACCCATAAACTTGATGTTCATTTTCAAGGGAAAAAGAATCAGAAAACATACGTGCACAGACCTGCACCTACTATTTGTGCCAGTTCTTTTTTTCCAGCAAAATTATGCACATACACACGTGGGCATAAGTACCAACCCCACCCAGACTACACCCCGTAGGAAAGCCTCCATTCTGTGCATGAAAGGATGCATAGAACAGGCTTTGAATACTGCCCTCCTCGTGTATGAGATCAGGCTCCAGAATGATCTGTCTCCTCAAAAGCCATATATATAATTAGAACTCAGACTAAGCCCCTCATCTGCAAGGGAATTTGGAGTGAACGCAACCCCTGTTGCAAATAATTCCAGAGGAATTCTGCTAAATAAATTAGTTCTGAGTTGCGGCAATTTAATCTCTAATTTTTACATATATTGTCCATAATTCTGCAGTGGCCCTGGCGAGGTCTTGCTATTCCTTAAGCTTTGGCTGTAATAAGGTTGGTAGCATTGGATGACAAAATATGGGTTGAAGAGAGAGCTCTTACCAGATGCTGTCGTTGGATTCCGCCTTGAGCAACTTCCCATTTTTGTCAAAGACCTGATCTATGACCAGGTCCTCATTGGCATCATGTGCAGACTCAAAATTTGTAACCACACGGGTTGGAATCCCTAAGCATCTCATCACTAGAAAAGAGAAATACTGCTCTTAAACGATGGATAAAGTCACTTTTGTAAACAATCTGGGATCTGTCATCAAGAGCATACCTTGAAAAACTGGTGGGATTTTCACACAATTCTAAAATTTGTATTTATATATTTTACAAGTCTTATATACCACATCCCCAATCATAAAAATGTTCAAAGCAGCGAAGAAAGATTGCCAACAAGGAATATACACATAAAAAATGCATTAAAAACTATATAAAAGCCTAAAAATTAATCCCATTAAAAAATAACACCAAGAAACCTTGGCAACTAAAAAAACAGAACAGAAAAGTACCAGATGTGGCCCAACTAACCATTCAGTTCACAGGAAAAAAAACAAACAAGCTTTCATCTTTTTTTTCTAAAAGACAGATGATTGCTCTCAAGGCATACCTCTAACTGAAGGCTGTTACAAGGAAATGGCACAGCCACTGAGAGAATACCTGACTCTTGTGCACTGTGGCGATAACCAGCAAAATTCCCCCTACTACCCTTGGCTGAACCTAAGCGCTCCTCCTGGCTTGAAACCAGCTGAGGATATATGCCAAGTGTACTTAGGTCCACAATAGTTATAGGAAAATTTAGCATGCATCGTTTAGGGAAGGCAGGCAGGCAGGTAGGTAGAGGAAGTTTAGAGAAGAGACTTCACAAGTGGAAATGAATCAAGCAATTTTATACTAAAATTAAACATCTGATGTAGGAAAATTGAGCAGGCGATGTTCATTGTATGTCATTCTTTTAATTTGTAATACACTTTGATGATGTCTGTAATGAGAAATATATTATCAAATTTAATTAAATAACTAAACTAATATAGGAATTATTGAGAGATGTTGCTGGTAGACGGGCTTTCAAGGACAAGACGGTTCTATTTTCAGACATCTGAAAAAGGAACCTATACACTTTTGAAGGCCCATGTACCATCGTTGTTAGATAATTCTTCTGTTGGTCTACTTTTGTTAACAGACAAGAAAAGAATACAAATGGAAAACAAACATATATGATTTTTAAAACATGAATAATATAATAGACATCTCAGAAAATGAAAATCAACTTATTAAAACTGTAAAATAAAAAAACTTGTTTTTTGCATGGAAAATCATTTCTTACATGTGCTACAGTCCTGAAGTATATCACATGACTTCTGATTTGTCCCAGGTAAAGGAAAAGTCCGTGCATAGACGTCATTTTCCAGTCTCTGCGAGTACGTTCTAGCAAAATTCCTCCTGCAGAAAATGCAGGTGCACGCGACCGCTCGTGGAGATACAATGCACGAGCCAACAGATTTTCTCTTCTGTACTGGCAGCGAGCTTCAAAGTGAGTCACACAGTCGCGTGCGTTCTTTGTCCCAACGTGGCTACTCTCCGAGTACTAACTTCGATGTCCCTCCCCTCCTCGCCTGGGACAACATTTCTGAATTCAACAAGGGTTACGATTTGTAAAACCTTTGATTTTAGAATTGTAATGCCAGCTGTAACCCAGAGTCCGGTGAATAAACTAGTGAGCGATATTATCAAACCAGGAACTCCTGTGTGGATATGGCTGAGTCCACGGAAGCTTCCAGTTGGTGGGTGGAATGTAGCTTGTTGCATTCGATCTTTGGGACTGCTCTGGTCACTAATCTCGTAGGAGTCACTGGCCATGGGATTCCCTTTGTGACTGATGGGGAAGTTAGTGAACAGTCAGAATACTTGGGGGGGCGGAGCTGAGAGGCTCGGAGGAAGAGAGTGCAGGGTGAAGCCAGCTGCCAAAGATGCATGTAGTGCGGCAGCAACGGACTGAGTTTGGCGGTGCACTCCCTTCCTCCCCGCCAGGTCAGGTGATGTCATCTACCCACGCCTGCCTGTATAATCAAGAGCCCGGCTGCATGCAGCTGCTGACAGGCCCCAGGCACCGAGGGGGAGGAAGAGAAAACCCACGCTCTGGACATCACTTCACCAGCTCCTGTTGCAGCAACTCGCAGCCCCACGAATGAACATGTTGTCGATTGGGTGAGCTGCCTGTTCCTTATCTGGGATGTCACGGAGTCCTGGCGCTAACCAACCGCCGTTCCAACCTGCCTCTCTATTTCCTGGGGGAAACCTGATAGTGTCTGACAATCTCAGTGAGGCAGTGTTGACTTCCTTACATTCTGGACGGGTGCTGGACATACGGAACTATCTGCCCCACGTGAGGGGGACTCCTTGGGTAATCAGCGGGGTCTCTTTTACCTGCTCAGGTGACCCTACTGGATGGAGGTTGTTTGCAAAGCTTGAGAAAAATCTAGCCCTTTCTGTTTCTCAAACATAAATTTTTTAACAGAAGTGAGACTAAAGATGGAAGAACATAATAGGATCCAAACTCTGGAAGAAACTGTTAAGATAGTCACTTCTCAATTAACTTCAATTCAAGCTACCAGTGCCTCCTTTATTAAAAAATAATCTTACTATTCATAGCCATCTTGAAAATTTAGAAAATACTCAGATCTCATAATTTCTGTTTTTTTTTTTTTTTAATTTTCTTGTTTCAAGATTGTTGCCTGCAAAGGAATTCTTCAAAAAGTATGTAGGTGAAGTCTTATCTTTTACTGAGGATAAACTCCCAAATGTTGTCAAAGATATATTACTTGTCCCAAGGGATATTTTGTTCTACCAGGGAAGGTGAGATAGATATCTGAGGGCCCTGGGGTATCTACTTTCTTAGAAGCTTCAACTGATACTATTCCTACTAGAGCCACCTTGCTACTCTCTTTTACTTTGGAGCAGGATAAAGATCTGATTTTATATAAGTATTTTGTGGACATTCAGATTTTCCCTACATATCATGCACTATATAGGTTTGCAAGAAGTATTTTCTTTCTTTAAAGTATAGCGGGTTGGCTATAGGAGCTTCCTTTTTTCTTAAGTTTCCATGCAAATGTTTGGTTTCTTACCTTACCAGAATAATAAATTAATTTTTGTAAATCCATCAATTCACTTCATCTGGAACGTTTTCTAACTGATAAGATGGTAGAATGTGATGATAGGGCTCAGTTTGCATCTCAGCCTAGTCAGATTTAAGAAGTTGGTTTAATGTGTAATGGCTGGTTCCTCAAAGACTCTTTTTGTTTTGTCATATTAATATGTATTTTTTTTTCTTATTATCCCTTTTTCTTGTTAATATGGAGTTGTAATATAGCTTGGATTCTTTGTATTTATAAACTTCTTTATATTCATTAATTCCTTAAGTTTTATTGACTGTAAATGATAAAATCAATCAAGAGATGATTATTTATATAAATATATATAAATAACACATGGAGTAATCTGCACAGAGTGGCAGTTACAACCCTTAACAGAGCGGCAGTTGCTATCATAAGCAAATTGCTGGGCAGACTGAATGGACCATCTTGTCTTTAACTGCCATCATTATTATGTTACTATGCTAGGAAATCTTTTAGGTGCTATTATAAATTTTGGCATTAGGTGTCACTACTGTATAGAATACATAGAGCCATGGAAAGTTCCTCAGAGACAGTTCAGCAAGAGGATTCCTGTATTAGGGTTAGATGGCTTTCAGCCTGGATCAAGTTTGAAAAAAATCAGTGGGTTTTCTGATGATCTGCAAGCAAAAAGCTGTCATATGTTATGGTGTGGAACTTGGGTAAATCTGCCAACATCCACAGAACAATCCTTGGAAACCCAGTCTCTGGAAATCTGCTTAGCAGAGTTTCAGAAAATCCACTGTCAAATTTACTTGGCTCCACTGTGGATTATTCTGTCATGGCCCCATTTCATTGCAAAACCTGGATTTTCTCTGAGCCCAACATACTGGTACCTGAACCTCATTTAAACAAAATGGCATGGTTTTAATCCTGAAGGGCAAAGGTAGCCTTGATTTTGTCATGTCATATTGCAAGAAGATCAAGGAATGCTACTTTTTTTTTTTTCAGGGAGGGGAGGGGCAGAGTCTGACTTAGAGGCATCATAGATTCTTGAGAGAAGTTTTTTTTATCTTAAATTTCTCCCAGAGGAAGATGCAAGGGTTCTTTGAGAGCATAAGAACATGCCATACTGGGTCAGACCAAGGGTCCATCAAGCCCAGCATCCTGTTTCCAACAGAGGCCAATCCAGGCCACAAGAACCTGGCAAGTACCCAAAAAGCTAAGTCTATTCCATGCTACTGTTGCAAAAGGAACCGATCAATTTAACCAGACATTCTTGCTGAGTGTATGAACTAGAAAGAAAATGCTAAGGAAATCTTAAGTTTGAGTTCAGTTGATTAGGATAATTTGGTATTCCCAGCCAGGGAATGAGGAACTGCATTTTAAGGTGAATTTTAAAAGCCTGGCATACACATCAGTTGGTGGATGCACAAATAAGTTGGGCTCACTTGTGCTGACCTTTTTTAAAAGAGCACCCAGATATACGTGTAAATGCCTCAGGGCCGACATCTTCAAAATTTTCAAAAAGGGGAAGGGAATGGGTGTGGTCTGAGCGAGCCATGGGCATTTCGGGGCTTGGCCAAGAGATGAGTGTGTAAATACTTACATGCCTTGGTGATACCTGAGTTCCCCTGCCACGTAACTTTACTTCTGCTATGGATGCTGTGTTAGTCATAAAATAAAAGGATCGAGCCATTTTTGAGGGGTTTAAAGGATTTGGGGTAATTGGGCAATCAAACGGGGGGAGGGGAGGTGATTTGGAAGGACCTAACTGTTAACTGGGTGAACTGGTGAATGAATTAATAAACTGGGAATGGTGTGGGCAAGCGCACCTTTTAAAATCTCCTGACTTGCGTGGTAGAAGTGGGATTTTCGTTCTACATGTGGGCTCACTTAAAATTTGGTGCATATGTGTGTGAGGCCAAGTTATTTTATAACATGCATGCATATATGCATATGTTATAGAATAGCTGTGTCCTTGGGCGTGGACCAATGTATGTGTGCCCATGTGAAAGTTGCCATCATATTATTTTACTTTTTCATTTCAAAGATAAGATCACTTTGAGGATCTCAAAGCCAAGGCTACCATTAAGATCACAGAAATCTGTATTCTTGGAGTATACTTCTTGCATGTGTTTTATTTTTGTAGGAAAAACATATGCTGGATGGTCTCCAACAATGGGACAACATTTCAGGGTCATCCATATCTACACTTCTAGTTTCAACTTTTCTCTGTAATTTTTTTATTTTTATTCAATGGTGAATTTTGGGAATAGCTCTTGCACTGCTTAAATTGGTCCCTAAGTGATCTCAGTCCAATTTATATTCTGCTTTTTGGCACTTCAAAGCAGATTATATGCATGTATTTTTCTGTCCCCAAAGGGATCACAATTGAAGTTCATACCTGTCACAATGGAGGGGGAAGAGACTTGTCCAAGGTTACAAGAAGCAGCAGTAGTGGGATTTGAACACTGGTTTCTCTGGCTTGTAGCCCACTGCACTACCCACTAGGCTAGTCCTCCACCATGTGTTCTTGTATTTAACTGGAGTCATGTTTTAGATATCTCGTGAATGAGGCTTACACAGAATTGTGGAAGAGAAAACACGCCTGGAGGATTAGAGAGAATGAGAAGTGATTTAAGAAAGCTTGAAGAGTGGTCGAAGACTTGACAGCCAGGATTCAATACCAAGAAGTGCAGAGTCATGCATCTGGGGTGCAATAATCCAAAAGAGCCGACTATGATGGGGGGGGGGGGGGGGGGTGTGAAAAAGTGTTATACATGGACCAAGAGACAGATCTTGGGGTGATAGTGTCTGGCGATCTGAAAATGGCAAAGCAATGTGACCAGGCGATAGCTAAAGCCAGAAAGATGCCGGGCTGCATAGAGAGAGGAAGAACAGTAAGAAAAAGGAGGTGGTGATGCCCTTGTACAGAACCTTGGTGAGGCCTCACCTGGAGCACTGTGTTCAGTTCTGGAGACCGTATCTCCGAAGGGACAGAGACAGGATGGAGGCGGTCCAGAAAAGGGCAAGCAAAATGGTGAGGGGGTCAGTATTGTAAGACTTATGAGGCGAGGCTGAAGGATCTGAATAATTACACCCTGGAAGAGAGGAGGTACAGACTTGAAAGAATTTCATGATGCACGAAGTTCGAGCCTTTTCCGTTGGAAAGAAATCTGTAGAACTAGGGGTTATGAAATGAAACTCCGGGGGGGGGGGGGGGACAACTCAGAACCAACATCAGATAATATTTCTTCACGGTGGATGCCTGGAATGCCCTTCTGGAGGAGGTGGTGAAGATGAAAATAGTCAAAGAATTCAAAGGGGCTTGGGAGAAACCCTGTGGATCCCTAAAGGCTGGAGGATGGAAATGAAGGTAACTTGCTGGTGTGGCGGTTACTACACTTAACCAGTAAGCCTTGATACTTTGATGCCACTGCAACATTGCTCTCTGATTTATTAGCAGAGGGAAAAAGGGAACTGGATTCAGACAACAACCAACCAGGGCCTCTGCCTTTTTATGGTCTGGGAAACTGATAAGGATGGGGATAACTTGCACAGAGTGGCAGTTACGACTCTTAACAGAAGGCATGGGTTTACTTGATTCCTTTGTTGCAACTGAAACTCCACTCTCCGCTTTGATGGCAGAGGGGTGGTGGAAAGAGTTATTGAATTCAGATGACAACCAACACGGTCTGGGGTACTGATACACAGACATCAGTAAAAAGCACAGGACTGCTTCTCTGGCCATCCATAAGCAAAGCATGGCAAGCGGCACTGTCTGAAATTTCCAAGAAGGCTCCTTACCCAATAAAAGAGAAACATAGGGGTAACCTGCACAGCGCAGCGGATCGTTACCATGGGAAGCTTGCTGGGCGGACTATTTTGGTCCTTTTCTGCCGTCGTTACTGTGTCATGAATGGAAAGGTATGATGTTGTAGTGAAATTGAGGAGAAAAGTGCAGATCCAGTGACTTACTGGTCACACAGTCAGGAAGGAATTTTTTCACTGTTTACATAATTAGTAATAGATACATAGTGTGATTTTTTTTTTTTTTTTTCATCTTCCTCTAACTTTCCACATTGCTGTTAGGAAATTAGAAGAAAGTTGTACACCTCTAGTCTTCTTTCAGTCTAAGTATGTCATCATTTTGCTATTTTTTCCTAAATGCCACAAAGTGAAGTACAGCCTGTTATCACTCACTTGAACTACATCTGCTCTAGGAATGAAGTGCGAGTCCTCATTCCCTACACGTAAGCCACCTAAGAGATACTACTATAATGTACGATAACTTGATATTACACTTTTCTAAAACACCAAAATCCCATTTTCCATGTTGAAGTCTAACCTACCTGTGCACAGAACTCCTGCAAAGACCCAGCACTGCCCATATTTCACGGCTTGGAATCCATTTGCCTGCCACTGTCGCAGGATGGCTACGCTTCCATTCCAGTCAGTTGGCTTTTTTCCGTTAGCATACTCTCCTTCCCATTTGCCTTCCACCACCCCATTGTCATCATTGGCATTGACCTGGAAACCAAGTAAGGACATGGAGAGAACTTCCAAACACAAAAGATATTGTGAAAACAAGAGAGTAGAACTGACTATCTTGCATTATTTCTGTGATGGATACTTATACGTACTGTATACATTGAAGCAATGGTTAAAACTGCTGTTTAGTTAGGATGACTACATTAAGACTAGTGAGCAATGGACGTGTTGTTGTCCTAGATCTGCAGTACACAAGCGTGCCAAGACCCTACCATATTGTCCCCCTTGCCCTTCCCATAATCCTGCCTTGCTGCTCTGATTCAAAACGACAGAAGTAAATCCTTCTCTCACCATAGCGCTGATCACTCTGCTCACGTGTGCAGGATCACCTCTGCGTGAATAGTCAGAATCTGGGTCCCCAAGGAAGTCTAAACTGTGGTCCAGTATTTCCAGACATATATCCAGAATGTTTGCTTCAAACTTTAGAAATGATATTAATAAGAAAACAAATCCATTTAAATTATTGAAATGCTAATATTCCGAAAAAAAATGCGTTGCCTTTATTTTTAGTATATCACATAAATATTGAGCCTATGTTAGCAGCAGACACAATAGAAGCCAAACTACAAGATCAGCCATTGACTCGGGGCATGTGAAACAGATAATGTGGAAAGTGATCTACAAGGAAGAGTCTCTTTGGATACCACAGTAACAGCTGAACTTGCATTCATAGCCACATCTGAACACAACCTCATATTTAGTACTTAGTTCAGTCATGGGATTTGCTTACTCGTGTCAAAAGAGACTCCCACAGCATTTCTTAGAAAACAAGGGCACTGAATACAGTTTGCTCACACTCTCGCCAAAATCCAAAATGGAGAAGAGGAATTGCTGTATAAACAATTCAAGAAACAACAATTCTGGAAATAGGTGTATCCTGCCAGAAAATGCAAAGGCTCCCAAAGGTACATGCAATAAGTAGCAAATAAGTAAGTAAGTAAGTAAGTAATAAAGTTAATAGCAAATATCCACCAAATGTCAGAAAGATTAGTAAATAAAATGCTTTTCATTAACTGACTACCTGCCCCTATTTCATTCAGTTAGGGATGAACATTCGTTTGAACTGAAATGCAAAATGCAATGAATAAGGGTCAATTAGTTTCATTTGTGGGGCTCTGAAATGAATTGAGGGGCCCCTGAATTAAACAAATCTTATTTGTTTAATTTGGTTAAAACTTCTGGTTGAGTCTATGCCTAGGCCCAAAGCCAGAGCCTCGCCTAGGGCATAGACTGAGGCTTAAAGCAGAGGTCACAGCCTAGGCCTGAGCATGATGCCAGGGTCTCAGCCTAGGCCCAAAGTTGGGGCCTCGCCTAGGGCATAGGCCTAGTCCCAAAGCAGGGGCCACGGCCTAGGCCCGGTGCGATAATGGGAACTTAGCCTAGGCTTGGGCTGATGCTTGGGCCTTGGCTGAGATCCAAGCAAGGGCAGGGTTCCCTGAAAAATCTTTTCCCACTTACCTGATCCATCATGTATCCGAAGCCATGGCCAGGCTGGATCCCGACACCTGGGAGTTAACTCTGGTGCATTCCTCCCTAATGGAGGGCAGTAGGTTCATGAATACAGATGAAGAAAGAAAATGTATCTGACAGAGCTCCAAAGGCTAGGCTTGAGGCCTGGGCCTTAACCTAGGCCAAAGCCCAGGCTCTGGGACCTAGCCTCCAATCCAGGCCACAGCATCAGGCCTGGGTCCGGGCTGGACCCAGGCATCGGTCCTGTGTCTGGGCTGAGGCTCCAGCATCAGGACCCAGCCTCCGGACTGGGTCCCGGTGTATGGCTGGGGCCTGGGCCCTGGCCTCTGGATTGGGCCCTGGCATCGGGCCTGGATCCAGGCTGAGGCCCTGGCATTGGGCCTGGGCTCCAGCCTAGACCGAGGCCATAGCATCTGGTTTAGACCCTGGCGTCAGGCCTGGGCTGAGGCGTCAGGACCAGGCCTTCAAGCCTCGGCCTTGCATAGAGCCTAAGCCAAGGTTGCGGCAAGCTACTAGCCTTGGTCCCAGCATTTTTCCAGGTGGGAAGGATGGATAGTGGGTTTGGGAGGCCCCATTTCCTTTTTTTGTTTGTTTGTTTTAGGGGGCTTCATTCAGTTTTTTTTAAAATGAAAGAAACAAATCACATATTTCAAACATTAAACAAATTGAAATTTATGTGGAAAAAGCTTCCTGGAAACAAACCGAAAAATGAAATGAATTTTTTTTACCCCTGCACATTCCTACATTCAGTTGCATACGCATCGCGAGATGCATATGCAAATTTTGAACTTTTCCCGAACTGGGCGGAGTAAATAAAATGAGGGGTGGTTTGTGCTGTGTGTGATGGTGTAAAACATGCTATCGTGGATTTTAATGCCAGAATAACTACACCTTTTTTCCTGTCATTATGCAAATGGAAAGGAGCCTTTTTCAATGGAAAGATGAGGTTGAAAGGGGGTAGACTCAGGAGTAATCTTAGGAATCAGCCTCCCAATGGAAATGTTGGACTATTTCTGCAATCATTTGGTCCTGAGCATAAGCATGTGTGGAAATGTAGCTGTTTCACTGCATGAACACATTGGCCTGCTTTGTTTACAAATGTTGAAATTTCAGATTTGCCTTTTTTTCCATGGAAAGGGGAGGATCACAGGACTGAAACGGATGCTCGGGTATTGAATTTGTCCTTGTAATGGCCCATCAGTGATCCTAATGCTAAAAGAATGCAATTTTTACCTGCCCATAATTCCATCCAATTGACTGGATATAATTCTGAGTCCCCTGGAAGATAATGCCATAATCGTTCATGACATACTCCTGAATCTCCTCTTCTTTGCTCAGAAACACAGTATCACCTGAGAAAGGCAAGTGAAGAGGGACACAGATTAGGTGACCGAAAAACAAAAGTGTTCCTTTGTGCAACTCATATTCAACACTTTAAAATCACAGAGCTACTGAACTGCTAGATATATATTCTACTGCACTCAGAGGCTCTTGGGAGTGTGATGAATACAAGAACTTCTGGGCTGCAGTGGAGATCCTACTGTATTAAAGGCCAGTTGCTTGAATTCCCAGGCCTGTGCACAACTGATTTGGGGGAAGAGAGTTTGAATCTTGGGCATTATTGCATTTGGGCATCATTTCCACTAGAAAGGAGAGAGTTTGAACCATCCTACCAGGCTTGAATTTCCAAGGGTGGTAGAGTGCCAAAAATCTGGAGCAGCAAAGTAGTGAAGGATACAAAATGCCGCAGCAGATTTGGACTGCGGTCCCCCATCACCTTTCCCATTAGACGGTACAGTTAATCATTTCCATTGAGGGAAGAAGAGTCGCGCAGCCTCGGTGGTCCATGAAGAACCCGGGAGGTTCTTGGCCACCTCTGTACCTTTCACTGGGCAATAAAGACAGCGGCACAAGGGCCGGGCTGCTGAAATGCCTCTTTGAGATTCCCACCCCCATCCATGTCTGACCTTCCTTCCTAGAAGAAGGCGGGGTGGTGATGCCAACAGTGCCAAGGAATGGCAAGAACCTAAATCCATCACTGCGTCCTACTACACTTAGTCACTAGCTTTTAGCTACTGTGTGTGTCTTATTGCAGGTAGTGTCGGGCTCCTAGTGAGCTTCTACACTCAGAGGACATTAAAAGTAACTTAAAGACATGCTTTAAACAATTTCTCTTACTATATCGGTGTATCACTATACAGTGTTTGGCAAGAAGCAAATGATTGCATGATCTGAAAAGCAAGGTTAGCAGTAAAGGGGTGCAAACTTTAAAAAAAAAAAAAAAAAAGGACCCTGAACTAGTGCAACAAATCATAGAAAGTATTCTTGAACTGAACACACAATGAAGCTGAGGAAACTGTTGCCAGAGGATGCGGCCAAGGTAACTAGTTCTTGAAGGATTAGCCCATAAAACATTATTAGCCAGGTAGACTAGGGGCAGACATTGATATCCCTGGCAGTAACAAGAAATAGATCCTACTTTTTGGGGTCTGCCAAGGTACTTGTTGACTGAACTGGCCACTGTTGGAGGAAGGATGCTAGGCTGGATGGACCTTGGCTTGACCTATCAGGCCATATCTTTTGTTCTTATGTAATCTGTAAACTTATTAAATTAGTTTCCTGAACTTTTTCCTAAAAAACCTGATGCTGGGTCTTCAAATCAGCAAATCTTCATTAAAATATGAGCAGCAATCAGATTCAATGCAGATTCCTCTGAATTGGCAAACCTGCAATGAATCCCTATATAATCTGTCAGATTATCCCAGATTTGCTTGGACATTTTTTTTTTCCCACAAATTTCCCTGGCAAATCTGAGGAAAAATTTGAAAATTTCAGCAAGCTCCAATCATGTTTGATTTCAGCCTCAAATTAGCCACACATTTCTAGTTAGCAGCACAATAACACTCTTCTTCAGGAAAAGGTTCTCGTCCTGGTGCATCTTAATTTTTCCCCAAAGGACCTATGAATTTCTCATTCATAGTTTATTTTGAAACTCTGTAACAGGGTAAAGTTCCCCCGCAGAATGCTACAAAACCCCTGCACCGTGCGTGGCAGCGGTGTCCTAAAATACACATTGCAGCAATTTAGTTGGCTGTACCTCCATTCTCCTCACTGTTTTAAAACGTAGGAAATGTAATCAGGTAAAGTATGGTTTAATCCAGCTAAGTACCAAGTGGCCCTGACTGGGCCCAACCATACAAGGCACATCTTAATCTAAAGTAAATTCTGCTGCTACCTCACTTCCTCATTCTTGGGGTGAACAATTTCTTTTTTTTTTTTTTTCAGTAAAGTGGAGCCAACCAGTGATGCACAAAGCCTTCTGGGAGAATGACACTGCTAGTAAAGGTAAAGGCTGCTCAAAACTTCTACCTGGCTTCCAGGGATTGAAGAGAAGGATAAATTCTCCACATTTGATGGGTTGCTCTTCCTTGGAGAACTGGACCATCAACGAGTAGCGCCCAACGATGGCAAAGGATGGAGTGAAAAAAGTGATTTCCAGTGTTTGTGGACTTGTGTCGTTAACAACCGCACCCCAAGCGTATGCAGGTTCATTTTGCGATATTGAGAATTTCCTTTGGTTGGAACCTAGAACCAGAACAAGAAACAGCCATTGCCAAATGAACTCGATTCTTATTCTTTTAAATAAAAGAAAGCTTTGGGCCTAATTTACTAAAGGTTCTTTTCCCCTTGACACAGTGCTTTTGATAAATCACACCTACTGCAAGTTTCAGGTGGGCATTATTTCAAATCACTATGGAGGCAGATATTATGGAAACCATTTATTTGAGACACTTGTGGTAGAGATTATCTGCCTGTGAGGTACCTGTCTGAGATATGAATGTGTGATGGGATTACTTGTCTGTGACATGAATGTATGATGGAGATCAACTGCAAGGTGAATTTTCTGGAGACAGCTTAGCTGCGAGGTAAGTATTGCAGAATACACCTCTGTGAAGTAACCTTTATTTCCATGATGCATTCAAGGGGAGTAACATGGCAACCACTCTACTTTTTCTAAAGAGTATGTAAGGTATTGCCATTCTGTGAAGTGACACAGATGGATATTATTTGTTCATGCGGAGATGAACTGACACTAGTGGCATTATTAGCTGAGTATCCATACATATCATGCTTTCAAGAAGGGTTACCTGTCTCAGCGATGAAAGTCATTTGATTTGTTTCATCCTGAAATCCTCCATGTTTGAAGAATAGGGTGCAGGTAAAAGGTTGTCCCCTTCTTACAATCAGCTTGCTGTGCCTATATACATCTGTATGATGTTGCTTGCTGTTCTGATGGATCTGAAAATTTGCATATCGGAAGTTTTTTCCTGTCAAGAAGAATATGGTAATTAATACGGTCTAGGCTGTGTTAATGGCCATGATGCAGCTATGGTTAGAGTTATTGACTATATTAGTATATCAGATGTTGTAGGATATGAGGGGACAGAAGGTAGAGAGCAGTTATTAACAATGGGTTTTAAATAATGGTGTAAAGATGCTGATTGTTGATTATGGGGGTTTTATAGGGTGGATTGGATATATATTTTGTACATTATTCCACACATGTTAGCAATGCATTAAATAAATGTCAGTGTAATCTTATTTCATTAAAGGCCAGATTTTAAAAGCTGTGCATGCGCACATTTCAGAGGTTATGCGCGTGGCTGGGACTTGTGCGCGCTGCGTGTATTTTATAATGGGCCCGGCCGCGCGCATAACCCCTGATATGCACACAAGTGCCGGGGCAGCCAGGGGGGATGGGGGCATGGTCTGGGCGGGGATGAGGGGTGGGGGGCAGGCCATGACAGTGCCATCAGCCGCTGTCCTGGGGAAGCACGTGCCTGCAGCTGGCTGGCGCATGGAAACTACGCTTGCTCCAAAGGAGCAGCAAGGTAAAAAACAAAAAAAGGTATTGTAGCTAGGAAAGGGTTAGGGGGTCGGACAGGAGAGGGGAGAAGGTAGGAAGGTTAGGTAGAGGTATAGGGAACTGGGAAGCCCTACTCCCGTTGCCGCTTGTATTTTTCTAAAATCCCCCCTTGTGTGCAGAGCAGGCCACCTGCCCACACGTGCCCGTGGACATGAAAATCCGGCGCAAATGTGTGTGCGGGATCTGTATTTTTCTAATATGCATGTGCCGACGCCCGTATGTTATAAAATTGCCGAGCCCATGTGCGCACGCGCTCCTTTTAAAATCTACCATTTTATTATGTTTACAAACCACCTTCCCAGCCTTAAAATTTAGATGATCCAAAGTGGTTTACAAAAGGTTAAAAATTCAATATAACAAACAAAGTGTCAGAAATATCATATACACGTTGAGGTGTATAATCAGAAGCATTTAGCTGGCTAACTCAGAAGTTAACCAGCTGAATTAATATTTGGGCATTTAATCCAGCTAATATGTTAACCGGCTAGAATTTAGCCAGCTACGTTAGAAGCATTTAAGGTGCATAACTGGGAGGAATTGAGTTAGCTAGCTAAGTTAATCGGCTAACTCTGATGTTCAGATTTAGCCTGCTATTTTACCTGGCTGTCTGGTTGGGCCAAAGATTTGTCTTAAAGTTAGCCGGCTATGTTTAGCCGGCTAATTTTAAGATAGCCAGCTATATTCAATAGTGCAGCAGCACTATTCAATTATACCTCCAAAATTGGTCAGATAAGTTTAATCGGCTAACTTTGCAGTCTGGGCAGTGTCTGAATATGGACCTCTATAATTATAAATGAAAATACTGTTGCATCTCACCTTGGATAAAATAATCTACCTGCAAATACTTCATATACCCCCCTACCAGGGTAACTTGTCCTGTTTGAAAATTGCTCTCCTTAGCAGTTAAAAGTTATATGCAGGGTACACAATGCAGGCACTTTTAACCACATTAAAAAGCGACATCCCTCGGAGCACCTTTAGGTCAGGGACGCAAGTACACACGTTATTTTAACCTCACCACCTGCACAAAGAGCAGGTACAAAGTACATGGGGTTTTTTAACATTCATTCTTTATGCTAGCTAATTTTCAAAAGGAAAACTACTAGGGATGTGCATGCAGAAAAATATTCAATTGGTTTCATGTTTTCATTTTGGTTTTTTGCTCTGTGTTTCAGGGCAGTCCGGTGCCATTTTGTAACTGGGACTTGTCAGGGCAGGAGTGATAGGGGTTCACTTCTGCCCCATTTGGACTGCTATGACCCTACAGTTAGGGTAAGCTATGCCTGCGGGGGTGGGGAGAGGGATGGGTGGAGGGAGGGTTCAGGCAAAAGCCAAGGGGCAAGAATGAAAAATTATGGTGCCTTTTTGTTTCATTAACTTTTCAGAATGAAAGTCAATGAAAAAATATTTTGGTGTTTTATTTTTTTTGGTTCATTTTCAAACAAAGCTAACTGAAATGCAAGCTTTTCTTCACAGTTTTCATTTAGAAATGAATGCACACCCTTAGAAACTACCCACATAATTTCCCTTTCAAAATTAGCTACAAAGTGCGCGTGGTAAAATTACCCTGGTACTTTGCAACTATGTGGCCTATTCAGAATTGCCCCAATAGAATCCAAATGTGCATTCTGAATTTTAGAGACCACAAATATCGCTTTGCTGTACTGTGTGCAAGCTAGAATGTGCTTAGGGTGCAATTTTGAGAAGCCTGCAGTGAGTCGTCCTCTGCTGTATTGTCTTCGGCACTAGAAGCCGAATCCCCAGACAGCAGCACAGATGCAACCCAGAGGCAGGCTACCAGTACAGTGCAGAGTTTGCCCCATAAACCTTAGGAAGTAAAATGTAAGGTCTTAAATATTTATATATCAGGTAGGAGAAGGGGGGAGGGGGACTATGATAGAGAAATTCATCAAGGATATAAATATCCTTGCAGTTTCCCTTTGAAAATTAGCGACAAGATTCGTGGGTACAAAAGTACCTGCCTACTCTTCACCTGATATTTCTGCAGGTAGCGCAATGCAGGGAAAACAACGCACGTACATTTGAAAACGCAATTGTTGCATGCATTGTTTACTTCTCTGACCTAAATGACACCCTCCTTTCAGGAACGCCTCTTTTTAATCCGGCTCATAGTGCGCCTTTGTCAAAGCTGGTGTACACTTTCAGCAGCTTCTCCCAGGGGGAGAACTTTCCTCTAGGAGAAGCTGGCAGGGGAATTACTTATGTTATTCTTCTAAATCCCTTTTAAGAACTGTCCTCTTAACCCATTATGTCCCAAACGTTTTAAGAAGCTATCTTCTAAATAGGACACCGGGGCATAATGGGTTAATGTTGTAAGACTCCGTGGTTTGCTGTCAATGAGCAAGGTGCCTTGTGAGTCGTCTTGAGTCTGGTGGGACATGACCTGAAGTTAAATGGTGACAAAAAGTTCTCCATCTGGTAATCTCAAGGAATATTGAGGATTTGTGCAAACACATCTAAGACTAAAATTCAAATGGATTCCTGTTAGCCAGTTCCATTAGTTTGACTGGTTGAGGGAGCAGCATTCCATGCCTCATACTGAGTGTGTGAATATAGTTATTACTACAGCACAGGCAGATGGAGTGGGTAGGGACTGCCTTCCCTTCTTCCATGGATGACAAATGTTTTCATGATATTAACGAAATGACTCTTAATATAGCATTTCATTCTTAAAGAGTTGACTGAGCTAAAAACCCATTTGTTTTAAATGCTTGGCAGATGATTTCAGGGTGGCCTTTTTTTTTTTCCTACGCCATGTTCAAAGGTGATGTGGAAGCGATGTAGGGTCTCGCTTCACCTGGTTAAGCTATGCCTCCTGTTTGGAGTACAAGTTTGCAAGCCGTTCATGTGCGTGAATCGGCTGTCAAAAAACTTCTCTTCCTCGTTAGTACAGGCGCACGTGGTCATCTCTGGTGCACTGAGAAAGGCCTTCCTGGCCAGAGGTGTGTTTTGTGTGGGCTCAGAAAATAAACAGGCTACATGTGTGCCCATATCTTGCCATGTGCAAAGATTTTATACAATACTCTTCACACATGTATGTTGAGAGAGACCCTTTGTTAAGCTCAGCTTGACACTCTATACATGGACCATTGTAAAGGGGCACTTTGATACTTTGATTCGGGGTGAGTTTTTGGGAGGTAGGTTGGAGTGGGAGGGGGTGTTGTTACAGACACATTCAGAGGTATTCATTGTAAAATTGATATAATTATAGTACTTATAAGTGATGAAAAAGAGTTGAGTTGTACAATGCAGCTAGCAGAGACTGCAGGGTACAAATCAACTCCTTTTGTTAGACTTTTCATTGCTTATAAGGTCTAAAATTCTTTAATGATGTCAATTTTATAAGGAATACCTCTGAATGTGTCTGTAACAACACCCCTACAAGCCACCTCCCAAAAACACCCCGAATCAAAGTGCCCCTTACATATAATAAGTGTCAAGCTGAGCTTTATAGTCTCTCTCTCTACTGATAAACTGTAGCAAATCTGCGTGCGCTGGCTGAGGAAAACAAGGGGTTACACATGTCAGCGCTGGAACGCCCTGCCCCTTTTCCACCTACTATTTTCTGGGTGCGCATACATTAATGTAAGCACGCCCTTCCCGGCTATTTAACATTTGCGCAGTTCCCGTGCAGCCCGCTTACGTGCATATCTGGCTGTTATTGCGCGCGCAAGGCTTTTAAAATCTACCTCAAAGTGCGCAGGTTGAATTTTCAGGTCTATGCACGCTCTTTCCACCTCCTCCCACCCGTGAGACAACTCGCACGCACTCAAAAAAGCAGGTGGACGTGACGTACCCGCTGCAAATTTCAAAGTTTATAGCTTAGGTTTAGTTTATTTCGTTTCTTAACTGCCTTTCTACCATAAAATCAAGGTTAAAAAGTTCACACAGGCACGCATGTGCCTTTTTGAAAATTGATGAAAGAGTACCGGCAGGCTTTGTCCTGACGTGGACACTGTGGAAATGCTTCCCTTTGCATGTGAGCTATTTTTAAGCGGAAGATTAATGCAAAAGGTATTCATGTTTTCCGTTGTGTTCCATGTGAACGTAAAATAGGCCATTTCAATTACAGAACTCTAAATTAAAAGTTGACTAAAACACTTTTGGAAGCAACAAAAGTTGCTGTCAGAAATAGAAAATAGCACTTTTTAAAAAAAATTAAATTGTAATAAGCACATGGTTTTATTTAATTGATGCCAATTAGTTGGATGCTCCCATTACAAGTATATAGATCTACATAAGGCAGAATCTGCCTGTGGGGTGGGACTGCTGAACAAAAATAGAACATTTACCGGCATCTCGGTACACTGTACACGCTCACATCTTTCTCTGTTTATACAGACAAGTCATTCTGGATAATCCACTGACAAATACAAAGCAGCATATGAGCGCAATAGGAACATTCCACACTGAACCAGAAAACTTAAGACTTTCCTGTGCTATTTCAGTTTTTAAGCAGGTAAGCAGCAGATTCCCCTAAGAAACTCATTTTTTGAGCGCAGGCTTTCTTTGGTGTGTTCACTTTTTTTTTTCTAGCAATCTTAATATCATTTATTGAACCAGCAAAAGAAGCATCCAGAGATGTACATTTGCATAATTCTTATGTTGGTTCCATAACAATCCAGAATGGTTATGGCCCTTAGAATTCTGCACTTGATAAATCTTTGTTGCTTTCAGGTTTCACATGCAGCTTTCCAATGAAGCCTGTCTAGGAAGGCACAGTGGGCTAAGAAGCCATCTTTAAAATAGTCTAGGGCTAGTCTTGATCCAGCCCTGTTTACTTACCAGTTGCCATGGGCCCCGTCCTCTGTCTCTTGGTTCTTTCAAGACTCAATGCTCCTGTTAGAATGTTTGAGAACCTATCAACCCATGGTTAGAGAGTTCAATCTTTCCTTTTATGTGTAATTAACATAAAAAGGAGGGTGGAGCCTTCATTAGGTACTTCCTCTCATTCCTCTGCCCTGACCATTTACACTAAGTGGCTTGAGTCACAGTGGCTTCAGTTCTGCAGAATTCACGAGTTCCCTCAATAGCCAGATAGCTAGAGAGATTCAATCCACAGTGTTGTGTATTCACACTGCAAAAAAAAAAAAAAAGATATTTAGGCCAGAAAAGAGATATTTGGTTCTGTCCTGTGGAAGTGTCTTTTTTTTTTTTTTTACCCTGTCTTGATGAAGGAAGAATATATAAAACTCTTGAAAGTTAGACTTAAATGTATAAGGTTGGTCCAATCAATGGTATTGCTTACCAGCCTTTACTTCTGTGAACTGGCATGGCCACCACATTGTCTTCTAGGCCTCTGAATTACATAGTACTGAGGCCCTTGTCCCTGCTCATTGCTTGCCAAAATTCAGAGAAGGCCTGCTAGATGCTTTAGAATTGGAGGCTGTGCTTTCTCCCCATGACATTAAAGTATTGCTGAAGTGCATACGTGATTTCAGTTTCTTTTTCAGTATAAACTTCTACCTGCGCCATGATTCTAGGGGGACCCCTTTGTTGGACTGGGCAGAAAAATGTGTCTTTGGCAGGGGTGAGATTGAATACCGACCCATTTTCTTTACCCTTTACAATATGAAAATTATTATTTTAATGTTTGCCACAAACAAATAACATCAAGAAGTCAATAATAGCATCAGAAAATCATTTTATTAGTTTCACGCAAAAGCATTAATTTGGAGCTAACTTCCTTTTGGTCCCGTTATTTCATTAAACACTGAGGTGTTTGCTAAGGATGTGCATTTTTTTTTTCCAGTGAAATGAAAAATGCAGCAAAATGTTTTGGTTAGAAAATGAAACGAAAAGAAAAACCAGCTGAAATGTATTTAAGATATTTTTTTTTTTTTTTTTTGCATTTAGAAGGACCATCACTCCTGCCAAACTCTCTTACAGTCTGCAGAAATAATAATAATAAATAAATGCACCCCCCACCTCCCATTGACAACCGGTAGTCCAAATGGGGCAGGAGCGCTGCTCCACCAGGTTCTGCCAGACGAGGCAGGAGTGATCCTCACCGCTCTGTCCTGCCAGGCTCTGCTTTCAAAACAGCACCAGCTGGCAACATTTTGTGGTACAGCCAGATACCCCTGTTTTCCCTGTCACCCCTTCTACCCAGTCCCCCTCATCTACCCTAATTGTTCCCCCTGTAAAAAGTCACTGGAAGTAGTTAATTCTGTTTCATTTTTATTTTTATGTCTATTTATCTTCAAATCACTTGTTAAATGTTATCATCTCAAAGTTATTATGTAAGTTAACCTTCCTAAATTCTTATATGAGTTACAATGTAAAATAAGCAACCATTATCTTATTTATGCTCAGTTACATGTGAACCGATGTGATATCTTGATCGAATGTCGGTATACAAAAACAAATAAATAAAATAAAAAAAAATACAACAAAATTGTGCCAGTTTTGGGGTAAACGGACACCATTTTCAAACCATGACCCAGAGGGGCAGGAGCAATTGGGGATCACGCCTGCCCATTTGGACTACTGGAACCCCACAGATGGGATATGTTATGTCAAGGATAGGGGTGAGGGTGGCGGATGAATTTAATTTTTTAGTTTTCGCACATTGTAGGGTTGGTGGCAGTGATTTAAAATTCTGTGCTCAGTGGTCATGGGGTGTGTGTGTGTGGGGGTGTGTGTGTGTTTGGGGGGGGGGGGTGTCAGTGTGCGTTTGGAGAGAGAAGAGCCTAAGTCCCTTTTGCCTTTTTGTTTTATTTGTTTCTGGGGTTTTTGTTCCTTTGATGTTTTTCCACTTGAAGAAAAAAAAAATCAAACCGAAATAAGGATCAAACAAAACAAAAACAAAGGAAAATATGAAACAAAACAAAATCCTTTCCTGTGGACAACCCAAAGGCTTAGAGCTACCCTCAGGACTGGCACATTTTCCTGACTGAATAGACAGGTAGTCTGGTGGTGATCAGGGCTCAGCATGTTTTTAGTTTAAAGTATAAAAGCTCACCAGACCCATTTGAACTGTCTGTTTTCCATGCCTCCCACAGCACCGCAGATCTTACATGTTCTCTGTCTTTACGTTCACTTTCTGACTTCTAAAGGTCTTCTGCCTGCCCCATGCATCCACCACCATTCTTTTGGTGAAGAAATATTTAATTACTTCTAAATCTACCACCTTCCAGTCTCATGCCATGAACCCTTGTCCTAGACTAATACTTCCTGTCCAGTGAAATCTGCTTGCCATGTGTGATTTATTTATAGCTTTCGGGTATTTACATAGATGTGCATATAGAGGTTTTTAAGTCTCTCCTGATAGGACTTATGATACAGAGTCTGAACAGTTTTAGTAACATCAGGCTTATATCTATGTTGGGGATCTCAGGTAGCCTTTCAGGCTCAATATGAAGATCAATATGTCTAGGAGATGGCCTCCAGAAAAAACAAACAAGGAAACCTCCATAATCATCCCCCACAGTACTGAGACGCCACAGTATACTCCGTTTTAAATTCCACAGATTCTTTGACGATGCGCAGCATGCATGAGAAAATTCCCGTTTGCAAATTATGATACTTGACTCATTACAAAATTGTTACAGCTGTTTTAATAACATTTCTTAATTAGCCTTCCCCCAAGTACAAGTTCAGGCTGAAATAATTTAATGACTTTGCTTGGTGAACACACCTACAGGTTGTTGCTCCCCATTCCCATGGTGCGTGCTGTTTCGTGCATCCTGTCCCAAGCCACCATGCTCTCCTACTTCCTCCTAATGGGGAAAGCACGGCACCAAGAGAAGTAATCAACCAAGAATAGGACGGGACCGCCCGAAACTTTGCACTAGAAATAATGGGGAGCACTGTCTGTTGTGTGGCATTCCACAGGAGGCTGTGTGTGCATGCTTTGTGCTCTTCTCCACATGTCTGTGTTGGCTACTGAAGAAAGGCAGTTTTAAAAATTGCCTCATCTGACATTGTTCCACCTCGTTTGCCAATACAGTAGGTGCCTGGCAAAACAAATTTGTCACATGCTCCTGATGTGACTGGAACAAGGTAGAATTGAAGACTAAACCCACTTGGGATGCGTAGACAAATCCTCATTGTCGTATACTCCAACATGTCATATCGTGCCTATAAAAGGACACTTTTTTTTTTCAGTGGTGGGGAAGGGTGGAAAGCCTAAAATTGTTGTTTTATAAGAAATTGGAAAGGGACATCCTGGAGCACACTTTCCAGGTGCACATTTTTTTTTTTTAATTATAAAGTATCTCCGTTGGTCCAGGAAATACGTAAGAATCATAATACTTGCATGGTAGTTTTATGGGGCTGACTTGGGGGTTTATTTACTAAAGGTTTTCTCCCATTTTGTGCCTATGGGAAATATACTTAGTAAATGACCCCCTTGGATTGCAGGACTTAGTCTTCACTCACTAGAAAGTACATCTGATGTTTGCAGACATTTAAAGGGACCTATGAAAGCACAGTAATCAAAGCAATCTACTTTTTATGGGAGATGATCTTAGATGTTCACCAAAAATCCAAACTTTGAATAATTAGATGTCTGGGACTGAACCTAGACCACCCTTCATAACTCTTATTTTAATCGTTCAAGTTAACACTATCTCTTCGAAACCGGCTCACTTACATTCCATTCCATGTATGCAGACCAAAAAAATGAAAAACTATTCCTCTTCTTCCAGTCATGATGCAAAGAAAGATAAAAGTTTTTGCATGCCAGCCTTGCTGAAACTGAGTCATGCAATGCTATTTTTTTATTTAGAGGAGCAGCATTAGTGTAATAAAACAGATTCCACTCAGAAATATTTTTTAGAGCAGGCATCGGTGTACTTGATTTAATAAAGTGTCTCATATGCCTGTTGCGGAAATCCTGAAAAGGTGAATATTTCAAGGCATGGCATGTGCCAAAATTGGGAAAAGCACACACAAGTCAGGCTCGCATGCTCCCACCGAATTTTTAAAGCTGCCCTGATGCATGCATATCTCCTGCTGCATGTACATCTCACTTGATTTCAAAAGAGGGTAGTGTGGGCGTGGTTGGGGTGTGGCCTGGTTGTTTAAGGGTGAGGCCAAGAGATGTGCTTGCAAATGTGCCCCTGGGTGCACTCAGGTCACTGCCACATAATTTTATTTCTTGTATAGAGGAGGTGTAACAAAAAATATAAGAAATTAGCTATTTCTGTTGGGTTTAAAGGATCTGAGATAACTGGGGGGGGGGGGGGGGGGGGGAGTGCAGGCTATCAAACCAGGGAGGTTTGGAGGACTTAGCTCTTAACTGGGCAAACTAGTGGATGAACTGGTGAAACTGGGAATGGCGTGGATGCGCACCCATTATAAAATACCCTGACTTGGCGGTAAATTTGTATGCCTAGGCGTGTGTCCACTTAAAATGGGGCACACACGTGTGCTCAAGTTATAAAATGGCCTTGGATCTGGGCACCCGCCCATGCGCTGATTTGAAAGTTACCATCCCAATGAAGAAGACCAAAATTTCTCGTAATTTACCTGACATCTTTTGTAAAGTATTTATTTTTGAAGTAGCTGGCTCCTATCTTTGTTTAAAATGAATAATTTGAAAGGATATTCTACATCCACCAGGGATCACAGCCTGAATGCTTCTTTTTCATACCCCTTACTCTCCCTACTGTTGAGATATCAAGGAACAGGATCATGGAGGGAATATTTTTCAAGAAATGGGTTTTTAGTTTTTAACCTAAAAGTGATGCTGATGAAGAGATCTGAAATGACCTGGGTATTCTTCTCTTTTTATGGACAGAAGGCTGCATTGTGCTGTAAACTGCCCATAACAATAAATTGACTGTTCTCAGAATAAAGTTGGTTAAAAACCCAGTTAGTTGTTGTGTAGATATGATACCACCATTAGATTAACGAATGTTTAAGGGTGCAAGCTTTCAGGACTATTTAGTTTCTGAAAGACCAGACGACTCAGTAGATGCAAAAGCATCCATCTCAAAGCCTTCCTTATCCACCCAATTACTAAGCAGTTCTATTAAGGGTTGCTAACACAGTGCTCCAAATTTCTACCTTTTTGTAGGTCATAACTTTGGGTGGGTATACAAACAAATGTTGATTTAACAGATGATCACTACAAAGAATGTGGCAGATATGCGTAACCCACCCAATAATATAAAAAATAGCGAGTGTGTTGCAGGTAGTTTTATGGCCTGATAGTTCATATGATGACCAGAAACATATAATTATGGTGGCAAAGATAAAGGGGCAGATTTTAAAAGCCCTGCTCGCGTAAATCCGCCTGGATTTATGCGAGCAGGGCCTTGCGCGCCGGCGCGCCTATTTTCCATAGGCCTGCCGGCGTGCGCAGAGCCCCGGGACTCATGTAAGTCCCGGGCTTTTTTGTCGGGGGCGGGGCCGATCGACGCGGCGTTTTGGGGGCGGGACGTGGCGTTTTGGGGGCGGGCCCGGGGGCGTGGTTTCGGCCCGGGGCGGTCCGGGGGTGTGGCCGTGCCCTCCGGAACCGCCTCCGGGTTGCGTCTCGGTGCGCCAGCAGCCCGCTGGCGCGCGTGGATTTACATCTCCCTCCGGGAGGCGTAAATCCGTGGACAAAGGTAGGGGGGGGTTTAGATAGGGCCGCGGAGGTGGGTTAGGTAGAGGAAGGGAGGGGAAGGTGAGGGGAGGGCGAAAGAGAGTTCCCTCCGAGGCTGCTCCGATTTCGGAGCGGCCTCGGAGGGAACGGAGGCAGGCTGCGTGGCTCGGCGCGCGCCGGCTGCCCAAAATCGGCAGCCTTGTGCACGCCGATCCAGGATTTTATAAGATACGTGCGGCTACGCGCGTATCTTATAAAATCCAGCGTACTTTTGTTTGCGCCTGGTGCGCCAACAAAAGTACGCGAACGCGCAGTTTTTAAAAATCTACCCCATTGTGAATTCAAGAAGGTTTTGGCGAGTTTAATTGAGGTTTTTGTCATCATTTGGGATCACACAGAAGATGTGGGGTCCCCCCAGTTCTCCCCTTATCTTCTTAGCCAGGGTTTTTGATGATTTTGGTAAATTTTATTTCATAGTCAATCCCCTGGGGCAGCAGCACACTCAGGGCCCACTGGCCATCGAAGGCTGCTGCCATAGATTTTGACATTGTGTCCCTTTTATTTCACAATGATAAGACCTTGCCTGGTTTTAACCAGTGCCCTTGGTGCATGAGGACCATGTCTATCATGGAACCCATGATGTGTTCTCTGCCTGGGGGCATCACATGATGTCTTGAGTTGCAGCAGGTGTGCCCAGATGACCCCAAAAGGGCACAGCATCCAGCTCGATAAGATGGATTGACTCTTTGGGCCAAGCAAGATTGGTCCATCAACATTAGAGGCATCGACATGGAGTGATCTTGGACCACACTGATGACCATTGAGCCATCGATATTGGTTGGGCCACTGGTTCCATCAGCGTTGATGGCTTTCAGGGATGCGCAGATGAGCCATCGCCTGCCTCTTCCAGGTCAAAGACATCGGGTTCGTCGTTTTTAGCCTCAACACTGGGGAAGGACTGATCTGAGCATTGTAGAAAGAAGCATCAGCATTGGTCTCCATCTATGCATGGCCCCAGACACAGAGAGGCACCAGCATTAGCTGTGATGCCCCTGAAGTAACCCTGTGGTGAGGAGTGTCAGTCCTCCGTTGATATCAGGGGTTCACTATGGTCTCCACCGGTCCTGATGCCCATTACCGCTCTTCTTCTTGGTTCCAAAGAGGATTTAGCCATGCCTCCTGGATCCCATCCAGTCATGGCATTGTCAATCTTTGAGGAGGAGCTGGAGAGGGGTGTGCATCTGACTATAGAGAGGGCAGTAGGGGCCTTGGAATTGGGGCACAAATGGCATCAGGCCCAGCACCATCCCTCCTCGAGTTTTTGCTTGAAACCCTACTTGCACTCATCGGAGTGCTACCAACACCTTTACCAGTGTCAGTGCCCAGGGCAGCATTGATGCCTGGTGGGGCACTGAGGCCACCTCAGTTTGGTTCAGTGGTCATCCATGGTTCCTTGAAGGATGAAGCTTTACTGATGATGGGGCAGCCCCGGTGTTTTGCCCAACATAGGTAGTTGAGTCTGTTCCTATATCACTGGCCAGCGACTGAGTGCCTTGAAACTCATCCCCTACCCCTGACAATGAGGATGAGGACCTTTATGACCCCTGGGGGGGGGGGAGGGCTCCACAATGTTCAGACTCTGAATCATCAAGGGAGCGCCTCCCTTCAGACCCATTTCTTTCCGAAACCTGAAGAAAGTCTCCACTTGAAGACCTCTCCTTCACAGTTTTTATCCGGTTGACAGCTGAGGCCATCCAATTTCAGTTACAGATGGAAGGGGATACCCGGCACAAGATGCTGCATATTCTTTAGCACGTGGAGCCTCTTGAGAAGATAGTGGCAGTCCCAGTGTATGAAATCCTTGTGGAGCTGCTGCTGAGGATGTGGGAACACCCCCTCTCAGTACTTCCCATCAATAGGAAGACAGACTAGATAAATCTTGTCCAGAAAGCTCTTGGATTTGACAAGCTATAGCTGTCACACCAATCAATTGTAGTCAAATCCACTCTCAAAAAGGCCAAGCACTTGGTGCCCCTGTGAAAGAATCAGAGAGCCATGGATGCTCTTGGGAGAAAAGCGTCTCAGGTTGCTATGCTTATTGCCTGCATAATGGCTCTACATGGGTCAGTATATGCAGGTCATTCTGAATCAGGTGAGGAAATGGCTGAGCAGCCACCTCAACAGCAGCAGGACATTCCCCAGTTGCTGGTGGTCAAGAGTCTGGAGTGTGGGAAACACAGGGTCTGTTCGACCTATAATATTTTTGAGATGGCAATGAGAGTCTCTGCAGCAGGGATCAGTGCCCCAGACTTGCCTGATTGGAGGCTCAGATGTCTGTCAAGAGGTGCAGGAGTGACTCACTGACATGCCATGCACAGGGAAGAATCTCTTCAGAGATAATGTGAAGGACACAGTGGCCCAAATTCAGGACCTCCATGCGACACTTCAAACTTTCTCCCTCACACTCAGCACCCATCCTCCTCATCCAGAAGACCTCCAAGGTCGGGCCATAGGAAGTCTTTCTTCCACCCAAAGAAATGTTATATTTTGCCATCTCAGCTTTGTCAGCAGCATCAGGCCTCAACCAAGCATCAATCAAATCCTGGGACAGGATTTGTACTGGATGAAAGAGAGGGTAATCAAGTCCACTGTACCCATGGTGAGAAACCATCCAGTTGGAGGAAGACTGTGATTCTTTTTGAGCCTGTGGCTGTATAACCTCAGACTAGTGGATCCTTGTCATTATCAGCAGAGGGTACAAACTAAACATTTTGGGGCGGATTTTAAAAGCCCTGCTCGCGTAAATCCGGGCGGATTTACGCGAGCAGGGCCTTGCGCGCCGGTGCGCCTATTTTCCATAGGCCTGCCAGCGCGCGCAGAGCCCCGGGACTCGCGTAAGTCCCGGGGTTTTTTGTCGGGGGCGTGTCGGGGGCGGGGCCGATCGACGCAGCGTTTTGGGGGCGGGACGCGGCGTTTTGGGGGCGTGGTTTCGGTCCGGGGCGGTCCGGGGGTGTGGCCGCGCCCTCCGGAACCGCCCCCGGGTCGCGTCTTGGCATGCCAGCGGCCCGCTGGCGTGCGTGGATTTACATCTCCCACCGGGAGGTGTAAATCCGTGGACAAAGGTAGGGGGGGGGTTTAGATAGGGCCGGGGAGGTGGGTTAGGTAGAGGAAGGGAGGGGAAGGTGAGGGGAGGGCGAAAGAGAGTTCCCTCCGAGGCCGCTCTGATTTCGGAGTGGCCTCGGAGGGAACGGAGGCAGGCTGTGCGGCTCGGCGTGCGCCGGCTGCCCAAAATCGGCAGCCTTGCGCGCACTGATCCTGGATTTTAGAAGATACGCGCGGCTACGCGCGTATCTACTAAAATCCAGCGTACTTTTGTTTGCGCCTGGAGCGCGAACAAAAGTACGCGAACGCGCTGTTTTTAAAAATCTACCCCTTTGAGTGCCCCAACAAATTGCCCCCGAGTCCTTTTTGGGCTCTGGTAGCATCAGGATGTACTTTTTGTGGAGGTCTCCTCCCTCTTAATGGCAAGAGTGATTGAGCCTGTTCCATCAGGGCAGGGATTCTATTTCCAATACTTCCTGTTTCCAAAGAAAACAGGAGGACTCCATCTCATCCTAGATCTAAGGGCTTTGAGGAAGTTTATAAAAAGAGAAAAGTTCAAGATGGTTTCCCTGGGCACCTTGATCCCCCTTCTGGAAAATGTGAACTGGCTATTTTCCCTCGATCTCAGTGATGCGTACACTCACATTGAGATCTTCCTCTGTCACTGGAAGTATCTCCAATTCCTGATGGGAAACCAGCATTTCCAGTATCACATTCTGCCATTTGGGCTAGCGTCAGCCCCATATGTCTTCACAAAATGCTTAGCTGTCATGGTGGTGCACTTTCGCAGGCTGGGAGTAGACATTTTCCCCTATGTAGATGACTGTCTGGTCAAGAGCACTTCTTGGGCAGGGGCAAAAGTATCCATGCACTTGACTATCCAGATGCTGGAATCATTAGGGTTTGTTATCAACTTCCCCAAGTCCCATCTCAGCCTGCCACCACAATTGGACTTCATTGGAGCCCTGCTAGACATGACTCAAGCCAAGGCCTTTCTGCCCCCACAATGGGCCATCAATTTGATGACCATCAGGTATCAGTGTGGCACATGCTGAGGTTGCTGGGCCACATGGCCGCAACAGTACATATCATTCCCTTGGTGCGTTTACATATGCGGAAAGTCCAATGGACCCTGAGGTACCAGTGGCACCAGGCCACTTAGGAACTAAGGTACTGCATCAAAGTCACTCACCCCTCTGGGACTCCTTGTCTTGATGGTGGGAAATTTTCAATTTGGAACGGGGTACCTTTCCAAAGTTCTCATGTCCAAATTGTGCTAACGACAGATGTGTCCACTCTGGGCTGGGGAGCTCATGTCAATGGGCTCAGCACCCAGGGGCTGCCCAGGAATGACTTTCTCAAATCAACTTCCTAGAGCTCCAGGCAATCAGGTACGTGCTGTGAGCTTTCAGAGATCGACTGTCCAACAAAATTATGCTGGTACAGACTGACAACCCAATGGCAATGTGATATGTTAACAAGCAAGGAGACATGGGTTTGTACCTCCTCTGTCAGGAAGTGGTCCAAATATGGTCAAGGGCCCTCTCCTGCAGGATGGTGCTTAGGGTCCTGTATCTGACTGGGATGGAGAATGGGATAGCGGATAAATTGAGTTGCTTCTTCGGACCCCATGAATGGCCTCTGGATCAAGGGGTTGTGAATCATATCTTCTGCCTGTAGGGAAGTTCAGATGTGGATCTATTCACAGTGCCTTGGAACAAGAAGGTTCCTCAGTTCTGCTCCCAGTACAGAGCACACAGCATATCAGCTTCAGATGCCTTCGCCTTCTATTGGGCTGAGGGTCTCCAGTACGTGTATCCTCCAGCTCCACTGGTGGTGAAGACTTTGTTGAAGCTTCTTGAGAACAAAGAGACTATGATCCTTATAGCCCCTCATTGGCAGAGACAGGTCTGGTTTCCACTCCTCTCGGAGATATCCATCAAAAAACCAATCAGACTGGGGACTTCTCTAGATCTCATCACCCAGGATCGGGGGAGGTTGTGTGATCCCAAACTTCAGGCCCTGTCACTCACAGCCTGGATGTTGAGAGGCTGATTGAGCAATCACTTGATCTCTCGGAAGGTGTGTCTTGGGTCCTTATAGCTTCTATAAACTGAAGTGGAGGGAATTTTCTGTGTTGTGTGAGCAAAAGACCCTAGATCCTATCTCCTGCTCACCACAAAACTGTTTGACTATCTTCTGCACCTTTCAGAAGCTGGTCTGAAGACCAAGTCCATTAATGTCCATCTGAGAGTGATTGGCATATATCACCATGGTGCAGCAGTTAAATCCATCTCTACACAGCCTTTAGTTGTACATTTCATGCAAGGTCTGGTTCAGTTGAAGCCTCCCCTAAGACCTCTTGCTGTGTTTTGGGATCTTAATGTGGTGTTGGCTCAGCTGATGAAAGCTCCTTTTGAGCCACTGCTCTCCTGTGACCTGAAGTACCTGACCTGGAAGTTGTATTTTTGGTGGTGGTCACTTCAGCACGCACGGTCATCGAGTTCCAGACCTTAGTAACTTATCCACCTTATACAAAATGTTTTCACAATAAGGTGGTTTTATGCACACATCCTAAGTTTTTGCCTAAGATGCTGTCAGACTTCCATCTGAACCAGTCCATCAACCTATCAACATTCTTTCCCAGACCCTATTCGCATCAAGTTGAACAAGCCCTGCATACTTTGGACTGCAAAAGAGCCTTGGTCTTCTATCTGGAGACAGTCCACCCAGCTCTTTGTTTCTTTTGATTAGAACAGGCTGAGGATCACTATTGCCAAGCAGATGCTTTCCAGTTGGCTAGGAGACTGCATTTCCTGTTATGCATCTTGGGGGAGTCATATCAAGGCTCGCTCTGTTCGGGTCATGGCAGCATCGATGGCCCACTTGCAAACAGTCCTCATGGAGGAGCTCTGCAGAGCTGCTATGTGGAGTTCCATCCACTCATTCGCATCACATTACTGTCTGGATAGGGATGGCAGACGTGACAGCAGATTTGGCCAAGCTGTCCTTCAGAACTTGTTTGAGGTTTAGAACCCAACTCTGTTCCTGCCTAGGGTCCGTTCTTTCTATTCAGGCTGTCCCCTCCTGTTGCCAACAAAATACTGTTGTTGTTGTGCCTGTTGGCACTTGTTTTGTTGGTTCCCTTTTCTGTTGGGAGGGCAGCTTATAGTTAGGGATTCACCCATGTGTGAGGACTACCATCCTGTTTGTCCTTGGAGAAAGTAGAGTTGCTTACCTGTAACAGGTGTTTTCTGAGGACAGCAGGATATCAATATTCATGAAACCTACCCACGACCCTGCAGAGCTGGGTTTCCATTTAGTGAGTTTTGTTGTTATTATTCTATTATGAATTCTATGTTATAAGACTGAGGGAACCCCGCATGGACACATGGTATAATGGCATGCTGTTCATGCTCAGAGAGTCTCATTCAAAGTTCTAGAAACTATGACATAAGTTTTCCATGCCAGGCTCCATCAGATGATGTCACCATGTGTGAGGACTGACATTCTGCTGTCTTCGGAGAACACCTGTTACAGGTAAGCAACTGTGCTCTTTTTTTTTTTTAACTTGGTTTATATTTTATATGTATTCTTTATATTTAATGGCATTTTTATAACATTGTTAATATTTTGTTATTACTGATATGATCCGCATTGAGCTACCTCGGAAAAGTAGAATAAGTGTGTCTCAATATAAATAAATAAATGTGCTGCAATATCTCACAACCTACAAAAATTCCAGTTTTCTCCTGAACCAGTATGGCTGCTAGAAGTTTGCACTACAATGTTCTTTTAGGAATGCAGGTGATGAAATGAAACAAAACCTCTAAATAGCAAAATCAGAAAGCAGGTCGGTTCAAAGCACAAAAATAAATTGCTGCACAACACAAGGAAAAAAAAAAGTAGATGATGGTGTAGTGTTTTGAAATCATTTGCCATTTCCAATTTGCATATGAGCAGATATAAATCATCTACGAGGGTGTGGCACATGATAAAAAATCATTAGGTGAGGCGTGCATTTCAGAAGCCTGAGTTGACAAGTCATCATCAAAGGAGACTCAGCTACTAAGCAACACACACAGGGACAGCTCGTTATGGATGTAACAACAGCTTCCCGGACTCTTAGGCTAAGACCCAGTTGAGGTCAGTACGTTCTTGGTCTTTACATTGAGACTGAGAACCTAGGAACACAATGATGATATAACCCTAACCAAAGCAAGAGAATTAAACCTCCTGCTTAAAATAAAATGCAGGAAGGTAGTGGTTAGTTATCTGCATAAAAAACAAGGGTAGGTCATATGGAAGCTACAGCTCCATGCCTTTCTTTCTTTTTTTTTTTAACTCTTTATTTAGGGATTTTTAACGATACAGAAAGTAAAATCTTAAAACATAATTAAATGTACAGTAGTAAGCCCTTTACCCACCCTCCCATGGAGCCGAACCAAAAGCACAGTATGAACAGAATAAGTATATTATGCAAGTATACCCAGGTTTAACTCAGCAGCACATAACTTTTGCCAATGACAGCTGAAGTGCGTTATTACACAAGAAAGGTGGTCTTGTAAACCCAATAAACTGACCATATTGTGTCATACTGACAATTTCAGTTTGAGTGTAAGTGAGCTTCTCCACAAGAGCAATCTCGTGTACCTGCCGCAACCATTGTTCCAATGATGATTTCCACATTAGCACGATAGTAAATCGTCCTGCATGAATTAAATGATCGGCTAGTTTTCTTTGTGCAACCATGAGAGTATGTTTCTTCCATAAGCTGAATAAACACAGCTCAGGGGTCTGGGTTATTTCTTTGCCCAGAATAAGGTAACACACCCTTAACACTGCTTTCCAGAAGAGATCAATATGTTTACAGGTCCACCACATGTGAACATAGGAGCCTGACAGGCCACATGCACGCCAACATAGGCTGGTAGAGGTTGGACTAAACTTAGTATAAAACAAAGGATACCGATAAGCCCTGTGAAGAAACTTCACATAACAACCACCCATCTGCCACATAATGAAATCTTATGAGCTTTTTCCCAAATACATTTCCAATGTTGACTAGTTAAATCAAGTTGTAGGTCGCTATTCCACTGTTGAATGATGATGGGAGGTGGGTCCTGCATACCTTGAACATTCAATAAAGCTTTATAGAAAAGAGAAATTCCCCTGTGGGGACAGGTATCCTGAATAAGTATTCGTATAACAGGATCCGGGAGCACCTTTCCCATAAGTGGTCGAATTCTGCTAGTAGTTGACTATGAAATTCCACTGAACTATCATCTAGGTCATATTCATCTTGAAGGTCTTGAAAGGATTGAAATTGAGGTACATCATCCTCCCATAGTTGACCCACAAATTTAAGACCTAATTCCACCACCTAATGGTTTCTGCATAGCTGTAGACAAATTCCAGTTCCCAAGCAGGGCGGTAAGTGCAGTTACACCATGGAGAGACTATTTGAGTTTCATGCTCAGTACCTTCCATATTTGTTACACGATATTGAAGGTGTAACATAGCTCTTCCCACATGTCTGGCTTCCTATGGTGAGGGTTTTTGCAATAATAATAAAGACAAATCAGTGTCACCCAGAAGCGTGTGCTCCAGCATGTACCATGGCGCGGCACAATCCCGATGTAGCCACACCATGGCATCCGCAAGACCACAAGCCCAATGGTAACATTGCAAGTTAGGTAGGACCATCCCACCTGCTGCCTTAGGACTCCAAAGCATACGGAGCTTAATACACGCAGGTTTCTTATGCCAGATAAACTTGGACATAGCTCCGTTTAGTGATGTGAAATAGCCTTTAGGTAAGTAACATGGAATGTGTTGAAAAAGATACATCAGGCATGGCAAGATATTCATTTTAAGAACACTAATTCTGCCCAGGAGCAGATTCCGGGTAAAGATCGGCCCAGGGATTTTCCCCAAAACCGGCCCAGAAGATACCCCATGGTCTGCCGAGTGAGGCTGTGTCGCGGCCGCGCTCGGCAGACCACGTGACCAGAGCAACCGGCCCACCGGGGGATGCCCGATCACCCGATAGGTCAATCCGCCCCTGATTCTGCCTGCCCAGGAGAGAAAATGATCATCCCATCTTTCCATATCCTGATGGATCTTTGTGACTACCGGAGCATAATTGAGTCTATATAGATCTGATGTCTCCCAAGGGATCCAAATGCCTAAGTACTTTAATCCCGTCCATGCTTTCTTAAAAGGGAAAAAACAACGGGGTATCCCTTCTAATGACAGGGGGCCAAGGGGGAATACTTCCGATCTAGAGAAGTTAATTTTGTAGCCTGAATGTCAACTATAATGAGACAGGACATTCAAAAGATGGGGCCCTGACTAATTGGGACTAGTAAAATAGAATAGAACGTCATCTGCATAAAGGAAGATAATGTGCTTTACCCCTGCACAGAGAAATCCTCTCACCCCAGGGTCATTGCGAACCTTAAGCACTAAGACTTCAATAGCCAAATTAAACAGGAGTGGGGAAAGGGGACAACCCTGACTAGTGCCGCAGGAGATTGGAAAAAGGCTGGAGTAATAAACATCAGTGTAGACTTGGGCTTGGGGATGTGCGTATAGAATATGCACTAATTCCCTAAACTCTAGAGGTAGCCATGCCTTTACCAGCACCCTAAACAGGAAGGCCCATTGAAGTAGATCAAACACCTTTTCTACATTCAAAGTGACCACCAAACCAGCGGTGGTAGTTTTCTTTGCCAAAGCAATAATGTTAAAAAGCCATCTGGTGTAAGTAGTCGATAGGTGGCATTTAATAAAGCCAGTTTGATTATCTCCCAATCAGGACCAGCATTGCTTTCTCAAGACGTGTCTGCAGTACTTTTGCCAGTATATTGACGTGATTAGCCTTTGTTTAAAACAAGTTTCTTTATTCCAGCAGTGGCTCCAGAAATGTTTGTATGAGGTGGAAGGGGGGGGGGGGGGCAAGGAGGAAGATATACAGTAGGTCCAGTGTATTTCAGGGTGAGCAAATGCCAAGTGCTTTCACATGCAACCAAACAAACAGGCCATTACAGTAAAGCACGCTCAGCCGAGCACACTGTTTTACCCACAGTTGGACACGTATATTTGGTCGCACGTCCACTACCCCTTACAATAAGGGGTTTAGCGTGTCCAAAATGCACATCTAAACTCCCCCCCAAAACTAATAGTGCTCACCCCATGCAAAATACATATTGATGAGACTATTAGCTATTCATCCGGGATACAGAAAAAAAACGTGCGCCCGATCTGCACATTTTATGCTCAGAAATTAGCGCCTGACGGTTAATTTCTGAGCATACTGAAAAAGTGTACAGAAAAGCAGAAATATAGTGCTTTTCTGTACATCCTCAGACTTAATATCGTGGCGAAATTAAGTTGGAGGAACCAAAAGGTTAAAAAAAAAAAAAAGTATGCCATTGTTCAGGTTAGGAAAATGGATTCTCAATTAACGAGCGTCCATTTTCCTAACCCGTGGCTGTGCACAGGTTAGGAAAACAGACGCTCGTAAAATTGAGCGTCCCTTTTCCCAACCTGCTGAAAGCCACCTTTCCTGAGCACCTGATGCCAAGGAGGCACTAGGGGGGCACATTTGTCCCTAGGGCCTCTTTGGCAGGGCGACCCCTCATTTAAATATTCTATTGTGCCCCCAGGAGAGGTGGCTGGGCAAGTGTTAGGAAAGCAGGTGCTCAACACTGAGTGCCCACTTTCCTGCGCTCTTTAATGTATCGGCCAGAAAGTGGTCAAGCCAAACCTGGAGGACAGCTGTGGAGAGAGGGGCTCGTGCCCTCCCCGCCTTCCATCTGGAGCCACCTCTGCTTCTTGAAGCCCATTTATTCATTTGAAGCCTACTTTCCAAAGGAAAAAAGTCTGATAAGATCACCATGTGAATGTTGTGTGTGTGTATTAATAACTTTTGTGTCTCGTGTGCTGTCCCCACCAAATTTTCGGGACATGTCAGGGAGTCCCAGAGGATTTTAACAAGGGAGATATTTTTTTTTTTATATCTACTTTTATGAACGGATTATGTGGGCATCCCAGCAAGCAGGAACTTCTTACTTATGGAGGAACTTTTCAGCCAAATGAAGATCATAAAAATAAAACAAAAATCTGAGCAGAGCAAACAGTAAACAGAGAATCACTGAAAAAATGCAGTGAGCCTTAAGTGCTCTTTTCATAAAACTGGTCTACGAGTCTCAACAGACAGAAGATGGTGGAAGACTACTAATAGCTACTAATTATTTTAACTCTCCTATGCAGAAGATAGCCAGGCTAATGTATGTTCTTATACGCAGGAAGAACATTTGGCATGTTCTCTTTCCCTACCTGACACTACAAAAGAAATGCCACAGAGGGCATGGAGTAATGAGTCACACACGAGGGTCTTTATTCAAGCAAGGGGGAAAGTAAAACTGTTCAAATGTAAAAGTTCAATGGTCTTCTCATGCAATGCAGTCCCCCCAACATTGCCAATAGGACTGTGTTGGGGGGATCCAGCATACAGTATCTGTGTAACAAACAAATTGAAACTATTACTTATATGAGCAGAGGCAATGTACAGCATCAAAGGCTATTCTATAAAGACAGTACATACCAAAATCTAATATGTTCCAAAATTAACTTCCTGTGAGGTCACAGCCAAAACATTCTGTACAAAGATTAACACATGAGGAATCGAGTGTTAGAACATAAGAACATAAGATGTGCCATACTGGGTCTCAGACCAAGGGTCCATCAAGCCCAGTATCCTATCTCCAACAGTGGCCAAGCCAAGTTACAAGTACTTGGCAAGTACCCAAACATTAAATAAATCACAAGCTACTGTTGCTTATTAATTAATAGCGGTTTATGGATTTTTCCTCTAGGAAATTATCCAAATCTTTTTTAAACCCAACTACATTAGCTTCCTTAACCACATCCTCTGGCAATGAATTCCAGAGCTTAACTATGCACTGAGTGAAAAATAATTTTCTTGATTTGTTTTAAATGAGCTACTTACTAACTTCATGGAGTGTCCCCTAGTCTTTCTATTATTTGAGATAGTAAATAAACAATTTACATTAATTTGTTCAAGCCCTTTCATGATTTTGTCAGTCGTCTCTTCTCCAAACTGAACAGCCCTAACTTCCTCAGTCTTTCCTCATAGGGCAGCTGTTCCATGCCCCTTATCATTTTGGTTGCCCTTTTCTGCATGTTCACCAGTGCAACTATATATTTTTTGAGATGTGGCGACCAGAAATGCACACAGTATTCAAGGTGTGGTCTCACCATGGAGCGATACAGAGGTATTATGACATCCATCATTTTATTTGCCATTCCTTTCCTAATAATTCCTAACATTCTGTTTGCTTTTTTGATTGCCACAGTACACTGACGCCTAGAACTCTTTCCTGGGTGGTAACGCTTAAGATAGAACCTAACATTGTGCAACTACAGCAAGGGTTATTTTTCCCTATCTGCATCACTTTGCATTTGTCCACATTAAATTTCATCTGCCATTTGGAAGCTCAGTCTTCTAGTCTCACAAGGTCCTCCTGCAATTTATCACAATCCTTTTGAGATTTAACTACTCTGCATAATTTTGTGTTATCCGTAGATTTGATTACCTCACTCGTTGTATTGCTTTCCACATCCTCAAACGCTTGTGTCTATAGAGTGTGTGTATTATAGTGAAAAATTCTTGTTAAAGTTGACCTGATCCGAAACTAGTTTTGATATAGTTGCCTCAGCAGTGAAGGAACCAGAGGCTGAGGTGATATAACCATGTCATGAAATTATCTATAGAAAAAAACTAAAATAACAAGGATAAATGAAGGACCTGCCATCTAAAAAGAGCATACCTGCTAGTACAGGAGCACTAGAGCTAACCTGGTACAAAGTGGGTTTCTATAATCCTTTGATGCTGCTATACGTTGCCCATGTTCATATAATTAATAGTTTCAATTTGTTTGTTATACAAATATTGTATTCTAGGCCCCTCTCGACGCAGCCCCATTGGCAAAACACGGCCGAGCTGGGGGACTGCATTGCATGAGAAGACCATTGAATAAACCTGTTTATTGAATATCTTGAAGAGTCTCCCCATCATCTTTTAAATTTGAACAGTTTTACCTCTGTCACACTATTTATTTATTTATTTGTTAAGTTTTATATACCGTCATTTGGTGCAGCCATCACAACGGTTTACAAGATTCAAACAGAATACAGATAATTAAACATTTGCTGATCATTGCAAAAATATCAATGTGAGGGATGTCGGGAAGGGGGGAGAGGGAGGGGGGAAAACTTGGGAAGAAATGGAAAGAAAGGGAAAGAGGATAGCAATGGTATTGAGATTTATTAATCTTAGAGGCAGTCTCTTTGTGTTGTTTCTTATAAGTTCATAGTGGTATGACAATGGTTGATGCTGGTTGCTGTTTCTTTCTTGCGTGGGTTTGGTTGGTGGTACTGATTGTTGTTAGATCATTGATTTAACTGATTGTCAATGTAGACTTAGTGGAAAAGCAATGTTTTTAGATCTTTCTTGAATGTTTTGATGCTGGTTTGTATTCTCAAATCATGTGGTAGGGAGTTCCATATTTTCGGGCAGGCAATGGAGAATGCTCTATCTCTTGTGGTTGATAGGTGAGCATCTCTGATGGGAGGAATTGTTAGACGAAATGTGTTGTTTGATCGCAGGTTCCTATGGGCATTTTGTGGGGTAATTTTTAAACCTGTTTGTTTTTGATGATTGATGTGTACTAATTTATGTATGATGGTCATGGTCTTGTGTTCAATTCGGGATTTAATAGGAAGCCAGTGTAGTGAAAATTAGTATGGGGGTGATGTGATCGTTCTTTTTTTCTCCAGTTAGGATTCTGGCTGCTGAGTTCTGTAGAATCTGAAGAGGTTTGATGTTGTTGTATGGAAGGCCAATCAGTAGGGAATTGCAGTAGTCTATGGTTGAGAAAATTAGTAGTTGCAGTACAGTTCTGAAGTCATACAAGTTTAGGAAAGGTTTTATACATCTTAGGGTTAGAAGTTTGTGATATCCTTCTTTGATTTTGGTTGTTATGTGGTTTTTGTAGGATAGGTTTTTGTCAATGATTACGCCAAGGTTTCTGGTGTGAGTGACAGGGGATATTGGGTTCATTTGATTGTTAGCTGTGAGTTGGGGTGGTGGTGTTGGACTGAGTTTTGTGTCCATGATGATTATTTCGGTTTTGTCAATGTTGATTATGAGTTTTAATTTTGTTAGAAGTTGTTTGAGTCAAGTAGAACAGATGTTTCTTTGTATGTTTCGTCAATGGAGTTTTTGATGGGAATTAGAAGTTGTATGTCATCTGCGTAGAGAAATGCCATTAAATGGATGAACTTTATAATTCAGTCCTAATGGTTATCATGAGCTAACATATTCTATATGATTTACATTTACTGCTCCCTGTGAGGGAGTTCCAAGAAACTCCCTCAAACCACCTTAAAGGACTGACCACAGGTATCTGGCCTGGTCCTACTTAAGGATCAGTACTGTAAGGGATTCTGGTCCAGGGGCGTTCCCTATATTTAGGAGTTAAGCTGGTAGGGCCCGAGAGAGCTGGGAAGGCCTAGGAAGCAGAGCGAGAGAGAGAGAAAGAGCTACCTGTTACCAGGGCCAGTGGAAGCACTAGGCGAACTAGGCGATCGCCCAGGGCGCCTAGCATTAGGGGGCGCGGAGCCGCTGGTGGCCGACAAGAAGGCTCATACGGCCACCGAAGATCGGCAGGGCCATGGTGGACCTCACGTCACCATGGCCTGAAGAAAAAGGTCGCATCTAAGCCTGCAATTACTCCTCCTCCTTCCTGCCCCCGCGGCACCAGAAGAAAAATGTTGCCGGAGCCATGGGCAGGAAGGAGGAGAAGCATCAGCTGCTTGCTGGAAGAGGAGCATCAGCCACGTGCTGGAAGGAGGAGGAGCATCAGCCACGTGCAGAAGAGGAGCAGCGCTTACGGGCCGCCGTGAATCCCACATTGCGGGCGGCCCGAGAAGACCAGGGCCGCTGCAGAGCCCATCCTGCAGCGACCCATGAAGAGGAGGCCCAGAGGTGAGAGAGAGGCTGAGGGCCTGTAGACTGTGTATGTGTGCGTGCATGAGATGAGTTGTGTGTGAGAGTGAGTTGAGAGACTGTGTGTGGGAGTGAGGACCTGAATGTTTGCAGAGACAGCATGTGAGAGCCTCTGTGTGTGTGAGTCAGCATGTGCCAGTGAGAGACTATGTGTATGAATGATTGTATGAGAGAGAGCATGTGACAGTGAGAGCCTGTGCTTGAGCAAGATGGCATGTGGGAGTGAGAGAGAGCCTGTGTGTGTGTCAGACAGCATGTGCCAGTGAGAGACTGTGTGTATGAATGATTGTATGAGAGAGAGCATGTGACAGTGAGAGCCTGTGCTTGAGCAAGATGGCATGTGGGAGTGAGAGAGAGCCTGTGTGTGTGTCAGACAGCATGTGAAAGTGAGAGCCTGTGTGTGTGTGTGTGAGAGAGAGAAAGCATGTGAGAATGAGAACCTGGCTGTGTGTTTGAGGGAAGAAGACAGATGGAGAGAAAAGAAATAGAAAAAAAAGACAATATAAAAGGAATTGGCAAAAAAAAAAAAATAAGAAAGGAAAGGTGGAAAAAAAAAAATCCTGTTACCAACCGATCAGAAAACTAAGATCAGACAGCAAAGTAAAAAAAAATAAATTACTTTTTACTGATTGGCACATGTAATCTTTGGTAATGTGCAAGAATAGCACGTTCTGTATGTGGATCTCACAATGTATGAGATCAGCATGGAGGAACTGGAAGCCCACAGGGCCTGCATAGAGGAGGCAGCAGAATGGGCTTCAGTGCCAGTAGCAGCAATCAGCACCTCCCCAATAGCCACGCGGCAGCAGTGACAGTGGCAGCAGAGGAATGAGAGAGGCTCTGAGGTTGCTGGCAAAAGAAAGAGAGGGGGTCTGCCTTTAGTGTGTGCATGTGTATGAATGGGAGTCTGCCTGGGGGTGTATGTGTGTGAATGCATGGGTGCCTGCCTGAGGGTGTGTCTGTGTATGAGAATGAATGGGTGTCTTCCTGGGGTTTGTATGTGTGAGAATAGGTGCCTACCTGTGTGTGGTGCATGTGTGTGTGTGTGTGAATGAATTGGTGCCTGCCTGGGGGTCTGTGTGTGTGAGAATGAATGTGTGCATGCCTGGGGGATGGGGAGGGAGTGGTGTGACAATGAATGTGTGCATGCCTGGGGGATGGGGAGGGAGTGGTGTGAAAATGAATGGGAGCCTGCCTGGGGGTCAGTGTGAGAATGACTGGGAGCTTGCCTGTGTGTGTGTGTTTGTGTGAGAATGACTGGGAGCTTGCCTGTGTGTGTGTGTGTGTGTTTGTGTGAGAATGATTGGGAGCTTGCCTGGGGATGTGTGTTTGTGTGTATGTGAGGGAGCCAGTGAGAGTGAGAGCATGAGTGTGTATGAGAAAATCCAGGGGAGTAAGAGTGTGTGTGTGGGGGGGGGGGGGGGGGGGGGAGGGAGAGAGAGTGTCTTACAGCCTGAGAGTGTGTCAGTGTCTGTGAGAGCGAGAGGTTATGGTGGGTATAAGAGCCTGAATGTGTATGTATGTGACAGTGTATGTGTGAGAGAGAATGGACATGTGAGTATGTGTGAGAGAGAGAGGATAACCTCCTAATCCTCGATAATATCAGGGTGACTGGAAATCAAGAGCTCCCACGTATGGACAGCAGGGGCTTTTTAAAATCCTTATTAGTTTTAATTATTGGGTGTTATTTGATATATGCGCTGTTTTGAAATATTTTATTGGTATTTGGGAAATTGTAAAAAATGTATATGATTTTAATTAATAGAAATTCTATTAATCAGTAGTTTTAAAATATTCTTTTATTAGTATAGTTTTACTATTATAACTGATGCTTTATGTTTCTTGATTTTATTTTTTTATGAGGAATGGTTGTTCTGTTTTTCCATTGTTAATACACAGAGTCTGGCTTCTTGGGGGTTTCCATTTCAGTTTTTTCTAATTTGTGCTCCTTTATTTTGTATTCTAATTTTGGTGAGGGTCTGTCTCTGCTCTGTGTGTGTGACCACGATGAGAGATTCTGCTAGCATGTAGTGTCTGTATAGGGATCTATAGCAATCGGGTTTGTTTTGTTTCCTCAGTGGGTGGTGTATTGGTATTCTAGGACCCAGTGTAATATTTACCTGTGCTTTTTCACAGATAGGGTTATTGTTGTTTGAGTCCTTGGTGTTATTACTGTTATGTTACGATGGGATTGCAGTATAGATTTTGAGTGTCTTTTTTGCGGGGTTTTGTGTTAGTTCACAATGTGTCTGGCAGTGGAAGGTGTTTGTGCTGCTGTTACTGTGAGGTGACACCAGAATTTGAAAATATCTTTTAGTATGATGGGCTGTAAGGGAAACATCCAAGCTCCATTGTTTGGGGGAATTTCAGTGGATGCACAGAGTTAAAGAACTGGAGGTGCAGGATTTATATTGACATTCTGTCCCTTCCTATAAATTCCAGACTTCACTCTCATAGCCATATGAATGAGGCTATCAGATAATTTTATAAAAGTTTTTCTAGAAGTGTGAAACTGGCCAGCTTTTTAAAATTACACAGAAGACCCTTTGGACTTTTTTATTAACACTTTTTTTTATAACCAATTTTAAAGCAGGATCCATGCTATAGAGGTGGGTGAGATGAAGAAATGTCATTTTGGCTCCCCCCCAACAATTCTTCTGTCTAGAGACGCCACTGATTTTCTGTGACCTTAAGCATTAGTACAAGAAGGATTAAGGGGGGGATGCTGGAGAGGCACACAAATCCATTAGCCCCCGGGCGCTGGAGACCCTTGGTGCGCCACTGGGTGCGAGCCATATGGGGCCGCAAGCGATGGCAAAGAGGAGTGGAGATTTGGCGGGCCCCGAGCAGTGCCCAACCTGCTCGCGACCCAGAAAAACCAGACAGTCAGCGGGCGTGATCGAGAATGAAGTAGGAATCGGGGCCAAGAACAGGGGAGTGGCGCAACGGGGGGGTGGGGGTGCAAGGGAGAAGGCTCGCCTAGGGTGCCTAATCCCCTTGCACCGGCCCTGCCTGTTACAACGACCTCCCAAGATTAAAGGTTTGTGCCATACTTTAAGTAAAATGAAGTCATGATGCCAGATTGTTTGAAGTTAATTCCACTGTGAATAAAGTGCACTCAAGCCACAGCCAGGGCATACCTGCTGTTTTCTCTGGCTGTTAACAGCCACTCACCGCTCGAGTTACCACATGTGTGATGTGTGGGATTTTTTTTTTTCTCTAAACCAGGTAAAGAGAAAAGCCGAAAGCCTGCAGAAGAAATAAAAGTTTGTTTGGTGTATATAGCCTGCCAGAAGTTTGAAATCAAGCAGTGCCGTAGTGTGCACCAGTATATATTCAAAGAACTGCTTCACCCTTGTGTAACACCTAATCAAAAATCTCACATAACACTGGTATTATACTGGAAGGATCCAGCAAATGAAGAGAAATGGACCATTCAACCAGACCTCATACACCTTAACCCGAGCTCAATTGCCCTGGGTAGATACCACATATTTTGAAAGGCTTATGTGCATTGTGGTTCTAATCATTGGTCGTTGGTTGTAAGGTTCGATAGCATTGCATTCTTAATTTTTCATATTTTTTTCTTTTTGTTTTTTATAACATACTGTGGAAAGTACTTGTCTTGAAAGACACTATTTTATAAGAAGTACTTATCTTAAATGATGTTTACAGCTGAATGTCTTAAAACTTTAGACCGGAACGCCGGAGTAAAAGAAACAACTACGCCCGACGCGGCTCGCGTTTCTTTTTTTGCTTCTTCAGGGGCTCTTAGTAAGTTGTCTGTAAACACAAACGCTGTATTAAATAATGCAATTTAGAAAGACAATTATATAATATACTTGCTATTTATCTGTACATCAATTGTATAACTTATGTCTCCCGACTTCCACAGCCTACAGATCAGCTGTTCCTCCATCTTGAAAAGTTAACCCGGCGGCTTTTTAAACCGACTCACGAATCGTATCCCAACCAATCGGAGTGGTCCAAGTTCTAACAGCAAACTAACGTAATGACATTGTAAACTCTCACACGTTAGACCAATGTGGTCCAATCAATGGCCTCGTTCATCCCCCTAGGGGAGACTGCTTGTAATGTAAAAATCCATTTCTGTTCAATAAAGTTGAGTTTGGAAGAGCTATCTCCGCTGTCATCCGACTGAATAATTTGATCCAGAATTGTCCATTTAAGATTTTGAAATGCATGTTCTCTGTCAATACAATGTTTGACCATTGGAGCTTCCAAATTTGAGGTGTTAAGTCTGCTACGATGTTCTCGTAAGCGGACCTTAATCGCTCTTTTTGTGCGTCCAACATAAATTAACGGACAAGTACATTGAATGACATATACGACATTGGAAGACAGACAGTTTGTATGACACCATTTCTTGAATCTCCGTCCTGTATTGGGATGACACCATTCCGGCCCCTTACAATTGCTGATTCACACATGTCACATGCTCCACACGTACTATGTATACCTTCACTCATTGAAATAGTATGGGTGGTATTTGCACGAACAATATGTTCTTTGATGTTTTTTCCCCAAGAGTATGAAAACAAAGGTAAATCAGAAAAAATGGAAGAATGTAATTGTAATACATGCCAATGTCGTTTTATACTCTGGACAATAAATTTGGATTTATCAGAATGTTGTAACACGCAAACATCTGGACAGTCTTGTTTGCGTGTCTGATATTCCAAAAGGGATGATCTGTCAGAGTATTTAGCTCGTCGATAGGCTTTGTGAACGGCATCAAACGGGTATCCACGTTCAAAAAATCTATATGCCAACATTCCTGCTTGTTTTTTAAAGTCCCGCTGATCTGAACAAATCCGTTTTAATCGAAAAAACTGACTCACCGGTAATCCTCGTTTAAATGCTGTGGGGTGACAGCTGTTAAATCGCAATAAGTTGTTTCTCTCTGATGGTTTTCGGAAAATAGTAGTGGCAATTTTTTTATTTTGAATGTGTATTTGAATGTCCAAAAAATTGATTTGTTCTGTATTATACTGAAAAGTAAATTTTAAATCGTGATCAACTGTGTTAAGCCAAATAATGAATTGTTTCAACGACCCCTCATCTAACGTCCAAAAAAACAATAAATCGTCTATATAACGAATCCAGAATGGAATATGTTGAAAATAAATTGATCCATATATGAAATGACGTTCTAAACGATCCATAACCAAATTAGCAATCGATGGGGCCGCTGAAGACCCCATCGCTATTCCGTGAATCTGCAAATAATATTGTGCTTGAAAACAAAAAAAAATTTTTTAAAGAACTAATTCTGCTATCTTCAACAAAAAAGATACTGGGATTCTTGATGGTAAATGATTTTCCAAAGTTTCAGAAATAACTTCCAGAGCCACTGACTGTGACACGTTAGTGTATAGTGATATCACATCCAACGACATCAAAAAAAGTTGATCCGATTGATGTTCAAATTCACTCAGTTTTTTCAATGTTTGGGTTGTATCCTTCACGTAGGATTTCATTTTTTCTACGTGTGGTTGCAGGAACTTGTTAAGAAAAATTGCTAGCGGTTCCAATAAAGACCCATTACTGGACACAATCGGCCTTAACGGGGGATTAGTCATCGATTTATGAATTTTCGGAATGCCATAGAGTACTGGCGTTCTTGGATGCTGTACCCTCAAAAAGAGTCTTTCTTTCCGTGTGAGGAAAGGAGTTGCTTTCTCCTCTAAATAATGATCTATGATCATCTGTAATTCTTCAGTGGGATTCTCTTCTAATAATCGATAATAATTGGTATCTGCCAATTGGTCCTGTAATGCCTGCACATATTGGAGTTTGTCTTGAATAATGATGCCTCCCCCTTTATCTGCAGGTTTTACTATAATGGCATCATTATTCGCTAGTGTTTTTAAAGCCAATTTATGATGCGTTGAAACATTGTGATATGATTTCCCAGACGAGGATTCCATTTTGCCGAGGTCATTTAATACTAGGTCTCTAAATATAGCAATCTTAGGATCTATGGGTCCCGGAGGCATCCACGATGATTTAGGTCTGACCACTGAGACTTTATCTGATGGAAAGTCGTTATTTGCACAATATAACTTGATCTGAAGTTTCCTAATAAATCGAGCTATAGAAATTCGGCTTTCAAACGCTTTATGGGAGTTAGATGGCACAAAAGATAACCCACAATTTAAAATCTGCTCCTGCGCCTCTGTCAATTTATAATGAGAAATGTTTATTACGGCGGAGCTTGTTGTGTTTTGGACCTGGTTTGCGGTCCCTCCCATTGAGCGTGTGCCTGTGTTACTGGGTCTTGATGGTAAGCTTTGCGTTGGGATCGCCATCGATTTCGTCCTCTCCCTCTGTTTAAAAAAGGGGGGCGATTTCCAATACCCCTCTTCGAATATTTGGAGGATGAACCTTCATCAGAACTGCTTGAACTGCTTAAACTGTCTGAACTGGCAAAAGTGACTCGTCTTCCCTCCGACGATTTATTCTTTGTTTTCTCTTTCTCCTTCTCTTTATCTTTATTCAGCCAACGATATACATTGTTTGAAGCATAGTCATCTTCATCTCAATGGATTTTATTTATCTTAAATTGTTTCATCGAGGTACGGAACTCATCTAAAGCTGCCTGATTTTTTTGAATGATTTGTTCCATTTGTTCTGATGATGTCTCTTGTGTAATTTTTTCTTGAAGCTCTATTATTTGTACCATTGTTTCATCAATTGATGTTTTCGTACGTTCCACTATAAGTGTCATCAAATCTATGGAACACTTATTTAAAATTGCAATCCACTTACTCATAAATAATTCATCTTCTTGATACACAAGAGGAGCTTTATTGATCCTTAGACCACACGGGATAATCTGTTGACGTAAGTATTGAATCAACGTCGCTGAATGAAGTTCGAAACGAATCAATTGCTGTTGTAAATCATTGTAAGATGTTTCAAAATCCACTTTAGGAGTTGTAGTTTCTTCAGTCAAAAGAGGTTGACCCTGTAACATGCTCGATATATAATCTGCTGAGAAGCTGAACGTTTCCTTTAATTTGTTGGGATCCATTTGAACAGTATAATTTAACACTATATATTCAAAGAACTGCTTCACCAGAGCACAGGAGTTTAAAGTTTTCAGATATTATGCCTGATTGTCTGCTTTTAGCATTGTTAAATAACTTTCTTTTCTTTTCCTTTTTAACCATTGACTTCCTTTCTGAAAAGCCCCAAATCTCTTGTCCTGTATGTTTGTCTTATTAGACTGTAAGCTCTGTTGAGCATGGACTGTCTTTTTGCATGTTTGTACAGTGCTGCGCATGTCATGTAGTGCTATAGAAATGTTTAGTAGTAGTAAAGTATAGGCAGAGGCCTGAAAGAAGAAGAAAAAACAAAAAAAAACCCCTCTACAGAGAGTTTCTTTTCCTGGGCCTCAGTTCCAACCCCAGCTTTGTGCACAGGCCAAGGGGACTATCCTTGCCTGGTTGGTCAGGGGTCAAGGACAGAGTAAGGACCAGACAGGCCCACAGGGTTTTTTTTTGTTTTGTTTTGCCCACACTCTCCTATCCCCGGAGAGATACAAAACAGGAAAGCAGCTCAGTAAGTAAGGAAGATGGAGCAGAGTATTGAAATGCTTACGATGGGTCAGCAACAGTTGCAAAATGCCCTGCCATCCCAGACTGACCAGCAGCAGGCGCTTCAAGTGCAGATGACACAGCAAAGCACAGTTACTTCTTCAGATAGCAAAGGCTGTACAGACTACTCTGGACAGGATGCTGCAGGCAACCTCATCTGCCATTTGGATTGGGCATCCAAATGGCAGATTAAATTTAATGTGGACAAGTGCAAGGTGATGCATATAGGGAAAAATAATCCATCCTGTAATTACACGATGTTAGGTTCCTTATTAGGAGCTACCACCCAGATAAAAGATCTAGGTCTCATAGTAGATAATACATTGAAATTGTCATCGCAGTGTGCTGCAGCAGTCAAAAAAGCAAACAGAATGTTAGGAATTATTAGGAACGGAATGGTGAATAAAACGGAAAATGTCATAATGCCTCTGTATCGCTCCATGGTGAGACCGCACCTTGAGTACTGTGTACAGTTCTGGTCGCCGCATCGCAAAAAAGATATAGTTGCGATGGAGAAGGTACAGAGAAGGGTAACCAAAATGATTAAGGGGATGGAACAGCTCCCCTATGAGGAAAGGCTGAAGAGGTTAGGGCTGTTCAGCTTGGAGAAGAAATGATAGAGGTCTTTAAAATCATGGGAGGTCTAGAGCGGGTAAATGTGAATCGGTTTTTTACTCTTTCGGATAATAGAAGGACTAGGGGGCACTCCATGAAGTTAGCAAGTAGCACACTTAAAACTAATCGGAGAAAATTCTTTATCACTCAACGCACAATTAAGCTCTGGAATTTATTACCAGAGGATATGGTTAGTGCAGTTAGTATAGCTGGGTTTAAAAAAGGTTTGAATAAGTTCATGGAGAAGTCCATTAACTGCTATTAATCAAATTGTATTACAGAATAGCAACTGCTATTACTGGCATCAGTAGCATGGGATCTACTTAGTGTTTGGGTACTTGCCCGGTACTTGTAGCCTGGATTGGCCACTGTTGGAAACAGGATGCTGGGCTTGATGGACTCTTGGTCTGACCCAGGATGGCAATTTCTTATGTTCTGCATATCCTGTTTAAAATGAAAGCTGGCAAAAACCCTGAAGACTTCCTAAAAAACTTTGAAAGGGCAGCCCAGCTGTCGGCTTGGCTACTGGATCACATAATATTGACTTGTATCTTCTCCTTGCTAATAAAAATGTATAAATTAAAAAAAAAAAAAAGAATTGGACAACCTACCTGCTGAACTTGCTCATGAGCAGGAATCAAGAGGCTATCCAAGCAGCCAACCGGGATGGGAGAGCCACCTATGCAGAAGCCAAGGCTGTTATCCTGTAGAAAGCTGGGTATACCTCAGAAACGTACTGTCAGCAGTTCTGGTGGGGTGCCTTGCAGCCCAAGGACAGCCCCCAAAATCTCTTTCATTGTCTAAAAGATGCCGGCTGGAAATGGTTGTAGTCGGAAACAAAGACTGGACGAAGTAGCCCAACAGGTGCTTCTGGAGCAGTTCCTGGACGGACTTGACTGCCCCATGCAGATCTGGGTCTGCTGTCACACAGGCCTTATGTTGGAAAGAGCCCTAGAAGTGGCAGAAGCCTTCCATCAGGTGCAATTAATACCTAATGGACTAAGGAGGCTAGAAAGGCAACCTGTGCAACCCCCTTGATGAAGCACAGAGAATGAAACTCTCAAGCAGCGTTGGTCCGAGATGACTAGTTCTTCTTCCAGGCTCAGAACCCTGGCCACAGCCCCTTCCACATGCTTTCACTGTGGTCGGAGAGATCGCTTGGCAAGGGATTGTCGTTATGAGGGGACCGGTGTTATGGACATCAGCCTAGTGACCCAGCTTGTGGTAGAAGGCGAAATACACACAGGAAAAAGTAAAACTCCTAAACAGGGGCATCCCTCAAGTTGAAAGAAAAAGGGAATCATAGAGAGGCTGGAACAACCCTGGGCCGGGGGTGGGAATGCTTTTGCTTTCTTTGTCCTTTGAGTGGAGAATGGACATGTTGAAGAGCATTACCTATAATCAACAGTCTGAAGAGACTGAACCCTTGGAAGGAATGGCATCCTAACACACTGACTTGCTTGTTCTATTTGGCAGAGGGCCATATGGAGGAGAAATGTTCTTGGCGTAAAGACATAGAAGGGGTAGGCAAAGTAGCAGAGGAACATAAAATGAAACCAGAGGCAGGGCTAGAGCCCCAGAATGAAAATGATGACTGGGAGCATGAATGTTGCTGCACTTAGTCAAAGCTCCAAAGTTGCAACTTCGTGGACACTCCACATTCCAAACTCAAGGACTTTATAATTCAAGTTGAATTGAATGGTGTATCTACCCAAGCACTGGTCGATTCAGGGTGCGGCAAGGCTCTTATTTGTGAGGACTTTCTTCAGGAGTAACTTTTCAACCACAAGAAGGAACAGACACTTGCATGTATGCACAGGGACAAATAGAGATGCCAACCGGTCAAGTCCTGTTAACCACTCCAGCAGGACAGGCCATGATGGAAGCATGTGTCTTTTCTGAACTCCCGAATCCAATAATTCTGAGACGAGATTGTCCTCAATTTTTAACCCTGTGGGGTCAGCTCATGGATAACCAGGGTCGTCCACCCGGAAATTGGCCCGAACATGGCTGGATGCTCAACCAGACAAGGCCAAACTGAGGGGGAGGGTTTGTGAGGGAGTTCATAAGAAACTGCAAGGGATTCTGGTCCAGGGGAATTCCCTATATTTAGGGGTTAGGTTGGCAGAGCCAGAGAGAGGTGGGAGGGCCCAGGAAATAGAGAGAGAGAGCTACCTGTTACAATGACCTCCCAAGATTAAAGGTTTGTACCATATTTTAAGTAAGATGAGCAATATCATTTTTGATACCTGAAGTGAAGGTGTGCTGCCAGATTGTTTGAAGTTAATTCCACTGTAAATAAAGTGCACTTAAGCCACAGCCAGGGCATACCTGTTGTTTTCTCTGGCTGTTACCAGTCACTCACTGCTTGAGTTACCACACACCCATAAAAATGTTTCACATAAAAACTAATCACTCAGTTTCCCTTAATGGATTTATTCACTCAGAGGGACCTTAGTGCATGCCTTCCAAATTTACCTTGTTCATGTTCTACAGAAGTTACCCTTTTACTATCCATCCTAGTTCTTAAACGGATATTCTTCAGCATCCAGGCATCAGTGACCTGCTCTTCCAGTTCAGAGAGGTCCCCCACTGCCTGAAGAGATTCCTCATTCTTGTCAGTCTCTCATTGCCTGAGCTGGACACATCAGTGTGTGGGTTTAACTGGGATCTGTGAGTTTCAGAGGGCAAGGAAGGATAGGGTCTGGGTCAGTTAATTGGGTTGAGGAGCATATGAATTTCTAGTGTGTTTCTCTGTAAGAGAATGCTTCTGAGAATTGAATATGTAAAATACAACAAAATGTAGTGAGAATTGTTACTGCTGCCCACCCTGAATCAATGGAATCTGGAATATCCTTGCAAGTAAGGTATACTAGCATTCAGTAGGTGTGAGGTAATTTGTGACTCTATCCCGTCACGTGGTAGAACTTGTCACTCCTCCTTGTCTATATATCACATTGAAATTCCTCGGCCAGCAGCAGACCATGAATTCCTGGTATTTGTGCACATGGAATCTGGCCAGCAGGTGTCTCTATTGCATGATGGCTGGGATGACCTTCCTCTTGGGAGTTGTGATAGCTATGCAGACTAGATAGGCCATGTGGTATTTTTCTGCTGTTATATTTCTCTGTTTCTATGTGATCACATCCTTCCCAACTCTACTAATGCCTCCTAGCTCATTGAGCAGGGGGCATCCAGAAAATGAGCGTTGGTTGAAAACTGAGCACTCCCCCCCCCCTTCCCAAATCCAGTTGTAAATCTGAATTTTCTTATTTATGTTCCCTGGTTTACCTTCTCTGATCAGCTCTATATTCTCATGCTTTGTTTCTCCTTGGTTGGTCTTGATCAGTTCCTAAGACTGATTTGCTTAAAGCACTTAGGTGTGAAAATACAATGCAACAGTCTAAAATAAAATAATTTGCATACAAAATGCTTTCCTACTTGGCATTTAGAGTCTATTGCCATGCCCTTTGTTTCATTAATGTGGTTGTTCTGGACTATCTGACCTGAATAAGCACTACATTGAAGGCTATGTGTGAGCATTTCAATTATTTATATTGAGATTTATGTGGCATCCTAGACCAGGATGCCTCAAGGTTGATTGCACATGGGTGGAATGAGTCCCTGCCCAAAAGGGCTTACAATCTACCTAAATCTTGGAGAACTTTCCCAAGATCACAGAAAGTGTCACTGACGGAAACAGGAGTTGACTGCAAGTTTCCTTTCTTTAACCCTTAGGCCGTTCCCTCTCCCATTGGGTGATACAATTGAGGACAGGTGAAATAATTGTTTATTTATATAGTTTATATTCTGCTAATCTCCAATACAAATTGATCAAAGCAGATCACAGCATTCACATTCATAACTGATAAAATGAACAATACAAAACGCTACCAGTGGTCTAAACAAATAAACTATTTGGAAGCACAAGGTAAGAAAGGGATACATATGCCATGTAGTACATTCAATTTCATAATCATATGTTTATTTTTTTATTTTGGTTCTAGTATTTTGTTTCCACAATAGTAACCAATTACTGCAATGACATCTTTATTTAGCCTGCTATGTGCTCTGAAATCACATGGGAATGTAGCAAGAGACAGAGGAGGCACCTTGGAGCAGATGACACAGGTGTATAGACATGTCAGGCGGAAGACTTCAAAGCTTACAGCATGCATTTTTTTTCAGTTATGCAAAATGTTAAGCTGATTATCATTTGACCAGGAAGATTAATTTATTTTTTAATTATGAATGAGCATGTAATTAGTCTTGCAAATCAATGTTTGTAACTTGCTTTGTCTGGTTCCCTAGGGGAAACCAGAAATTCTAGAGCATGTCTGAACGAAGCAAATGCATGTGACCCCCCCATAGACTAAATCCAACAACCAATCAATTTGGTGTACTAATGAATGAAATTTGGGAAAACAAATTCAGGAATGCATGAAGGAATACAGGCAGCAAAAGAAGCAGCAGCACCGAGCTCAGCCACGAGTGGCAGTGTCAGAGAAAGAAGGCAATCGCATTATGCATTGATCTGCATGGAGATTACCAAGGGGGAGAGGACACATTCCTACCACCCCACAAATCTGAAAAAGCACCAAAATAGGCATCCCAATTTTCCAAACATCTTTTACCTAAATGAGTTCTGTAAGGTATGCTTTATTTATGTCCCCCATCAGAATGCGAAAATGCTTACGTGTTAAACATATTAGACCAGGGGTGGCCAACTCCGGTCCTCGAGAGCCACAAACAAGCCAGGTTTTCAGGATAGCCACAATCAATATGCATGAAATAGATTTGCATGAACTGCCTTCCATTGTATACAAATCTCTCATGCATATTCATTGTGATGATCCTGAAAACCTGACCTGTTTGCGGCTCTCGAGGACCGGAGTTGTTTACTTCTGTATTAGACCAAGAAGTGGGAGTTCTAATAACGCAGTAGCATGATTTTATGGCAAGTCTTTTTCATTATTATTTTTTTTTAACATCTGATACTAGAATGCCAGATTTTCTAGAAAGGGGAATGCTTGGGGAGGGCATCAGCAGGTGTGCCGAAATGGGGACTTAATTAGGCCACCTTTTGCTAGAAAACAGTATCCATATAGAGTAGCACTTCAGCCTAGTACACCGAGGTTTAAATTTCAAAGGAACTTCTGTGGGAAAAACAGTGTTTCACACGCAGACACGGCCCTTTTGAAAATTGCCTGCTCAATATGCATGTAAAATTGTGTGCCTACACCCTGAATGTGCATAATTTTAAGTGCATAGGAGAGAGTTATTATGAGGAGGCCAGAATCTAGGCAGGTTTTAGATTAACACACGTACTTTTAAAATCTGAAAAGTATGTACAGAAATGTTCTTACAAATTAGCAGGTGCTAATTGTGGGGTGAATTATGTGGGATAATTTTCAAAGTGAACTTATACCTGTATATTCACTTTGAAAATTAGTGTAATTTGTGTGTAATGCAACCGACAAATTTAAGTGAATTGCTACAAAATTACCCCCATGAAAGAGATCTAGGATGGAATGCTCTCCAGAGGTGTAAGGCATATGGTCCTACATGTAAAGAACTTGTTTCCTGCCAAAGGGCTTTGTAATCCGCTGATACATTTATCCCTCAGCCTGTTCCCTGATAACCTCAGATGAATGTTAGAAAGCAAGTGACAGAAATGAAAGTTAATAAAAATTAAAAGGTGATATCTTTTCCCCATAAACTACAACTTGTTGGTTAATGGGCGAGTTAAAGTGCATAGCACTGGAAGAAGAGGTAGATGTAATTAGTATCTCAGAGACCTGGTAGAAGGAGGATAACCAATGGGATGCTGTGATACCAGGATACAAATTATATCAAAATGATAGGATGGATGAAATTGGTGGAGGGGTGGCACTATATGTGAAAGAGAGCATTGAATTCTCTTTAACATATAAAAGTTCTGCAGGAAACAAAATGCAATGTTGAATCTTTATGGATAGAAATTACAGGTGAAAAGGGAATAAAATAGTAATGGGGGTGTATTACCATCCACCTGGCCAGAATGAATTAACAAACAATGAAATGCTAAAATAAATTAGAGAAGCTAATAAAATCAGCAGCACAGTAATAATGGTGATTTTAATTACCCCAGTGCTGACTGGGTGAATGTTACATCAGGACATGCTAGAGAGGTAAAGTTGCTAGATGAAATACATGACTGCTTCATGGAGCAGCTGGTACAAGAACCAACAAGAGGGGAAACTATTTTAGACCAAGTATTTAGTGGAACACAACATTTCATGAAAGAGGTAACAATATTGATCAGATTATCAAATTTGACTTTAATAACTAGAGGGAGCGCAAAAAAGATATCTAGTGTGACAGCATTTAACTTTCAAATAGGTGATTATGCTAAAATAAGGAAAATGGTTAGGAAAAAACTGAAAGGAGCAACTGCAAACGTTAAGAGTTTAACTCAGATATGGACATTGTTTAAAAATACCATCTTGGAAGCCCAGGCCAGATGTATTCCACACATTAGAAAGGGTGGAAGGAAGGTTAAACAACTATCAGCATGGTTAAATGGTGAGGTGAGAGAGGCTGTAATATCTAAAATAACATTTTAAAGGAATGGAAAAGGGATCCAAATGAAGAAAACAGAAAATAGCATAAGCACTGGCAAGACAGATGCAAAGCATTGATAAGAAAAGCAAAGCGAGAATTTGAAAAGAAGCTTGCTATGGAAGCAAAAACTCATAATAAAAATGTATTCAGGTACATTTGAGGTAAAAAGCCTGCGAGGAATTCAGTTGGACCATTAGATGATCAAGGGGTAAAAGGGGCACTTAGGGATGACAAAGCCATAGCAGAGAGACTAAGGGCCGGATTGTAAAACCTACGCGCGCGGGGTACATTTGTGCGAGCTACCCGGTGTGTACAAATGTACGCCCAATTTTATAACATGTGCATGCAGCCGCACACATGTTATAAAATCCGGGGTTGGTGCACGCAAGGGGATGCACACTAGTGCACCTTGCGTGCGCTGAGCCCTAGGGGAGCCCCGATGGCTTTCCCCGTTCCCTCCGAGGCCGCTCCGAAATCGAAGTGGCCACAGAGGGAACTTTCCTTCCATCCCCCCACCTTCCCTTCCCTTCCCCTACCTAACCCACCCCCCAGCCCTATCTAAAATCCCCCCTAACCTTTGTTTAAAAAGTTGCGCCTGCCTCTGGGCAGGCGTAGGTTGTGCACGCCGGCCAAGTGCCGGCGTGCGATCCCCCGGCATGGCCGCTGTGCCGGAGGCCTTGGTCCTACCCCGCCCCTTTCACAAAGCCCCGGACATATGCGCATTCCAGGGCTTGCGTGCATTGCCAGGCCTATGCAAAATAGGCTCGGCTTGCGCAGGAGCGGTTACGCGCGTAAATCCTGAGGATTTACACGCGTAACCCTTTGAAAATCTGGCCCTCAATGAATTCTTTGCTTTTGTATTCACTGAAGATGTAAGAGATATACCTATGCCAGAAATGATATTCAAAGGTGATGATTCAGAAGAGCTGAAACAAATCTCAGTGAACCTGGAAGATATACCAGGGCAAATTGACAGACTGAAGAGTAGCAAATTACCTGTACCAGATGGTATGCATCCCAGGGTGCTCAAAAAAGTGAGAAATGAAATCGCAGACCTGCTATTGGAAATTTGTAAATTATCAGTAACATCATCTAAGGTACTTGAAGAGTGGAGGGTTGCCAATGTAACACCAATTTTTAAAAAGAGATCAAGGAATGATCCAGGAAACTTCAGACCAGTGAGTCTGACATCTGTGCAGGCCAAATGGTAGAAACTATCATAAAGAATAAAATTACTGAACATATAGGTAAGCATAGTTTATTGAGAAAAAGCCAACATGGATTTAGCCAAGGGAATTCTTGCCTCACAAATTTGCTATATTTTTTTGAGGGCGCAAATAAACATGCGGATAAAGGTGAGCCAGTTGATATAGTGTATCTAGGTTTCTAGAAAGCATTTGACAAAGTTCCTCATGAGAGACTTTGTAGGAAATTAAAAAGTCAAGGGATGGGGGCAGTGTCTTATTGTGGACAGTCAAATGGTTAAAAGAAAACAAAAAGTAGGGCTAAATGATAAATTTTCCCAATGGAAAAAGGTAAATAGTGGAGTGCCCCAGGGATCTGTTCTGAGGCTACTGCTTTTTAATATATTTATAAATGATCTGGAAATGGGAACAACAAGTGAGGTGATCAAATTTGCTGATGACACAAAATTGTTCAAAGTTGTTAAATCAGAAGAGAACTGTGAGAAATTGCAAGAGGACCTTGCAAAACTGGGAGACTGGGCATGCAAATGGCAAATTAAATTTAATGTGTACAAGTGCAAAGTGATGCACTTAGGGAAGAATAACCCAGATTATAGCTACATAATGCAAGGTTCCACATTAGGAGTCACCACTCAGGAAAAAGATCTAGTTGTCATTGAAAATACGTTGAAATTTTCTCAGTGTGCAGCAGCAGCCAAGAAAGCAAATATAATGTTAGGGATTATTAGGAATGGAATGGAATGGAAAATAAAACAGAGAATATCATAACGCCTCTGCATCACTCCATGGTGTGACCTCATCTTGAGTAATGTGTGCAGTTCTGGTCACCACATCTTAAAATTATATGGCAGAATTAGAAAAGGTACAGATAAGGGTGACCAAAATGACAAAGGAGCTAGAACATTTCCCTTATGAAGAAAGGCTAAAGAGGTTAGGATTCTTCATCTTGGAGAAGAACTGGCTGAGGGGAGATATGATAGATGTGTATAAAATAAAGAGTGGAATGGAATGAGTAAATGTTAATAAGCTGTTTACTATTTGAAAAGTATCAAGATCAGAGGACACACATGAAGTTACTAGGTAATACATTTAAAACTAATAAAAGAAAATATATTTTTTTAATGAACATATAATTAAGCTCTGTAATTCATTGCCAGAGGATGTGGTGAAAGCTCATAGGCCTAGATTCATCAAAATATCACATGCGCTAGGAAGGAGGGGCGTGTTTTATGGTAATAGCTTATTTATCACAAAGTGTGCTGTCGTAGCCCTTCGCATAGGTATTACCGCAGAGTGCGATAACGTTTCACACTTGGTGGTAAGTGCCACAACTGCTGTAATTCCTACAGAGAGAGAGCGAGAGAGCGCATCTAGCTATAAGGCCCTCATACTAGGTAGGTATTTATACCTCTATATGAAGCCCACCTAGTTACTCTAGGTGAGGTTTAGGTATTAGTGTACGGGTTAGGGGCCACTTTGACATTCAGAGTGCGATGTAAGAACAGAACAGTGCTCTCGTGTGAAGATTTGGTGACCCATCAAGCTAGGTTGAGAGAACATTGTACAAATCTCATCTTTGGGTGAGTTTCCCTCACTCCGAAGGTCATCAAATCATCAAAAGAATGCACTGTTCTGTTCGTACGTCTCACTCTGAAAGTTAAAGTGGCCCCTAACCCCTACACTCCTACCTAAACCTCACCTCGAGTAACTAGGTGGGCTCCTATAGAGATATAAATACCTACCCAGTATGAGGGCCTTATAGCTAGGTTTGTTCTCTCTCTCTCTCTCTCTCTCTCTCTCTCTGTGGTGGTAGGGAGGTAACTTAAAATACTAACAGTGCTATGAGTGAAAACATCAAGCCCATAACTCAGCTGCATTTAAAAATGGTTTGGACAAGTTCCATAAACCATTCTTAAGGTGGATTTGCAATCATTTTAAACAAATATGACATTATTTTTCTCAAAAAAAAAAAAAAGACAGAAAATACACACTAAGGGGCAGATTTTAAAAGCCTATGAGTGTAAATCCAGGAAAGGGGGGGGGGGGGGGGATTTATGCGTGCCAGGCCTATTTTCAAAAGGCCCGGCAGTGTGCGTAAAGCCCCAGGACGCATGTAAGTCCCAGGGCTTGAAAACATGGGCGGGGTGGGGGTGGGGTGGTCTGGGGGCATGGCCAGAGGCCTCTCCACGGCCAGTGGGCCGGGGGATCGTGTGCCGACACTCAGCTGGCATGTGCAACCTACCCCTGCCCAGAGGCAGGCGCAACTAATAAAATAAAGGTCAGAGGGGGTTTAGGTAGGGCTGGGGGGTGGGTTAGGTAGGGAAAGGGAGGGGAAGGTGGGTGGGGGGGGCGGGAATGGGGAAAGCCATTGGGGCTCCCCTAGGGCTCGGCGCGCGCAATATGCACTAGTGCGCACCCCCTTGCGCGCGCCGACCCCGGATTTTATAACATGCGCGCGGCTGCGCGCGCATGTTATAAAATCGGGCGTACATTTGTGCGCGCCGGGTAGCGCGCACAAATGAACCCCGTGCGCGTAGGTTTTAAAATCCGGCCCTAATAATTTTCAGAAGGATTAATATGCTGTAAATTGGGTTTACAAGGGTAAATACATTTTGCTGCCACTGTTTTTTTGTTGTTGTTGTTGTTATAACTTTTAAATTCCCAGGGAAAATAAATAACTGAAAACAGAGGTCCCCTATGCATAAGTTATGCAGGTCTTTATAACTGGAGTACCAAAGATGATGAAAAGTAGAAGTTTCCAACCTGAATGGATTTCCAGTTCCAGAAAATGATCATCTATGCTGACTTCACAACTCCGTTAAATTTCATCAGTATTTCTCATGAGAGCAGCGGCACTGTCTGCCAGTCTAGTCAGGCTGCCCAGCTCCCAGTCAAAGTCTCAGCAGAAATCCACAAAAATTCAGGTTGAGGAACAGCGCTGAAATACAGTAGGAGTCTGCACAGACATTTGTCTTTGGATTTTTTTAAATTTCATTTGTTTGTTTCATTTATTTTTCTTTACTTAAAATGAAAAGAGAACAAATAATAAATTACATTTTAACATAATGCTACATTTTTTCTTTGATATCTGTGAAAACGTTTTGATTCAGTGTTTTGGAGTGAGTTATATACTTTTTGAGCCAGAGCAATAGATATATTTTTTCTTGAAGCTAAAAGTCTAGCTGGTTCTATATGGCTACTGCTGTTTGAAGTGTTTGATGTATGGTCACGATAAATAGATATTCCAGGTTTGCTCGTATTTAGTTTCTTTCTTATTGTTTTATTTCCTTTCTATCTCTTATGTTTTCTGGTCCCCCTGCTCGGATGGGTCTATGTGAGTGGGGATGAATGTGGATGTCTGTAGGGGCTGGGAGTGAGGGTTGGGGGAGCAAATCATAAATAAAAATGATAGTTATTCAAATCACTTTTATTAGCGGTTAAAATCTTTAAATCGACCTTTTAGTTCTTCAGGGTAGTTTTGTAAGATGAAATGCTCCTGTGATTCTGCTGTTGATTGTCAATTGTTATTTGACATTGGAAGTTCCGTATATATCTGAGTTTGCTGTGCAATCATGATATTTTGAAGAATTACCTGAGATTGCATAATATTTCTTTATTTTGTTGATTTTTTGTTTCTGTTTGTCTTGGATGATTTCTAGACCATGTTGCTTTGAAAAACCTGTCTTTAAAAAAAAAAAAAGTGTTATTCTCTCTGGATTATCTTAGATTGCTCTGAAAAAAATATTTGCTTAAAAATTGTGCTTTTCACACTCTTTTGAAATAAGACATAAGATGAAGTAAATAAATGAGAAGACTGGCAGGGGCTTGTTTTTGAACCAACCGCGTCTATGGCTTGCTGATACCTCATTTTATCATTTTGGTAAAGAAAGGGTAGGTCCTTCTCTTTAGGTTGCATTGTTTCTTTTGTCTTTTTTTCATGTTTTTTTTGATTGTGTGACAAAAGTCGGCACTTTTTTTGGACAGAATACTTTTTAAAATCAAGCCTTTAAATGCTAAACTCAAAATGGACTATCAGACTATCTGACATTCATCTTGAATGCCTTGAACAGCTGCTACTATCATGTGTGTCGTTATTTAATTTGAGTAAATCACTAGTACTATGTTTCTATTAGAGCTTTATCTTGTTTGTACATTTATTTAGAGTTATTTATTTATTTATTTGAGTGTTTTATATACCTTCATTCCATGTGAGAATCACTAGATCACCATGGTGTGCAGGTTTAACACTCACAGACAAAGGAAGAGTTACAAAGGCAGGCATGCATACAGGTAAACATTCAAGGTAAACATTCCAAATCTAAGGGTGTTAGATTGTGAGGTGCAATTTACTTTATTGTATCCACTTTTTGTGGACTTGCTGCTGTTTCAAATTGTTTACCACCTTGAAGTGTGAAACCACAACTGATTTGTTTGTAAGCTAAATTTTCTAATATGCTGCAACCCGCTTTGATAAATTGTGTATTGGATCCAAACAATAAATAAATAAATATTGCCATACATGCCATGTGTATGTGACAGCTATCTCAGGTGGACCCTATTATACAACAAGCATTAATTGGCAAAGGTCAAGCAGCATAGTTGTGATATGTTGACATAGACATTCTCACTATATCTTCCAGCAGAACAATATATTTTAATGGGGCTTGCTCCACCCAGCAACTGACCTGTCTGTAATTCACATTTCTTCCTCGGATCTGATGTTTCTTCCTCCACTGTCATCTTCACATGATAATGGGTACTATTGTGGTCATGCTTTTTCTAAAGGGTTACCACACGGTAATTACAACACAGGGTAATGTACTTCCTACTCTCTCCCACAATACTACAAACATACACACTGAGAGAATTTAATGTATAATCTAATACACTCTATGATATCATATCATACAAAAACCATTGTTTATTGATATACATGTAAAAACATCAGTCTTACTAGACACAATTAAAACTGACTACTCACATTCACTCTCCATACACACCATTAAAAACATCACAAGAAACAATGTGACAATCCGATTAATACAATGTATACAAATGTGTTATATTGTCTAAATTTCTTTCCCCACGTTGTAGACTGTTCCCCCGCCAAAAAATGCAATGTCTATATTTATCACATGGATAGATATATATTATATACACTTTTTAAATGGTTTTCACTATCTCTTCACCATATAGTGGGCTTAATACTCATTAGTTTTTTTAAACCGGGGCGACAGCTAACACACTGCACTCAATGCTTTTTGCTCCTCGATTTATACGATGTTCAGTGCCAGTACCGTAGAATTCAAAAAGGTACTGGTTGCATCTTCTCTCCTCAATGTATACTATGTCCAACAAAAGCGCCTTGTTTCACCCACGTCAGGGCTTCATCAGGGACTCATTTCTAAAGGGTTGGCAGAAGTGGGCAGAAATCTTTGCACCTGAATCACTAACTGGGGAATCTGGGATAGGAGCCTGCAAACGGATAGTATAGAATTAACGGAAGTATCTTATTTTGCTTTTAGGAGATGCCGGTTCTCTTTGAAGCTTGCCTTCCTGAGTGAAACTGAAAATTATCTTTGCAGATGTGAGCAAAAATACATTTTGAGGTCCCTTGTCTATTATTATCTGTCCAAATTTGCTTCCAATTCTTGTCGATAGAGATACTAAAATTAAAAAAATTCCTCGCAGCCAATATCCTGATTAAGTACTCAAATTAGGCTCATGGTACAGCCTCCTCCCCCAACAATGTCCTGGTCATAAAGACCCAATAGGTCAGCATTAGGTTTTCAGCTCCACTGTTTCAAAGTGTTTGCATGATGAGAAAATCCCAGAATGTCTGCAATGGGCGCTGAAAAATGCTAGGACTGATTCGCATTATTCTTATCAATGTGGTATTAATATATCACCCTGCACCAGGGCAACATACAACAACTCTTATATAGAGACAACGAGCCCTTAACTCAGAGAACTTGCAATCTAACTGGACAGCTGAAAGAAGAAGAGAAAAAGGGGTTTGCCAAAGTTCATAACAACTGCCAGAGAGAGACGCAAGTTATGAATGCTGGTCTCCTGGCTCCTAGTCCATTATTAGGTCATTTCAGCTCATGTGTTCCCTAGCCTAGGAATCAGATGGACTTAGTGACTGCTCTCTCAAATGTCAATGGGCTTATTTCTATTATTTCATGTTTTCCTTTCTTCTTTGCTTCATTATGTTTGTATTCACACTTTTTATTGTGACTTCTTTATTGTGGGTTTGTTTTTTGTTTTTTTTTAACTCTCCTTCCCTGAGCCTTCTTCTGGTGCTATATTCATGCTTTTGCTTTATGTTTCAGCAGGATGCTGGCATGAGATCTGGACAAGGACTGGCACTGCAGCACCCTAGTTCATAGCAATGAGAATGACTAAATGAGAGGTACTTTCAAAATATTTAAATGGTGAAACCTCCTTGGGAATAAAATGTAAATCAGAACTGAAAAATGGCCAATTGAATTCATTTGCTGCAAATCATATCTACAGGTTGTTCTTTTAGTACCATTGCTTTGCTTTCATAAGGAATAAGCAGTATTCTTCTTATAACAACGACCGTAAACAGCAGCAGCAAAGCAGCATCAGGTTTTCAGGAAGGATGGGCTCACCTGCATGGAGTGACCATGGTTAAATGCCAAACATCAGTGAATGAGCACGATATGAACAGATATCAGGGTTGCCAACTCCCAAAAAATGTTTTTATTGCCTGACAGTCTGACGGATTTTTTTTTCCCTGCAGACTCAACAATTTTATTCACCATCCCAGGGGCGGCCCAAGGCAATCTGCTGCTTGAGGGGAGGGATGAAATGGTGCCCCCCATGAAATCGCCAAGAGTGGGTAGGGGGGGACCCCTTGGATTCTGGGCCCCATGGTGATTTGTAGTGCTGGGGCAGGGAGTCAGGAATCCCAGCGGAATGGCGGACACCTCTGACACTTTAAGAAGACAGAAGCTCTGCCACACTCTTGGGAATCCTATTTGATTTATTTGATTTATATTCCGCCTTTCAGGCATTTCAAAGTGGACTACATTCAGGTACTGTGGATATATCTCTTTCCCCAGAAGGCTCACAATCTGCTCCTAAGGCAATGGAGGGTGAAGTGACTTGCCCAAGGACACAAGGAGCAGCAGTGGGATTTGAGCCCTGGCTTCCTTGGTTCGCAGAATGCAAACCACTATCATCCACCTCCCACCCTTCCCCAGCCTCTGCCCCTGGGGATGTGAGAAGTTGTTGCACGGTGGGAATCTGTGTGGGGTCACACTCTCAAAGGGCTGGTGCAAGGGTATTAGATGCCCTGGATGAACCTTACAGCCTTTCGTCCCCCCTTCCCTCCCCTCCCCATACAATTAAAACGTATGCATTTTTTTTCTAGTTTAAAATTTATTAACTATGTGCCCAGCCTAAAAAGGAAGAGTGTATATGGAAAAGGGACATTCAAATTACAATCTTCTGAGGTAAAAATATCACAACAACATATATTGTATTTGCATGCATGGTAAAAAAGACATTTTCAATAATAGTAGTTTAATAGGCTTAATAAACTGCCTTTCTCATAGTAATCAAGGCGGTTTACTGATCCCATATGGTATTAGGCTTATGGTAAAGTGCATTGGGTGTGGACTTGATCCACAGAAAGCCAGGAATTATCTGAACTACAATTCCAGTATAGTAAGCCTTCCATATCATAATTGCCAGCACTCAACCTATGAAAAAGCCATTCTGCAAATATTACATCAGGCCCTAAACACCAATACACCTCCTATTAGGAAAACAGATTAAAGCCAGGTTGTTGTAAATCCCTACACAGAAACTACACGCTAGTAAAAACCTGACCTCAATCACACAAGCAGAACACAGACAGACCCTCATCAAATACAGAATGAAGAGAACATAAAGCACAAACAGAAACGTGCAGATAAAAATTGAACTGGAAATCACTAGAAGCCAAACTCTGTATGCAGTGTAATTACAATCAAGAAATATAAAGTATTAAACATATAATAAAACAAATGTCAAATCAGCTGATGAATAGATCATCATCAATAATTAAAACCACATACAAATATTTAAAAAGTTATGAAACAGTAATGAAATATTTCAAAACAGCAGACACATCGCATCCAATAATTAAAACTAACTTTAGATTTCCAGTCATCCTGAGATTATTGTGGATTGGAGGAGGGCTCACAAACTTTAACCCCTCTCACACACATGTATACAGGCACACATGCGCAGTCGCAGGCACTCTCTCATATATGTGCCGGCACAGGTACTCTCTCTCACAGAAACCCACACAGGCACTCACAGATACACACATATACAGAGGTCCATTTATACAGAGACACCCTCTCATACATACATGCACACACACACACACACACACACACACACACACACAGCAACCCTCTGGTATACGCACAGTAACCCTCTCATACCTATACACTCTCACCCTCTCATGCACACACACACACACACACATAATATGGGCATCCAGTACCTCACTCGTCCATCACCGCCTTTACATTTCAATTATTCACAGACACCATAATTTGGATAAACAAGGCCGCAGCTTTATTAAATTGAAGGCCCGAGTCATACATACAAATTAACCCCCCCCTTTTCATCAGCTTTCGCCCACCCCCCTCTATCCGCTGCTCCCCCCGGCAGGATAGCCTTTCCAGCCAACCGGCTCGCTGTTCCAGCATCACCCCCCCCCCCCCCCCCCGGATTAAGACTCCCGCCGCCTGCCTGCAAGGAGCCAATCCCGGGTGGACTCCTGCCGCCCACCTGCAAGGAGTCCGGCTGGATCACTCCCGCCACCTCGAGCAAGGAGCCCTTCACCGACCACAGCCCCCCGTTGTCAACCCCCCCTCCACCTTAGCTGAAACCCTCATTAACCATAAACACAACTCCTAACAATTCTGACTCGGGCCAACCGCCCAACAACCCCCCCAGCTGCGACAACACCCCAACCATAACCCCTTACACACCATAAGCACCAGGGCGGGTGGGAGGGAATCTCGCCGCGCTGCCTGCCCTGCGCCGCCCAGAGCCTGACTGCCTTCCCCCACGACCTGCTGACCCCCTCCACCACCCTGCGCCGTCCACCAGCCAATCCGGGCCGCCGTTGCCTAGCAACGCGCCCTGCCCTGCCCTTCCTGTCTTCCCTTGTTTCCTCCCCTCTTCTCCCCCCCCCCTCCTGCCCTTCCTACGACCTGCACGTGCCCCACGCTAACCCCTTCTCCTCTTACTTCCCTCCCCCTCCCCCTCCCCGGGCAGCCCGATTCCCGAGCGGGCCTGAAGCCCACATTATACTGCTCCGAGCGGACACTAGGTCCGCTCGGGCGCCACACACACACACACACATACACTCTCTCACCCTCTCATGCACACACCCCCATACAGAGGTCCACTTATACACACACACAGGCACCCTCTTGTACACATACATACACCATCTCATTCACATACACACACCCTCTCTCATAGAAACCCATACCCTCTTATACACAACACCCTCTCATACACAATCTCACTCACACACAAGCACTCCAAGGGCCAGTTTCTTGCTCTCTCACATATATTAATATGGACCTCTTCTTCGGTCGCCAGCTGCACAGCAGGGCATTTTCTTCTGCCGCTGGCTCCAGGTAAATGCCGGTGGCTCGGCAGGGCATCTTCATCTGCCACCTGCTCGGAGGAAACACCGGCGGCACTGCAGGGCCTCTTCTTCCACTGCAGCGCCTTTGTATTTACTGGTGGGGAATGAGAACCCCCCACCAGCACATTACCTCTCTGCGCTGCCAACACCACAGGTTTTCCTGCCGGCACTGGTGTGTTGGCCTGAATGCAGGGTGAGGTGGGCAAGGCAGGAAGGTTTTGGGTCACTTTTGCCACTTCAAAATCTTGCTGTCTGAGGCAGCCACCTCACCCTGCCTCATTATAGAACCACTCCCAGGACTAGCAGTAAAAATGTATTATGTTTTGGGGGCTGGCTACTCTGCCCAGCAGATCGTCGGAAACGGTACTCCCCCCTCTATAGCTGAGGATCTGCCTGCCGGTGCCTCTCTGAACCTGGGTGTCTGCTTCCTTGGTCAATTTCTGGATGTGAAGCCTCTCCTCTCCCTGCAGGACCTTTCTTCTTTTCAAGCAGCTGTGGTACCTTTTCAATTGACGAGCAGGGCCCCCACGCATCGTGTCCAGCTTCTGATGGCATTACAAGGAGCCACGGTCAAATCTCAGCCCATGCTTTTCACTGCAAGCAGGGCATTTTCCTTATAAATTTAACAGTAATTCCAAGAACAAATCTTATTTAGAAAACTGAATAGTGTGGAAGACATCAAAATATAAGAAGTAAACTTTGCAAGAAAATACAAAACACTCTTACACAAAAATCCACCATGTTTTGAAATCTGAGAGAGAGAGAGAGGGAGAGAGAACCACTTTATAAGACCTTCATAGTACTCAACTATTTTAACCAACACTAACCGGAGAACTCACATCACCCCGATACTTAGAAACCTACAAATAAACCTACAAAAAAACCTACCTATTAAATACAGAATTTGGCACAAAGCTCTCACCATCATCCACAAATCCATACACAACCAACTTCCTTTAGACCTTCAGTTACCACTCAAACCATACATATCTGCAAGACCCATCAGAGAGGCACACAAAGGAACCCTTCAAGTTCCCCCAACTAAATCCACTCGACTAACCTCCACGAGAGAACAGGCACTTTCCACAGCTGGCCCCATCATCTGGAATAACCTGCCGACTGATCTAAGACTGGAACCCTGCCTGACTACCTTCCGGAAAAAACTCAAGACGTGGCTTTTTGTCCAAGCCTTCCCTCAAGCATAACATCGCACCAGAGCTTTCATTTAGCTCAATAGACTAAATGTACAAACCAGTAACTGCATATTCATTCATGCTCATTCTCCAGTTTTTTCTGTCCTTTATTTCCTGGCTACTCTAGCCTCCAAGTTCATTCCCCCTGTTATTTGTATCTGCGCTTCGGCCTTCTTGTTATATGGTTTTTTGTTAAGTTAACCCCCAAGTTTGATGTAAACCGGCCTGATATGAAGCTTGTCATGAAGTTCGGTATAGAAAAATGTTAAATAAATAAATAAATAAATAAATATCTCTATAGGAGGGCCAGCTAATAGCTTGAGGTGAGGTGTTGGTGGTGGTTTATGGTTTAGGGGCCAGTTTTAGATGCAGAGTGAGACGTACGAACAGGGTACGTATGGTTTAGGGGCCAGTTTTAGATGCAGAGTGAGACAGTACACCAAGGTGAAGATTTGATGTCATTTGGAGTGAGGAAAGTCTCACAAAGTTCAGATTTATACTATGTTCTCTCGCCCTAGCTTGATGGAATCTATAACAGGGTACCATCAAGTTAGGACGAGACAACATAGTAGAAATCTCATCTTTGATGTTTTACCTATGACTCAATTGCATGGGAAGTTCAAAAAGGAACTTTGTAACACACTAGGAGGTAGCAATAAAAATTGCCTTCTTTTCTTCTGAGTGGCTTTCACCACAGAAAACAGATTTCTGGGCAGCCAAATCTAAATTACAGACCTTATGGACAGGTCCATTTTGTAATGTTTTTTCTTTTTGTTTTACAGGCAGGACATACATTTTCAGGTAGTTGGCAACCCTGACAGATACAGAGGACAGTAGTAGGAACAGGGTTCAAAGTTTAGGTAAAAGACATGGGAGGAGCTGGTGTTGGTTTAACTATGGGAATTTTTATGCTCCTCTGCCCAAAATAGTAAAGAACCAGAGAGGAAGAATCTCAGCTAGGCAGACTGGATAGGCTGATTGGTTTTTAATCTGCCATCATTTACCATGTTACTAGAGGCTTTAAAAGAACATAAGAACATAAGAAATTGCCATACTGGGTCAGACCAAAGGTCCATCAAGCCCAGCATCCTGTTTCCAACAGTGGCCAATCCAGGCTACAAGTACCTGGCAAGAACCTAAAAACTAAGGTTATCCCACGCTGCTGATGCTAGAAATAACAGTGGCTATTTTTTTAAGTCAACTTGATTAATAGCAGGTAATGGACTTCTCCTCCAAGAACTTATCCAAACCTTTTTTAAACCCAGCTACACTAACCACATCCCCTGGCAAAAAATTCCAGAGTTTAAATTGTGCGTTGAGTGAAAAAGAATTTTCTCAGATAAGTTTTAAATGTGTTACTTGCTAACTTCATGGAGCGCCCCCTAGTCCTCCTATTATCTGAAAGAGTAAATAAAAGATTCACATTTACCTGTTCTAGACCTTTCATTATTTTAAAGACCTGTATCATATCTCCCCTCATCCATCTCTTCTCCAAGCTGAACAGCCCTAACCTCTTTAGTCTTTCCTCCTAGGGGAGCAGTTCCATCCCCTTTATCATAGATTGTAGTCCAGCATAACTATATACCAGATCTCCATGACAGCCACTACATTTAAATCAACTTCTTCCATAAATGCCTCCAGATCTGGGTCTTCATCTCCCATACTATGAGCATTAGTGTATATGGCTTTCAAAATATTGCCCTCCCCGTCCCCCATTTCTCTCTTTACTATACAAATATGTTTTACTTACCTTAGGGTTTTTCTCACTCATTCCTGACAATTCTAGTTTAAAATCCTCCTCAGTAGGTTTGCCATTCTATGTTGAAAGATGCAAGCCTGAGGATGGCTTTAAACTAAAATCATAATGCAATATTATGGATAGATAAAATTGCAATGTATGCCCATAGAGCAGCATATCCAGATGCATGTTTTTGGAACTAGCAAACTTGAAGTGACAATGTCAGTTTAAACACCCAATGTTTTATTCTGTAGGAATCTGCAATAAACATGGATACCCACACGTGTTTTCTTATCTCACCATAAGTCAATCAGCTGCTTTCTGAACAGTGGATCACACTGTTGGTTGCTTGGGGTTGACTGAAGTGAAATGATACAGGTAGAGAACAAAAAAAAACCACATTTAAAAGCCTCGAGGATTTCACATTTTAAATGTGAACCTTCACAACATTTAAAATTGTGCATAGAAATTTAAAGCAAAATTGCAATTCATTTAGTTTAGCAAACTCCTGCATACTAGTATACACTCACTGAAAATGTAAAGATTGCTTGAAGAAAAGCTTCTATAAATAGCACCTGGAATGCTGGATTAGCAAGAATGTAGCATCCATTAAGATTAAACATTTTAAGAAAAAAAAAATTGTTTATACTGAGAAAGTCCTGGGTCATTTCATTCCACTTCTGTATAAAAGGATATTTGTTGTTGACAGAATCGTCCATAACATTTTTGATGCTTTGCTGTAGTCATAATTTCTAGGGATGTGAATCGTGTGATCGATCATCTTAACGATCGATTTTGGCTGGGGGGGGGGGGAGGGAAATCTGATCGTCATGGTTTTTTTTGTTAAAAAATCGTAAAAAATCGTAAATCGGGGAAGGGCGGGAAAACCGGCACACCAAAACAACCCTAAAACCCACCTCGACCCTTTAAAACAAATCCCCCACCCTCCCGAACCCCCCCCCAAAATGTTTTAAATTACCTGGGGTCCAGTGGTGGGGTCCCGGCGCGATCTCCCGTTCTCGGGCCATGGCTGCGTTAATAGAAATGGCGCCGGTGGCCCTTTGCCCTTACCTGACGTCACGAGTGCAGGAGATCGCTCCCGGACCCCCGCTGGACCTCCAGGGACTTTTGGCCAGCTTGGCGGGGCCTCCTGACCCCCACAAGACTTGCCAAAAGTCCAGCGGGGGTCCGGGAGCGACCTCCTGCACGCGGGCCGTATTGCCAATATTCAAAATGGTGCCGGCGCTACTTTTGCCCTCACTATGTCATACGGGTCAGGAGGCCCCCCCAAGCTGGCCAAAAGTCCCTGGGGGTCAAGCGGGGGTCCGGGAACTATCTCCTGCACTCAGGCCGTATTGCCAGTATTCAAAATGGCGCCGGCGCTACCTTTGCCCTGTCATATGGTAAGGGCAAAGGGCCACCGGCGCCATTTCTATTAACGCAGCCATGGCCCGAGAGCGGGAGATCGTGCCGGGACCCCACCACTGGACCCCAGGTAATTTAAAACATTTTGGGGGGGTTCGGGAGGGTGGGGGATTTGTTTTAAAGGGTCGGGGTGGGTTTTAGGGTTGTTTTGGTGTGCCGGTTTTCCCCCTCCCCCGATTTATGATTTTTTGACGATAAATCGGGGGAATTGCTATTGTATCGCGGCTCTAATGATTTTTGACGATTTAAAATATATCTGACGATTGTTTTAAATCGTCAAAAAATGATTCACATCCCTAATAATTTCTGCTGTTCAAGCTCTTTTTCCTTTAGTTCCTGCTCTTCAATTTCTGCTTTGAGGTATCTCAGTCTTTCTATGACTTCCTTAGTATTACAGCCGGCACCTACACCTCTATAAATAAAACATATATAATAAGGAATATTACATTACATATGTTTGCTGCCTCAACAAGATACAAATGAAATGTACATAGCCCTGGACTCTAAGATTCTTTTTTGTAATTAATTTTTAGTTAACACATACAAGTAAGCAATTCTGCTTTTTTATTGTGCAACATGTGTTCTCCAAGGGCAACAAGATGTCAGTCTTCACCACTCGGTGACATTATCCGATGTATCGCAATACAGAAAACTATGTCAGTTTCTAGAACCTTGACTGTCCTCATTGAGCATGCCCATGTGACAAAACAGAGAAACTAGTAAATGATGGCAGATAAAGACCAAAATGGCCCATCCAGTCTGCCATTCTTGTTTAGAGCCATAAGTGCTTCTCCATCCAGGTTGAGTGCAGTGATTCATTTATTCATGTAGGTCTGTAACTATATGTTCCCTACTGATGTGTAAGTAAGGGCTCAGAGAGTTTTGAGATTGGTTGAGAGCAGAAAAACATAAAAACAGAAGATATCAGCAGAAAAAAGATCAGTGGTTCTACTTGGTTTGCCCACTTGTGCCCACAAGCCATGCCTGCATATCTTGATGACTACCCAGGCCATTTCTAGTTTTCAGCTTACTATGTTTGCACAGAGCTGTGCATCCTGCAGTGCAAAAAATCTAGGCCAAGCCAGCTGTCGATAAAGATGGACAAACCTGGAATGCTGCATGCTAGGACCCAGGAGCTCGGGCATGGAGGGTGGGGGATGCAACACAACTTTGGAGAGGGAGGGAAGACAACTACGTCTACTGTGACAACCCCTGATGGCAGAAGAGCGACACTGAGAGAGTTTAGTCCTGGAAGAGACCTTCCCTCCTAGTTCTCAGCCAACAAGACCATACTGTGTGGGAGGGAGAAGAGGATTAAAGTAGAAGGAAAAAAGCAGGCAAAAAGATGAGTGTCAGACAATTCTCACTTTACCCTCAGCCACCATCTTTGGAAACCAGGTGCCTGAGGAAAATAAAATTAGCACCTGCCATTTGTTCACTGTTTTCCAACTTTTTTGATACACAGAACATTTAACAGTTGCAGGAAATCACCAAAACCCCTCTGGTTGACATAGATTGACATAATTGGACAGCTGAGTTCCCAGAAGTTTTTTTTCAAAGTCAAGGTACATGTTTATGTGCCAAACAAAGCCAGGGAAATTATCACTTCTGGTGTCATAATAGGATTAGAGATGACGGGCACTGAATCATGAACAAGTTAGACTGCTGGAAGCGTCTTTAATGAGTATTTTAAATAAACATGGGGAGGCACTGGCAGTAGGATTTGGAAATATTTCTAAGATCTCTTTTTCCATTTGGCTGCTGTTTTATTAATTTGTAACCCAGGCTATGATATTGCTGCCTGTAACAATAATTATTTACTCAAGTTTGTTCTTCTGTTGTGTCTGGTTTCATATTCTATTGGTACAAATCAGTGCAGACCATGGTGATTTTGTGCCGCGTCATGCCACTTTGCTGACCTGGAGCCTTTTTGAACTGCAGCAAATGTGTTTTTTAATGAATTTGACTCGGTTCAAAGTTCCGGAGACAGAAGGGGAAATCTTCGGGCCCCACACACTTCTAAGGGATTGCAAGACTTTTCAAAACTCATGGGATGGCTCTTCCTGGCTGTTGATCTCGTGTACCATGAGATCAGCAACCAGGAAGGGCCGGTGGGCACGTGAGTTCTGCAAATGCTTGAAAGCATAGGGTGGCTGATGGAGCCTAGCTTGCCGGGTGCTGACGAGAGGAGGAGACCTAAGGCAGCCGATGGAGCTCATCCCGCCAGCCACCGAAGAGTGGAGGAAATGGCTTGTGGCAGCTAGCAGAGTCCATCTCACCAGTCGCCAAAAAAGTGGACGGAGGCCCAAGATGGCTGGAGGAGCCCATCCCATGGCGGCTGGTGGAGTTCATCCACCAGCCACCATTCTATGTACATCACCTAGGAATTAGTTGCTAGGCGACTTATAAATATTATGAATAAACAAATCAGTCCCGCTAGTCACCGAAGAGTAAAGGAGGAGGTGCAGGGCTGAGTCCATTCTGCCAGTTACCAAGAGAGGAGAAGGACTGTACGCCACTGTAGCTGCTTGAGAAAATAGGTAGGAGAGAGGGAGGAGAAACAGCAGACAGTGTAAGGATGGATATGATCTTCATGGGCGGAGGAGGAGAGGGGGAGGAGAAGGAGGTCAGTACAGGGATCCCTTTTCCTGTCTCCAGTAGTCTGCCATTCCCAATCTAGTACCTTCTATTTATTTATTTATTTTTAGAACGTCATCACTGAGCATAGACCAAATTATGATCGCGCCTTTAATTCCTTACTTATTTTGCTTTGAAAGTAGAAATCCAATCGTGCAACAACTATAACAAGTCGTGGAATTCCTCTGCCTAAGAGGCTTTCAAAGTTTACTTCCCTAAGCAAATAGGTATTTGAGGAAAAGGACCCGACAGCCTAAGAGTGGGGAGCGGTCTTATTTTTGGTGTGGAAAAATGGAAAGAAAAATACAGCTTTAGATAAAAAGGGCAAAACGGCATGAGATACATTGAGGATGGTGAGCGGACGCCTTCCAAATTAGAGACCTGCGTCTTCTTTCTGGGGTGAATGTGAAACGGGCAAGCTTTCCCTGAATGTCGGTATATAAAAGCAAATAAATAAATAAACATCATCATCATCATGCATTGATTTGGCTGGCTTCTCTCTTCCCCTTTCCGCCCCTCACCCATTCTGCTAAAACAATCTGTCTTAGGATGGTGTGGCTAAGGTATTTGCTGCGGATCCTGCTGCATTCCTTGGAACCCTCCTGCGACCTTCACAGTGCTCTACAAAACATGGGCTGAATTCACTGCCAATTTCACGCTGTTATCCAGAGTACAGCAATCTCTGCTGATTTGGTGGATTGGGCAGAGTTCCCTGTGAAATTTAATGTGAACTGAAACCTGCACCTTTCACGCAGTTCTGCCATACATCTTCTTCATTTCATTTCATGTATTCATTTTAATACTGCCTTCCTGATTTACGAAAGCCGCCCAAAGCGGTGAACAGCAAATATATAAAAATAATGTAAGCATCAAATATCCAATAAAACAGCACACAGCATTCATTCTCAGTAAAGCAGAGGGACGGTAACTTTCAAACAGGCGCGCAGGCGCTCTTTGGCGCGTGTGCATCGGGGGAGGGGGGGCACCCAGATACATGGCCATTTTATAACTTGCATGCATATATGTGCGCATGTTACAAAATAGCCTGACCACGCATATATGTGCACCCAAATCCCACTTCTGCTGCCTAAGTCAGGGAATTTAAAAAGGGGCACGCGCCGACGCCATTGCCAGTTTCAACAGTTCGTCCATCAGTTCACTCAGGTAACAGCCAGGTCTTCCAAACCCCCCTTGGTTTGATAGTCCGCATTCCCCCCAGTTACCCCAGACCCTTTCCAACCCCTGAAAAATGGTTCTTTCTGTTTATTTTTTAACTTACACCTCGTCCCTAGCAGAAGTAAACTTACGCAGCAGGGGATCTCAGCGTGTGCCCAGGCGCACAAGTATTTATGTGCACATCTCTTGGCCAAGCCCCCCCAAAACGCCCATGTCCTGCCCAGATCACGCCCATTCCCCGCCCCTTTTGAAAACTTTTTAAATGCGCGAGCAGGGGGAGACATGCGCGTATCTGGGCAGCCTTAAAAATTTTGGTCAGCGCGTACCAGCCCGACGTGTGCGCACATCCCTCAATTGATATGCGCGCCAGGCTTTTAAAATTCACCTTTTTAGTGCATAGCCACTGCCGCATATAATTCCTAGTAACGCCCCCCAGGCAGATTAAAAGCAACAAACAAAAACCATTCAAGTCCCTATATTAAAGGGAACCAGATCCGGCAATAATTATACATCTAACCCAGCAAGATACCCATGACCCAAGTTAAGAGGAAGGACCACCCAGCCATCGCACATGTCACACAAACATATTTTGAGATGTTATGCTTTAAAATGTGAATGAGGTATTGTTACGTAGAACTTGAGCAGTGTGAATTATATTTGTATGCTGTGTCTAAATTGCCTTGAATTGTAGATAGAGATGGTGATTAGGAATTAAGAAGGAAAAAAACCCTCCTGATGTCACCAAAGACCAGAGGTCACAACCAGACTAGGGGACGTTGTCATGTTTTGAATTTCTTTCTAAAGGGCACACACTTTAACTCGGATCTGGAATCAAATGAGGCCATGTCAGATTAACGTGGGATTTAGTACTCATTAACTTTAGGGTCAAGCAAAACTGGCAACACAAAATAATCTTAGTGCATATAAATTAGCATATTTGTGCATAAGCAGCCCTTACTCATGTAATTGGTATTTTATATAAGTGAAAAATGCATGCTTATTTTCACATTCATGAGCACATATATGCACATAAAAAAGGGGTAGGCTGGGGTGTTTTGGGATGGGGTCAACACTAATACTCATTAGTTGCTATTTTAGAAGACATGCGTGCACATTTGCCTACTTACTTGCCTATGTTTACACCTGATCATTATCTGGCGTAAGTGATATTAAATATCCTTATTGCGCAATAGTGGATGGTTGGGAGATCTGGGTGAAGGGGGAGTTGAAGCTGAAGAACCAGGAGTGTCTCGGTGGTTTGGAGAAGGACTGGGTGAACTGGTAAACTAACTGGTTAATTTCATTTACACGCACATGTTTTTAAAATGGCCCACTTAAGGCAAGTAAGTCTTTCTTTACTTTTGTGTTTAAAATATATGCTCGTATATTAAATTGATAGGAAAGTATGTGCATTCAATGTATTGATATACATGGTTTCAATGCATTGCGAGTATTTGCACGTATGCCTACATTCTCACATATATTTGGGGGGGGGGGGGGAGGTAGAGATATGTGTATTTTTATAAAATGTGCTTATATCATACGTGTGGGTTATAAAATGCTCGTGTAGATCTGCTCCTGGCCACATAAGCGGGTATGTGCCACTGCATGCATTTCTTTGAAAGTTATCCTCTTAGTCTATAATCTTTGGTTAAACCAGAATGCAAATGTCTTTGTAACACGTTATTGATTTAGGTCACTCTCAGACAATTAAATGGATGGTTTACATAGTGTTCTGCATATATTATTGGCTGACCTAAATTGAAGTCGTAAATTTCTCTATGCGTGACATCCTGATTGTTTTCACAGCGACAAGTTTTGAAGTCCTCAACAAAGAGTGATGACATCTGATTAAAAGGACGAACACAACCAGTGCATCCCATGAGAAAATGCACCTGATAGTAGGCAATAAGAAAAAGGAAAAATAGAAGAATATGTAAATCAGTGTGTGTTGGAAAACATCATAAATCCACAAACCAAAGAGAAGCAAAAAAGTAATCCTACAAATAAATTCAAGACATAAAGCAAGTAGGGTCTTATTCAATTGCATGAACTTAATCATTCAACATTTTCCTAGGGCAAGAAGAAGTCTTTAAAGACGGATGAGATGTGGCTTGGCCCCATAGCTCATGCCTTAGCGCTGAGGTTCAGCAGATCTGTATTCTGGTTGGATGCTGGGCGGGGCTGGCAGGACTCCAGCACCCCACAGAGGAGAGAATCTCATGCACAGGGAGGGTAGGGAGATGACCACAGCTACCATGCAGTGCCTGCTGGCCATAGTAGATCGCTGAGGGATTCCCTCACAAGAGACTTCCATCCCGCCCTCTGGGATGGTAAGGGCGCCTCTGCTGGAGGGGTATTGTCTCCTGGGTAGGCAATTTATAGGATGTCATAGGGATGTGCATGGGAAAGCTTTCATTTCAGGTTCTGTTTCGTTGCGCTTTTTTTCGCTAACATGCAAAGTAAAACAAAAATGAAAATTTGCTGTTTTTATTCTCTATCATTTCTAATTACAAAAGGATACAGAACAAAATCACAAATGTTAGCGTTAGTGTTTTCCATATTGTTTTAAACGACTGCACATTCTGATAGAATGAGAGGAAAATGGGGACCCAAAAACAAGAAGATGAGACGTCTGCTTTGGCACATCGTCAAATGCAAAAAGCTTGCCAGTGAGCTGAAATTTATTTATTTATTTTATTTATTTAAAAGTGTTTGTATACCGTCTTTACAAACAGTGTTTAATCAAAACGGTTTACATAACTAAATAAAAAACAAATGTAAATAAGATTTAAATTTAAAAGAACATAAAGATTATCAAATTATAAAAGCTCAAAATTACAAAAATATATAATAAAAATAAAAATCTAAAACAATGAATAGTTTACATAAAAAATAAATCAATATATAATAATGTTGTGCCCTGTGTGATGGAGAAGTAGTTATGTTATTTAGTGTGTGATATATGGAAAGCAGATTGAAATAGTGTAACTCCTGCCTAAGGCAATCATTTTCTCTAACTACTGAAAGGGAAAAATTCCAAAGAAAATAACTGTGCAAGATATAACTTGTATACAGTGAACTGTGGCATTCTCGCCCAGTTCATAAGGGTATAAGTCTCACAGAGTGCGCTGCACAACGTTTTACTTGCACTATTTTTTTCTATCAGCACTGCCTAGAAAGCAAATCTTTGTGCAAAAGATTTCCAAGCAGTGCAAGCAAACAGACTCAAAAGCCTTGTTTTTTATGTAGGGATATGCTGTTGTTTTAAAATGATAGGAATATGCTGTTGTTTTAAAATGACATGAAAATATCCAAAGCAATTGTTATATCATCCGTGTTGTTTTTTTTTATCCAAAAGAACACGAAAACTATCGCAGGGTTCATGATGTTTACGTTGTTTTAGCATGCGCTAAAGCATTTCATCACCTGCTATTCACAAAATAGGAAACAGAGCGGCCAAGAAGGCCATTGTAAAACTGTAGGATGCGCTCAAATGGAAAAAAACTGAAGCAAACAATACACACAAAAAAACTAAACAATATCAATGACCTAAATCCAAAGCAAATGACAGGAAAGAAACCGGTTTTTTTTCCATGTACACCCCTATGTTTTGCATTTTTAAAAGCACAACTTTTGACCAAGACCTGTTCTCTCTTCTGGTGCACGTGAACCAGGATAGTTTTGCTTACTTCCATGAGAACTGGGATACAGACTAAAGACTCAGCCCAGATAGCTGCCTTCTTATAGACACCAACAGGCCTATCCAATATCGAGTGCTCAGGCCAGCACACCAATTAACTCTGTATTGGATGTGAGTTTGGACGCGCTAAGCTAACACCCGATGCAGTAACACAATTAGCGCATTCAAAATGCATGTCCAATCGAGCGCTTAGGTAATAGCGCTCATCACTATAAATTCATGTAGATGAGGCTAATAGTTATTACCCCGGGATGCAAAAGATGACCACGCGCCCAACTTGTCCTGTTTAATGTGGAAAATTTAACGCCAGTCCTTGGCTGGTGTTAAGACATTCCACACTTAAGGACTCAATAAAAACATCCAAAAAATGCTTTCTGTGTGTTACATCAGCTGGCCATGGGCTCCGTGGCTGGCTTTCCTCATCTTCCACCGCTGCCATTCTGGGAGCAAGTGCAGGCCCATCCGTGACACGGAGGGAGCGTCTCCTGAGCTGCCCCTCTTTCTGTGGTTCCTCCGGTGACCCTTGGCATCGTGGCACGGTGGAGGCGCCGCCGCCATGCTCATCGCGGCTCTGCCTCGCGATAGATACGCTGCTGTCGGCTGCCTCTCCCTTCCGGGTTCCCCAGGCATGAGCTTGCCCCTCTGCCTGATTTAAAGGGCCCATGGTGCGCTGGGGCTGCCAGCCCTTCCCGGATGATGTCACTCACCTGGGCCTATTTAAGGCAGTCAGAGCTTGCCTTTGCAACAGGTTCCCTCACTCCTTGTTGCCTCTGGGTGATTCTTTATATTCCGATTCCTTCTTCTTTTTAGACTGTTTCCTCGGACTCGACTGCCTTTTCCCTGGCCACGTCGTTGAACTTCTGCCTGCCCTGACCTCTGGCCTGCCTCCTCGTCTTGCATCTCTGCTGCCTGCCTCGACTCCTGGACCGTCTATGACTTCTCAAGCCTTCAGCCTGTCTTGACTCCTGGACCTTCTACGACTTTCCTGGCCTTCAACCTTGGACTCCTCTTCACCAGGAGACTTTCACCTTAGTCCTGTCAGCCCTGGCACCCAAGGGCTCAACTTGCGGGGAATGAGGGTTGGTATAGGTGAAGGTCCTGTCAGTCTCCTGATTCTGATCCACCTCCCGGCTCCGAGTACCCCTGCAGGCTTTCCTTCCTGTGGGTCTTCCATCTTCGAGCTGGCCTAAGGGTCCACAACCAAAAAAGTTTGCAAAGGCCATGGGCCCAGCAGACCTCTCTGCCCTCCAGGCTATCCCAGGTCTGGCTTCCAAGGTACAGGAACAGCAGCGATTTCTTGAGGCTCTGGCCTCCTCCATCGAGCGCTTGCACGCCCGACTGGATTCCTACCCAGTGGACTTGACCGCAATGAAGTCCATTCCCGGGCTTGTTCTGAAGCTCCAGAAGCTCCAGTCAACTTTGGAACAGGTGGTGGTGGATGTAAACTGCCTTGCCACCCAGCAAGACTCCCTGATTCAACTCTAGGCCCCACCACCCTTCTCGGCGGCCTCCTTTGCCGGCCCTGCCTCGTTACTCAGGTGATCCGAAACGGTGTTGGGGATTTTTAAACCAATGCCACATGCATTTCACTCTTCAAGCAGCATTGTTCCCAAATGATTTGGTCAGGACGACCTATATTTTGTCTCTTTTGGATGGTAAGGTGCTGGCATAGGCCTTCTCCTTGTGGGAGCACTCAGACCCCATGCTTTCCAATCTTTCGCAATTTGTGTCTGCTTTTAAGCAAGTCTTTGAGGAACCGGGCAGGCTTCCAGCTATGAGATCTGATCTTCTGCAGCTATGCCAAGGAACTCACTCTCTCACGGATTACACAATAGAATTCCGTACTCTGGCTACGGAAATAAATTGGCAGGGGACAGCCTGCACACTATTTTCCTGGAGGGGTTGGTCCCCAGGATTAAAGATGAACTGACGGGCCGGCAACTTCCTACTTTCCTCAAAGGCCTTATCGACCTAACAGGGAAGATTGACAGGTGCCTTCAGGAGCGATTTTGGGAGAACTGCTCTACCCTGAAGATTCACCCCAGAGAATCACTCCTTCCCTAGCGATCGTTCCCTGCCTTTTGGAAACTCTTCAGAGGAACCCATGCAGCTGGGCCACGTCCTTCTTCCGGATGAAGGGAGATCTCGCCGCCGTCAACTTGGACTCTGTCTCTACTGTGAGAATTCGGGCCAACTGTTACCTCAGTGCCCAAGGAAGGGGGCGATCTCACGACGGGAGACCTCTGAGTCGATAGCCCTTGGCCTCACCACTGCCTCACCCTTACTTCTGCTACCTGCCTCCGTGGAAATACCCTCCACCAGTATTTCTACCCAGGATCTAGTGGACCAGTACTAAATTCCCACATGTGCCTTGATTCCACCATTGGCTCTCTCTTCGGTCCATGGGGATTACCTCCCCGGAGTAGTGACATGGGCCACACAACCTTTTACTCTGAAGGTTGTCCCAGATCACTCTGAGCTTATTTCCTTTTATACACTTCCTACGGCTGTAAATCCGGTCATTCTGGGTCTACCATGGCTGTGAAAACATCAGCCTCAATTTGCCTGGGCCACGGCCGAACTGATCCAGTGGGGACCGCAGTGTTCAGAATCCTATTTGGAATTGACAGAGTCTCCCCGGTCCTTAACCGTGGCTACTGCCCTTCCAAACCACCTTCCTTGCCAAAAATCTCAGGAAACCCAGACCAAGTCCTGTTCCCTCCGAAGGGATGTCCTGAGGGCTGTCTTTGTCCAGCTAGAAGACCAGCTGATGCGTAAGATGGCCAAACACGAAGGCCTCCTTAAGAAGCATAATCGGGCCATGGAAGGATTCATGTCCCTTTTGACCTTTAAGGAAAATGAGATCCGGAACCTATATGCTCTTCTGCAAGGCAAGGGGGAACGCTGTTCCAGTCCGGCTCCTGCCGACGTCTTAAGTAACTCTGGAACATCTCTCCCTTTACATTCCATAGAACTTCAGTCACTGGATTCCCACGTACTGGAAAACCCCAGCCCACGAAACCCTCAGAAGCGGGGCCTAGAGGAGGGAGTACTGTTATGTCAGCTGGCCATGGGCTCCATGGCCGGCCTTCCTCACCTTCCACAGCTGCCATTCCTGGAGCAAGTGCAGGCCCCTCCACAACATGGAGGGAGTGTCTCCTGTGCTGCTCCCCTTTCTGTGGCTCCTCTGGTGGCCCTTGGCATCGTGGTGCGGTGCAGGCGCCGCCGCCGCGTTCCTCGCAGCTCTGCCTCATGACAGATATGTCGCTGCCAGCCGCCTCTCCCTTCTGGGTTCCCCAGGCACGCCCGCGTGCCCCTCTGCCTGATTTAAAGGGCCCGTGGCGCGCTGGGGCTACCGGCCCTTCCCGGATGATGTCTCCCGCCCGGGCCTATTTAAGGCAAGCTCTGACAGTCAGAGCTTGCCTTTGCAACAGGGTCCCTTGCTCCTTATTGCCTCCGGGTGATTCTTTATATTCCGATTCCTTCTTCTTTTTGGACTGCTTCCTTGGACTTGACCGCCGCTTGCCTGACCACATCGTTAATCTTCTGCCTGCCCCAACCTCTGGCCTGCCTCCTCGTATTGCATCTCTGCTGCCTGCCTCGACTCCTGGACCGTCTATGACTTCTCAAGCCTTCAACCTGTCTTGACTCCTGGACCTTCTACGACTTCCCAGGCCTTCAACCTTGGACTCCTCTTCGCCAGGAGACCTTCGCCTAAGTCCTACCGGCCCCGGCACCCAAGGGCTCAACCTGCGGGGAACAAGGGATGGTATAGGTGAAAGTCCTGTCAGGTCTCCTGGTTCTGATCCATCTCCTGGCTCCAAGTACCCCTGTAGGCCTTCCTTCCATCCTCGAGCAGGCCTAAGGGTCCACAACCATAACACTGTTGTTCCTCCTAAAAAGTATCCACATGATACTAAGTAGGAGGAACCACAGGGACAAAAAAAAAAGGCTTGACAGGGAAAAAATTTTTTTTTTTCAGGGCACACAGTATACACGAGCAATATACAAGGACCAGGCTGTTTATATTGTGCATGTATATTGTGCCGGTAGAGGGAGAAAAATGGATGCTCTTATTGAGCATCTGTTTTCGTAACCTGCACTTACAGCCATCTCTCCTGGGTGCCTGCTGCCGAGGGGGTGCCAGAGGCATACAGTTTCCCCTAGCACCTCTTTTTTAACACAGCAGCTAATTTGCCTATTGCATCACATGCCCGGGAGAGGTGGATGGGTGTGCGTAAGGAAACGGGCGCTCAGTTGTGAGTGCCCGTTTTTAGCGCATCCATATAGCCTCAGCCTGCAAACATTTGTAAGGTTGTGCAAAGACCAAAAGAGGCAGACACATTCTGTTAGACTAGCGAGTAGGTTTAACTAAAACATAGATCAATTCAGTGGGTTTTAACAATCACAGAGTAAGGAAAATAGGGTATTTAAAAATTATATAATTTAGTGGTTAGCTAAAATAAAGAACCTAATTTTACTTGTTTTTTGTATTTCACATGATATTTTTTTATTGTCCTCTCATAGATATCAATTATTAGTAATCTACACTTTCATACAGTTTTTCACTTGCTTTTCACAAATCCATATACAATTCAGCTGAAAGAACTTTCATGTCATGGATGCACAACATCTCAAGGCAGCTCCACCTATTGCCAGTGTAGACTCTGGGCCGGCCCAGTGGCTCTGAGGCAGTGCTGCTATGCCGAGGATCTGGGTTTTAGTCTCTGTCCAGATCCCATACTCCCCTGCTCAGTCAGGGCTGGAGATGCTGTACAGGAGGTCTCATAGACCTTGGGGGGGGGGAGGGAGGGAGTCCCAGTCATTGCACAATGGCGACATCTGAGGGGGGGGGGGGGGGGCAGGAGTGAAGGCCCACAATTTCAGAGGCAGGGAAGGAGCTGTCATCATGGCACCCGGCCATTACACTGAAATCAGGCATGAGATGAACTTTTTAACCTTTGGGAAAAAAAAAACAGGTAAAAACGTGGGTCTTTTTTTTACTTATTCTTAGATATTATCCCCAGTTGTTGCTGTCTGTTTTGGTAGCTTGGGATGATCCTGCAGCAGGGTGGAATGCTTCATGCAGTGAGCTGCAGAATTCTTTGAAGTTTTGTTCTCAAATTTTAGTCTTGAGATGTCTGTGTATAGTTGGCAGCTAGCAAAAAAAAAACCCCTTTTACTTTCTTGTCCTGGTTGTTTTTTTAAGAACATAAGAACATGCCATACTGGGTCAGACCAAGGGTCCATCAAGCCCAGCATCCTGTTACCAACAGTGGCCAATCCAGGCCATGGGAACCTGGCAAGTACCCAAAAACGAAGGGGCAGATTTTAAATACTTGCGCGAGCGCGTACTTTTGTTCTCGCAGCAGGCGCGAACAAAAGTACGCTGAATTTTATAAGATACGCACGCAAGGGGGTGCACACCCCCTTGCGCGCGTATCTTATAAGATCGGCGCACAAGGGGGTGCACATTTGTGCAACCTGCGCGCGCCGAGCCTGCCGGCTGCCCCGCTCCGTGGTCCGGTCCCGGGGCTGTTCCGGAGGCCGTGGCCATACCCCCGGAACGCCCCCGGGCCGAAACCACGCCCACGTCGCCACCCCCGAAATGCCGCGCCCCGCCCCCTAAACGCTGCACCATCCCGCCACGCCCCCCGCCACGCTCCCGCCACGCCCCGACAGGAAGCCCCGGGACTTACGCGCGTCCCGGGGCTCTGCGCGCGCCGGCGGCCTATGCAAAATAGGTGCGCCGGCGCACAAGGGCCCTGCGCATGTAAATCCGGAAGGATTTACGCACGCAGGGGTTTTAAAATCCGCCTCTAAGTCTATTCCATGTTACTGTTGCTAGTAATAGCAGTGGCTAATTTATAAGTCAACTTAATTAATAACAGGTAATGGACTTCTCCTCCAAGAACTTATCCAATCCTTTTTTAAACACAGCTACACTAACTGCACTAACCACATCCTCTGGCAACAAATTCCAGAGTTTAATTGTGCGTTGAGTGAAAAAGAACTTTCTCCAATTAGTTTTAAATGTGCTACATGCTAACTTCATGGAGTGCCCCCTAGTCTTTCTATTATCTGAAAGAGTAAATAACCGATTCACATTTAACCGTTCTAGGCCTCTCATGATTTTAAACACCTCTGTCATATCCCCCCTCAGCCGTCTCTTCTCCAAGCTGAAAAGTCCTAACCTCTTTAGTCTTTCTTCATAGGGGAGCTGTTCCATTCCCTTTATCATTTTGGTCGCCCTTCTCTGTACCTTCTCCATCGCAATTATATCTTTTGTGAGATGCGGTGACCAGAATTGTACCCAGTATTCAAGGTGCGGTCTCACCATGGTCTTATGATTTTATGTGTTATTTGTTAACTGATTGTATTATGGTGATTTTGTAAACTGCTTTGGATGTTTTTTTTGAACCGGGAAAGTTGTATAAAAGTATTTATAAATAATCTATATTGCCACGACTGGCTAAGTAAGTTGGGAGAGGGGTATAAAATAGGGGAGATGTCCCCAGGTAGATGTGAAGGAAATCTCAAGGCGCCAGATGCCAGTCCCTAGTTATGATTTGGCCAGAATGCCAAGAAAACTGCCAGGTGAAAACACAGGAAAACCTTGCCTCGATTTTTGCTTTTAACAGGGGCATGACAGTAGTTAAAGGTGATTGTCTCTGGTTCCATAAAGGAGTAAAAAGAAACCAAAATAAAAATTAAAACATACTAGGATCCAGGTAGAGGAACGTGCAAGTTAATTAGGGTCGGCATCAAACCAGGTGGATTTGTGCCGGATTCGCTTATTATGAAGTTTATGGATATCCCCAGGGCTTGGGGTGGTGAGGGTGCGGAGTCTGGCACAGCTGGGTGGGAACCTGCCCACAAAGGACTGCCACGGATTTTGCTGCATCAGCAAATTTTCCACTAAAGCGGATTTTTGCATAATAGCGCAATTGAAAACATTTTTTTCCTTTGAGATAGATATTAAAAATTTAGACAGATGTCTAATTTAATCCCTTCCTGAAACCCATCCACCAAGTACGTCATCTGTCAGAATTCTCCGGTTGACGGAGAGCAATATACAGCCCACATCCATGAACGGGGAAAAACAGTGCCGTGTTTTAACAAAACAATGTGCTGAGGATGCACCTTTGAGGATTCCCCATATGTTAAAACTGAACATCCCCTGATCATTCAAGTTCCTAACACATTCTTACATTTAAAAAAAAAAAAAACAATCTCATCCTATTTAATATTTTCCCGATTTCCTGCTGCTGTTTGAGAGTGATAAGACGCAGCAAAGAATGAGGAAAATACAGGGCGAGAGCAGTGAAAAGCAACTAACTCTGCAAGCCCTGTAATTAGGTTGCAGGTATTGAACCTGTCATGCAGTGTCTGGGGGAAGGAGAAGAGCTGAGTAATAGTCCAGCCTTCCAGCGTGCTTATTCTGAGATCAAATGAAAGCTAGTTTTGTGGTGAATGTGTGAATTGCGTGTTCATTTTAAATACATTGTACCATGATCAGTGTTTGATCTTATTAAAACAGAATTAGGATGAAGGTGTGCTTGGTCGTTTCTAGATCCAAAGCTTCAATAGGAGTTGACTGACTCCAGTAGTTTTCCATGCGTCCAAGTGAAACAATGCGCATCTCTCTACACTGCCGAAGTAGGCCATAGATCTTGCTGTTTTGGACTCCATGTGTGGCCTGCTCAAGCCAGAGTTTATGAAGAAACTGTCTCTGTCTAGAATTCGTAAAGGGTTAAATACATTGAAGCCCGAGATAGATTTTGACTCTCTGCTGAATGGATGGCAGAGAGACAGTGGAGTCCTCATTTCGGAAGCCACTCTGCGTTCTTGTTTCAGACATACGAAGGAACTCTCCTCTGCTATGTATATTAGGGAGGTACAGTATACATTTTTGAGGAGAGCATAATATATTTCTCAAGGCTTAGCATTTAAGGCTGGTATTGCTGCACAAGAAACACTGTAACTTGAAGATTCTGTTTGTAAATATTTCCTTACTGTTAATAAAAACGTCGAAACATGAAAACACAATTAAAATTATCCACGTGTGCATTGCGGTGCTGTTGCAGGCGCGCTTTCGTGTGCATTTTGGTTCTACTCAAAAGCATCTCCAGCTATGCCTCAACAGTTTTGGGTTGGGCTGCTGTACCACAGTCTCCTGAAGCTTCATTGTTTGAACGTTTTCTCCCTTTTCTTTTTCAGTCTGAGAGTGACAGGTTAGTTACCCGGAAGGCATGTATTATAGGGAACAGAACTATTCTCCTTGATTGGCAGGGAGTGAAGATGCTTTTCTTTTGGCAGGGGCGTAACTTGTTTCCATGACATGATTCAAATGGAAAATCTGGCTTCTCACAGCACTTTTAAACATAGGCAATCTTTTTCTAAGTGTCTGGGAGAAGTATATTCAGTCCCTGCCGCACAAGGCTAGAAGTTTGATTTTTAAACACTGGCATTTGAGTGATGTAAGCACCTAAGAATTTTAATTTTGCTTTAATTAACATCCCTGTGTGTTGCTGGTGGGAGGTTAACTCTGATTATATATTATCTGCATTTTTGCATTTGCGTTCTTAGTGTCCTTGAAGATTCTGTTTGTAAATATTTCCTTACTGCTAATAAAAATGTCGAAACATGAAAACACAGTTAACATTATTTACAATAAATATAACAATCAAGCATCCCCAAGACCAGACACATACTATTTGTTAAATAGAATGTGTCTTTTCCCAGTGAATGTGGAATTGAATATGTGCTTGCCCAGTGTCCTGTTGCATGGCAGAAAATAAACTCGGATTTGAAGAACGGTGTCCTGCTCCTGCTAACCCCTCCGTAAACATGAGCAAGCCAGAAAAGTTTGTAGGGGAATAGAGTCAGCTCGGAGCTAAGAACCTAACATGAGGTAAGCAAAATTGTTTCACCCCCCAAATAACACAGCAAAGAAAGCACCAGCCTGCCATTGTAAACAAAAATGAAATCCTTTGTTTTTTATTTTTGTTTTTTAAAGCAAACCTTTTATTGTTTCTCTGGCTCTAGTTTTCCATCTTGTTTCTTAGCTCTCTCATTGCTTTTTATTCTCACCAGTTTCCTTTCATTGTACTGCCTCTCTCTCTCATTTTTCACTTTCTCTATCACTTTCTGCATGTGCCTTGACTATGTTTCTTACTCTTCCCTTTGTCCTCCACCTCTCCCATTTTTCCCACTTCATCCTTCCTCTTGTCCTTTTCTTTGTCTTAGTCTTTCTCTCACTTTGAGCCAGATGTACTCAAGTTTTTTTTATTCTCTGTTGTAAGAGACCACAGCATTAAAATCAGCTGCTAACCTGTCTCATCTCCCACAAAACCTCACATTAAGCTCCCAGTCTACTGACGCACATTAACCCCAGGGTTTTGCAGCAGATAACGCCAATGCACCAGTACCGGTAACGCATCAGCATTACTGCTGTCGGCTATCGCAAGGCTTTCTGTGGACAGAAATGTCCAGCCCTGGGCTGTTCACGTCCCCCCTTCCCATGGAAGTCTGGCTCACCTGGGCCACCTGATGTCCCGCAGGCTGGGAGCACTCTCCTTTCCCATCGTCGGCACTCAAGACCTTCATGGGAGCAGGAGAGCGCCCCTGTCTCCTGCCCCACTAACTCCACCATGCAGACATCACATGGTCCTTTTACCTCTGGTGATGACTGAGGAAGGAGGTGGGAACAGATGGCCCAACATGGCCTCTACATTAACATTAACGTGACTTAACACCATAAGTGCATTAAGGTGTAATTAACACATGCTGATGCCGCATTAACCTAAATATAGTTTAATATTTTAGCCGCTTTGCGTCTACTAGAAAAATGCTTCACATGTCTTGCCTTTTGTGTTTCACTTCTTATTCCCTTTTCTCCATGCATCTTTCATTTCTTCTTTTTCTCCTAGTCTTACTCTTTCCTTCTCTTCCAGTTTTCTGCTCTCTTTCCTAATCTATCACTTCCTTTCCTGGGGCTTATTTTGTCCCTCATTCATTCCCTCTAGTCTTACTTCCTCTCATTCCTCTGCAGGAAATGGGCTTCTCGTTAGCTGAAGTCAAGATCCTGCTTCCATGACTCTTCGTTCTCGTGACCATGGGGATCATGCTGCCTACTTCCCACAGCTAATCGAGTTTTCTTTTTGACAAACATGGGTTATGTTTCCTTTGAGTGAGAGAACCAGATGTTGAGAGAAGGAGGAGGAGAAGGAGGCAGAAGAGAAGGCAGCAGAGGATTTGTAACCTCAGAGTAAGACTATTTGGGATACTGGAGGAAGAGATCATTTGTAGACAGTGTGCCCTACCCCCTCCTTTTTTTTTCCATTTTATGACTTCATCCTCGGACATCGCGCCCAGGCAAAGGAGGATCTCTGTCTGGCTGAGGACTGGAGGGAGGGAGGGCTCCTCTGAGATCAACCTTCTGCACTGCTTTTCCATCCAGGATTGGCTCTTGAAGTGAAAGTGTGAATGGTCAAAATTGCACCCCCCCATTGCACCCCCGTTTTCCTTCACTTACTTGTTCATGCGGGCTTTCAACTACACACCAGGTTAGTACATGCTCATACTTTGCAGTTAGGCACCTTACTGAAAAGTTGCCCTTGGCAGGTTCCACCCTTAGGAGTGGCCAACCTGTGGTCCCTGCAGGGCGCTGTGGTGCTCAAGAGTGCCACAGCCCTCGTGTGGCATCTACTCTACCCATGGTATGCTGCAGCTCGGGTGGCTGTGTACAGCTGAATGTTGCATTGGAAAGAGAGAGTTGCCTGAACAGAGCAGGCCCCTATTGACGGCGGTGGAGGTTGAGCCATAAGAGCTTGCATCCTTGGAGGGGAATTCCCATGCCTCACTCCCCGCATCTTTAGAGGATGATCCTTGTCTCTCCGGTAAAGGGTGTCTCTTGACTTAGGGCTGAGCTTGACCATTGCATGTCCTTTAATAATTACACATTTTTTCCCAGGAACCTGCAAATGTACAGGCCACCCAGGTTGATTTTTATTTAATTGCAGGCTTCCCCATATGGAGTAGATATTTTGGATTGCATCCATGCATCCTGTCTCCTCCTGCCTTGTGCAGAAATCATAGACACTGATACTTTCACACACACCCAGCATACGTGCTCATTAGAGAATCTGAATTGCTAAAAACTGATCTCATCAAATTATGCACTGTGCTTTTCTGAGAGGCATATCCACAAAACTTCAGACCGATCCCCCTACTAACGTAGTTCCAATAATGCATCGACACGTTACACGTACGGCATACAGGGACATTGGGTCTACCAGTGCCTACTTTCTCTGGTCCCCCTACTAGTAAGGGGGCCAGAGCTGGGGAGGGGGGACTTGGGGATGTCAGCATGGGGTTGTGCCATTGTTTGCATTTTGGGTGGGTGGGGAGAAAGAGCTTATCCATTTACACATGTTGATGGGGAGAATGGAGGTCTGTATAGGGAGCGTTCTTTTTTTTTTGGGAAGGGGATTTGATAGGAGATTTGGGCAGGGCTTAATTTGTAGACCAAAAAAATTAGAACTGTGGCGGGGTGAGATGGGCGGTGTCCGGGCCAGGTGTGACCTGTACAAAGGAGCGGAACCAGAGCTGGGTGTGAGCTTTCTCTCTCACACCCACATACCTGAACACATTCTTCGCACTCTTAACATACCCGATGAGCACTGGTAGGTGCAAGATGGGCTGGGGATGCAGGATCACTGGGGTAAGGAGGAGAAGGAGGATGGAGAGAATGGGACTCTTTCTCTCTAACCCCTCCCTCCTCTCTGCCTTGGTTATCCTGATTCTCCAGCCCCTCCCTCCCCCCCCATAAATTCCCCAGTTGTCCTTGGTCCCCCTACCCCCTAGTGGTCCTAAAGCCTCTAAGCCTAACCCTCCATCCCTGGTGATCCTAGAGCCTCTCCTCTCCCTGGAAAAATCACCCTCTCCGGCAACTCTTCTCCTCTCCCTTCTCAGCCAGTGAAGTACAGGCCTCCTCCTCTTCAAGAAGCAGAGACATTTTATATATTTTGTGTTATGTTACCAGTAGAATTGAGACTAGAATCCAGACATACAGAATTAAAAAAATCCTTGAAAACATGGTTATTTAAGTAAGCTTACAGTGAAAACAATGACTGACTGATAGGAACATGCTTGGATAATGTAAGATTTGTTTATATGATTTGATTTTTATATTGTTTTAGGCATGTTTATTTGATTTTAAATGATTGTTGTTTTATTTGATATTGATTTATATTGTTTTATATATGATATGATTTTATTTGAAATGATTGTAAACCTTAACACTTGGCACTACTGTCACTGGTTTCAAACTTGTGCTAATTTAAAATCCTTTTTATGTCTGCTCTTTGCTATTCAGAGTCTGCTTCAGTATCACCCCTTCCCATTATGTTCCCTGCAATACAGAAGGAGAGGTGGGGGAGGGGGAACAAGAGGGGAGGGGATGGATTAGGGAGTCCAGTGGCTGTTCTATTTTCTATGTGCTCCAGGCTCAGCCCCCTCCTCTTCTCTTCCCTGCAGGCTGCCTGGAGTGGAGGGGCTGCAGCAGAACACCCCTGCAGCTCTGCTCCTTAAGCCTGAAAAGAAGTGTCGGGACTGAGTTCCACCCCATTCCCCCATCAATTAAGCACTGGATTTGGGATTTTTTTTCACTACTGGAAAAGTAAGTTATGGCTTTCTGCCCCTTTAAGCGTCACTGGAGAAAGAGGAGGGGCCCTGGGAATGCATGTCCTGAAGGCAGTAGCATACGGGTATTCCTGCCGCTGATAATGTCGATGCACTCCCGCCACGGCAACAACCTCTCCCTTCAGTATTCACCAAGATGTGGTACTCAGTTTTCACAATTTAGAGAATACCGCAGCAAGTAAAGTGCGTTTTAATGCATTATTGTAAATAGACCTCATACAGTTTAGGGATGTTTCCAATGAGAGACAGTATCTAAAATACTCCTCTTCATCAAATGCCATCTTTGTGAAGGGAGACCCCCAATTATGGTGCCTTCTTTTTGAGTCTGGTGGCCATACATGAAGCTCTGGATGGGGGAGATCTGGGGAATTTTATGTTTGCCTTCTTTGAAAAAATGTTACATGTTCTGTGCACTTGATGACATTTTATTATGAGAGAGCATTGTGATGTACCCACGAATACCGGTATAGAAAAAGTTCTTAAATAAATAATAAATACATTTAGTGGGTAAGGTGATTGTAGGGAAATGGTGTGTATGTCTCCTTAAAGAGCTGGGGTTTTCTGATTGGGGGACCAAGTTTGTATGGGGATGCTACAGAGTGAACCCCACTCTTTAACTAGGGTTGGAACAGAAGTGCGACTTAGGAGGAATTTGAGGGTTAAGGCTGGCAAAGGCAAAGAAATTGTCTGCATAAAAGAGATAAGAGGAAGGAATGCACTACTACGTGCCTGGAATCTCATGAGGTCATGTATTATGCTGACTATTTGAAGCTCATGAATTTCTGATTTATTCAGTGACAAAAATGTAACCATGAGTCACATCCATGTAAATAGTTGCCTGGTTGTTCATCCAGAGAGTAAAGTTAATTGTTTGGAAGCTTGAAATTCGACGTCTTCTGCACTTATTTAGCCAGCCAAAGGGATGAAGCAGGGGATGCGGGTTCATGGAGCGCAGTGGATGGGTAGCCTTCCTGTCCAGTTAGTCGCAGAAGAAAAGTTGTTTTACTCTACTCTTGCTGTTATCCGTAAGGTCCACTTCTCCATCTGTGCAACCAAACTAAGAGCCCACCAGACCTCTCACCAATAGAGAAACCCCATTCCATCATTTAATGCACCCCGTTAGGAGGTTACATTTGATACGAAGGTTTGCAACTATGGTGTGCTCGTTTCTATCGGCACTCAGTATGCCTTTTTGTTTTGCCCATGTTTCCAGATCTTGACCATTTTGAGGTCCACATTCAAACGCCATTTAGATGGATAACAATAGAATCTGGCAAAGAGTGATCTTCCTGATATTTCCAAATGACACATTTGTCCACTGTCAGAGACAGGAAGCGGGGCTTGTCTTATGCTGAGAGAGACAAGTCTGCAAAGGGGGTTCAGAGACAGTGGAAATGGTGGAGGTTGGGAGGAGGTGAAAGGGAGAATAGCAGGCAGGATAGGGACGGAGTTTTGAGCTGGAGCTGGTGAAGGGAAAAGAGTCAGAGGAAGGTAGATGAGGGCTGACAGAGGAAATAAGGGACTAGGGAGTAGGGAATAGAAGGCTGAGAGAGAGAAGTGGAACAGTAGGACTGGAGAGAGGGTGAGAGTAGCAAGTAGGTAAGAGATAAAAAGAGGGAGTTTGAGCACTGGAGGAGGAGAGGTGAAATCTAGTTATGAGAGAATAGAAAAGCACAGGAGAAAGAAGTAGAGAAAACAGATGAAAGGGTAAGATCAATGTCAGAGACAGATATAGGGAAAGAAGAGAAGACAGGAGGAGAGAGAACAAATAGGAAGTGAAAAAGACTTTGAAGACCAACAAGAGGAAAGCAAAAAAGGGAGACCAGGGACATCCTGATTACAAAAGTAAAAAGCTAAAAAAGGTAGAAAAATGTTTTAATTTTCAGATTTTATTGACTGGAATATGTCGTCTTTGGGAATTGAGGAGGGGCAGGGAGAGTGGAGACATGAAGATTGAGGGGTAAGAGTAGCAACTGTGGGAACTGAAAGGAGAATGAGGACCTGGGAATTGGGAGACAGGGAAAATCGGGACTTTGGGTTTGGGTGAGAAAAAGGGAGGGGAGAGAGTAGGAATAGAAAGACTGAGGAGGTAATTTTCAAAGGCTTTACATGCACAAAATTAGTGTACACATGCTATTTTATAAACATCAAAATTACGTGCGTATTTTCAGTTTCATGTGCACAAAAAAGGGGTGGTCTAGGGTCTTTGCTGGGTAGGGCCAAGAGGTGCATGCATAAGTTACTATTTTACAAGAGATTTACATGAATACATTAGGCAACATTGTGCAATTTTATACCTGTTAATGACCGAGCGCAAGTGATATCAGACGTCTTTTGTCTGCTATTGTTGGCTAGGAGTTTTGGGTGAACTGGGAGAGTTCAGGGTGAAGTACTAGCAGAGTCTCGATGAACTGGATACAGACTGGGTGAACTGGTGGAGGTATTGGCAAATTAGTTAATTCAAGTATGCACATACATTTCAAAATCTACCTGCTTCCACATATAAATTAGGGTTTTACACGAACAAATGATTTTTTTTTCAGCGTAAAATTTGCATGTGCATGTTTATAAAATAGGTAGAAAAAAAACATGCTTTAAATGCATTGTTGATATTCATGTGTGCTGATACATATGCATGTGTGTTGGAGGGTGGATGTACGTGTATTTTATAATCTGTGTGGACCAGATATGTGCAGGCTAATATACAATACTATAGTAGATCTCTGTGCAGTGTATGGGGCCACGCAGAGTTCTTGGAAGTTATCCTCCCTGTGAGGACTGGGGGGAGCTGGGGGGACAGTGGGAACTGGGAGATTGGGTAGTGCTGTGTTGGGGCTGGAAGCTGGGTGTGAGAGAAGAGGAGTTAAAAGGTGGGGAGGAATTAGGACGTGATGATGAGGGGGTTGTGTAAGAAAGTGGAAAGCCTCTATTCCAGTTACCCCCTGTATCTTCAGTTTAATTATCATACTTTGGGACATGAAGGGGTGTGCGTGGGTGGGAAGGACCTATGGGACCATGCCCTGGATCTTTTAAGTACCTAGCAAAGCTCCTGCCTCTTTTATTATCTCACATACCATTCATCTGACATCGGGTCCTTCCAGCTAATCTTCACATTCTTCTAAAGCACCATATTTCAAATGCACGCATTTTTTGTTATAACCTCTTTAATATAAGTCCAGTTCTAAAGTACACGGCTGCAATAAGCTATGATCATTATTGCACTAATTTTGCTTATGTTAATTTAGATAGTATTATGATTCAGAACTGTGGTTTTTTTCCTAGACTTGTTTGACTCCAGTTTGTTTCCAGTGTTGCTGAATTTTTCAAATATGTGACCATCCGTAGCTGTTCTAGTAGTCTATGACGACACATTGCTGTCCATTAAAAGGATGCACAGGAAGTATATTTTTGGTTTTGAAAACAATTTTGTGAGAAGTTGCCATTTTTCATGAAACATTTTTGCTATAGCATTTCATGCTAGATCTGGCCCAAAAGGGCAAGAAATGGCATTTTCTGAAAGAAAAGAAAAATTGATGGCAAATTCTAGTAAAAAGATAATGTAGAGACAATGGATTTACTGCTGGTGTACATCTAAGGATGTGGGAAACGCTATATATTCATTCTGTGGACGGGGCCAGATTAGGATACGCTAAGGCCCTGAATTATGCCAAGTTTAAGAGGCCCCATAGCATTACCAAAAAAAAAATAAATGTAAAACTTGAAATTCAGTAAAGTTTTTCTATTTAAAGGTCTCTCATAATCCTGGCTCTTAAGGTATACCTTTGGTAGCTTGTGCCTAAATCCGGCATTATGCATGGATAACGTCAGATTATGCACATCTGGTGGGGTGTGTGAAATGTTTTGCCATCTCTATTTTATCAATTGAAACACTGGCTGGACGGGAGGTTTCCTTGCATACCCAGCCCAGATAACCCTGTTAGCATTCCCATTATCTTCCCCGACGCGTTTAGTTGGTTTCAGCAATGGGGAGGGAAAGGATATTTGTAAAAATAGTGGTCTAAACATCAAATTAGTGTCAGTTTTGTAGTTTTAAAAAATGATAATTGGCCATTATTATCCACATGTACTTGTAAGCATTAAGTGGGATGCTAATTGAATGCACGTAATTGCTTACTAAGTACACACCCTTTCGTCAGACATCAGATATCATCTCCTGACAGATTGCAAAAGAATTGTGCAGTTAATGATTCAAAAAAATGCTACAATGTGATGAAGGGCTGAATTTCAAAGCCATTTACACGCATAAAATAGGCAGGGGCTCTGTCTGCTTGCATAAGAGGATGCTCATAACCCGCTTTCAGGCATACATTTGCGTGCACCGTAGAGAGGCATTCTGGGAGCGGCGTGTGGAATTACATGCATTCTTTTGTATTTTGACATATGTACTAGATTAATATGTGCTAGAGAATTTCGCTTAACAGATTAATGCCTGCCTATGATTGAATGAATACCATCCCTGTAGCCAATCTTTGCTTGTTTGCTTGTTGAGTTATAACAATGAATGTCACTTTGTAAAACCGTTGTGATCTTTACATGGAGCAATGGTCTATAAAATGTCTAAATAAATAAATCAAAGTATTTTACAAAGCATGGGGGCAAGTTCACTCCACACAAGCTACGCCCTGGACAGAGCAGGCATAACTGTGTGGGTGAGGTTGTGAGCGCACCAAGGCACTTATACGCACAAGCAGGCTGTGAAAATTTGGGGGTAAAAGTTTGCAGACTTTACTCCTACCTATACAGTTACAAATGATATCAATGAAATACGCTCTGGATGAAGGGACATGAGGATGAAGGATGTATGTTACATAACAAATGACAGCAGAAAAAGACCCAAACGGTTAGGGCCGGTGCAACCCACTGAGCAAGCCATGCACTTGCACAGGGGGGGGGAGCGTGGATGGGGCAGCGGCCTGAGGGCTGCCACCGAGGTGAATGAGCTGCTGGCGCTGGCGCAAGGAGGCTCCGCAAGTCCCCGCAATGAAGAGGAGGGAGTTGCAGGGCCGCACAGCGGTTCCCGCGATGAAGATGAAGAGCTGCGGAGTTGTGGCGAAGAAGAGGAGGATGTGTCACAACAAAATAAGGGAACCTGTATATTATTTCATACAGTCAATATCATAAAATAACATCTTTTAAATGCGCAATCCTTTATTAAATGTTACTTCAATATTCCAACATTAATTATATGTCAATATTTTAAACACTGTGGATACAATACAACTATATGCCAAATACACAATCACTTAAATAAATATTCCCCCTAAGAAATATATCTCATTCATTCATACATTCACACTACCTGTTCCCCGTAGGGACACATTAAAATTCATACCACCCCCCAATACACATAGGGTAGATTTTATAAATCTACACGCGCACGTACTTTTGTTCTCGTACCAGGCACGAACAAAAGTACGCCGTATTTTATAAGATACGTGGGTAGCCGCGCGTATCTTATAAAATCCGGGGTCGGCGCGCGCAAGGGGGTGCACATTTGTGCAACTTGCGCGCGCCGAGCCATGCGCACGCTTCCCGTTCCCTCCAAGGCCGCTCCGAAATCAGAGCGGCCTCGGAGAGAACTTTCCTTCAACCCCCCCGCACCTTCCCCTCCCTTCCACTACCTAACTCACCCCCCTGGCCCTATCTAAACCTTCTCCCTAGCTTTGTTGCTAAAGTTACGCCGGCCGGAGGCTGGCGTAACTCTGCATGCGCCAGCAGGCTGCTGGCATGCCATCACCCGACCTGGGGGCTGGTTCGGAGGCCTCGACCACGCCCCCAGGCTGGCACCACGCCCCCGCCACGCCCCCACTTGCGAAGCCCTGGGACTTACGAGCGTCCCGGGGCTTGCGCGCGCCGCCGAGCCTATGCAAAATAGGCTCGACGCACACAGGGGGTTTTAAAAGGGTTATGTGCGTACCTTATGCGCGTAACCCTTTTAAAATCTGGCCAATATTATATTACCATTACCAAATATTTTTTGTCAACAACCTGGGTAATCTTTTACTATTTTTTCTCTATTATTGTACTCCTATACATTTATCATTAGCCCCACAATCCCCTACAAGGACCCTTGTTTCGCCCCGCAAGGCTTCTTCAGGGGTTATCTTCTTCAAATATCTTCATAGAAAATTCTCCATTCCCACATTCATGTAGAAAATCCCAGCTGTCGAAAATTTTCACTCCTTATCCACCAGTGTCCAAATGATATCACATCTAGACTCATCAATCCTATATCACTATCTCATATCGCGGCATTTCCAAGATTCTTCCATAAGTTCCGTATCACCAGTTTCTCAAAACTTCTCGATTTCTTACTGATGGCGATTGTATCACATCGGCGTTACTCCGTTGTTGCTTTCAGGCATCCAAAATGCTTCAACTACCCACCATTATCCAACTACAATGCTTTCAAAAACGCCGCCGTCCACCGGATCACCATACCGGAAGAAGAATGACCTTATATTCATTAAGTATAAGGGTCGTGACAGTCTCTCTGGTTTGTTACCATAGAAGAAGAGGAGGAGCCATAAGGCTGCGTGGTGGTTCGCAACCCACCGTGGGGAAAAGATGAGAGAGTTGCAGGGCCACGCAGCGGATTATGAACCACCCATGTGGCAAAGATGAGAGAGTTGCAGGGCCGCACAGCAGTTGCCAACCTGCCGCGTGGCAAAGAGGAGGGAGAGCTGCACAGCCAGATGAGTTCTGGCTGTGCAGACAATCATAAATAATTTAGTGCAGATAAGAACTAAATACATATCAAAACAAAATTAAAATGAGAAATAATAAAAACAAACAAATTGATAAATAAAACAATAAAACATTTAAAATAAGCATAATTTAAACAGGAAGGTTTTGACTAGCTTTCTAAAAATTCCAGAGTGCAGGACCGGCCACTGAAAAGGTGCATTCATGAGTGATGTGTAAACTTGCAACTTTGGGAGAGAGAGAGAGAGAGAGAGAGAGAGAGAGAGAGAGAGAGAGAGACTAACCATAATGTGCTCATCCTAGGTAGGTATTTATATCCCTATGGGAGGCCCACCTAGTCACTCGAGGTGAGGTTTAGGTATTAGTGTAGGGGTTAGGGGAGAGTAGAACGCGCAGACACAGAGAGGCCATAACTCATGTCGCACGCCAGTTCTGCACCCCCCCAATCTGGTGACATCATCAGGGGGGCGAGGCCCAAGGCCGTCGATGGTGAGGGAGCCAGCAAGAACATCCAAGGCTCACGGCCCGCTCTCCCTGAGGAGCCCAAAGCTGACAAACGGCTCGTTGTACCAGTGAGAGTAGAATGCGCAGACACAGAGAGTCCATAACCCGCGTCGCACACTGGCTCTTCACCCCCACCCCATCTGGTGACATCATTCGGGAGGGTTTGGGCCCAAGACCATCGATGATGAGGGAGCTGGCGGGAACATCAAAGGCTCGCAGCTTACTCTCCCTGAGGAGGCCAAAATGACAAGCGGCTCGATGTACCAGGAATTTTAGGATGCACAGACATAGGTGGCAGGAGGCCGCCGCCAGCAGTGGTCGCAATTTTCAGCACAGCTGACCGCTGCCTGCCAGCTGATTACTCCTGCTTTAGCTTCGCAGTCTCTCTCTTCTTCCTCCAACGCTCACAGTCCAGTCCACTGCGCTACAGTTTCTCTTCCTCCCCTCCGCTGACAGCTGCAGTACAGTGAAGGCTCAATGCCACTGACCTCAGGCCTTCTCTGCACTACGGCTCCTCTCCTTCCCTCAAAATTGTGGCTTGGCGCACTTTGGGAGGTCTACTCTTTCTCTCTCTCTCTCCTCGCCTCTTCACTGAAGACCCCAAGAGCAGCCCCAGCGACAGAGGGCGACAACAATGCCTACCCCCCCCCCCCCCAAAGCTCTCCCTTCCCCAATCGCAACAGCCCTGCACTGTTTTCCCACCTGGAAGGAAATTTCTGTCTGGCTGCCTCCCACGCCCACTCAACTTCGCCTCCAGCTCACCACACGGTAATCATCTGGGTTTTTTTTTATTTACACTATCATAAAGAACAAAATTGCTGAACATATAGATAAGCATAGTTTAATGGGACAAAGCCAACATGGAATTAGCCAAGGGAAGTCTTGCCTCACAAATTTGCTACATTTTTTTGAAGGCATAAATAAACATATATGCCTTCCATATAATTACATAAGGGTGTTTTAATACTGCTTTATACTGTTTACTAGGTTACTCTGTAAGAAATAAGATGCATATGCCTTATCTGTTCTAATCGTTTGCTGTAAACCAATGTGATATCTCAGATCGAATGTCGGTATATAAAAAAAAAATAAATAAATACAATTTTAAAAAACATGTGATCAAAGGTGAGCCAGTTGATATAGTGTACCTGGATCTCCTGAAAGCATTTAACAAAGTTCCTCATGAGAGACTTCTTAAGAAATTAGAAAGTCACAGGATAGGTGGCAGTGTCCTATTGTGCTTTGCTAACTGAGAGTAGGGCTAAATGGTAAAATTTCCCAATGGAAAAAGGTGAATAGTGGAGTGCCCTAGGGATCTGTTCTGGAACCGATGCTTTTTAATATATTTATAAATGACCTGGAAAGGGGAACAACAACTGAGGTGATCAAATTTGCCGATGACACCAAATTATTCAAATTGCAAGAGGACTATGAGAAATTGCAAGACGACATTGTAAAACTGGGAGACTGGGCGTGCAAATGCAAATGAAATATAATGTAGACAAGTGCAAAGGGATACACTTAGGGAAGAGAAATCCAAATTATAGATACAAAATTCAAGATTCCATATTACAAGTCACCACTCAGGAAAAGGATCTAGGTGTCATTGTTGAAAATACATTGAAATATTCTGCTCAGTGTGCAGCAGCAGCCAAGAAAGCAAATAGAATGCTAGGGATTATTAGGAAAGGAACTGAGAATAAAACAGAGACTATCATAACACCTCTGTATCGTTCCATGGTGCGACCTCATCTTGACTATTGTGTGCAGTTCTGGTCATCACATCTCAAGAAAGATATAGCAGAATTAGAAAAGTTACAGAGAAGGGTGATCAAGGTGATAAAAGGGATGGACAATTCCCCTATGAAGAAAGGCTAAAGAGGTTAGGACTCTTCAGCTTGGAGAAAAGATGGCTGAGGGGAGATATGAAATAATGAGTAGAATGGAAGGAGTAAATGTTAATCAGTTGTTTACTCTTTCAAAAAGTACAAAGACCAGGAGACACAAAATGAAGTTACTAGGTAATACATTTAAAACTAAAAGAAAATATTTTTTTACTCAACACATAATTAAACTCGGAATTCATTACCAGAGGATGTGGTGAAAGCTGTTAGTATAACTGCATTTAAAAAAGGTTTGGACAAGTGCCTGGAGAAAAAGTCCTTTAATAATTATTAAGGGAGAGTTGTAGAAATCCACTGCTTATTCTTGGGATAAACAGCCTGGAACCTATCTACCCCTTGGGATCCTGCCAGGCACTTGTGACCTGGATTGGCCACTGTTGGAAAAAGGATACTGGGCTTGATGAACCCTTTGTATGACCCAGGAACCCTGGCTGGACTTGATTCTGCCTTGCCAGGTAGGCCCCAACTTGGTGGTAGGACCACAATTTTGGTTTTTTTTTCAGCTAATACTGCATGCTGTTTACTAATAGTGAGTATTATTTGCTGAAACCAAAAACAACCTAAACTTTTCAGGTTCTTTTTTATGGAGCATATGCATTCATTTTGAGTAAAATGAACCGAAATGAAAATGGCCCAATTTGGTTAGGATTACCCATTCGTTTTTAAATGAATGCACATCCTAGCAGGTAGTTTTGGTGGGATAATTTTCAAAGGGAAAATATGCACATATTTTCCCTTTGAAAGTTGGTGTAAAGTATTGCGTAATTGCCTTAAAATGAATGCATCCTGTTCCAAATTACACGCTAAGGCTGTCCCCCACCCTCCTTCCCTTAACTGAAGATCCCAAATGTTAAGGTCTCTTTGCTAGAGCACACATTTATGCATGTAGGCTCTAAACTAACCTGAAAGAACTCCAACTACTCTGGAGTAACTGTTTACTGGTTTAGAAGCATTACGGGATGTTACAGTTGTTCATTTCATTTCTTTCTGTGCCAGAGCAAAATTAGATACTAAATCAACATGACTCTTGGAAGCAAGCATGCCTGAGTCACAGAGGAGGAAAATGACACATGGCAACGGCAATTTAATCTTTAATTATAGTAAGAAGAATGACGGAGAAGCTAGGAAAAAATTGTTAGTACAACGTTATGGCCCAAAGTTATTTTTTCATTGTTTCCCAGATACCTTTGCAGCTGTGGTACCTTTTTATTGAGGCACCAACAACATTATTGTATACAGTGGATCAGATTACGCTTTTGGGCCCCTTGCAGGGACAGAAAAGACGTTTTTATTACTTACTAAAGTACTTTTTTTAAAATTCTTATTAAAAAAAAAGTTGAACATACCATAATTATGCACAACAGATCTTAAATGAGCAAAAGGTATGCAGGGAACAGGCAGTGTCACGTATGATATGAATACTGGGACTGCGAAACTAGGAATGCAGGTATAACAGATAAATCAGGCCTTCATACATACAGGGGCAGAGTCACATGCACGTGGCTGCGCGCATATGTTATAAAATCGGGCGTACATTTGTGCGCGCCGGGTTGCTCGCAGAAATGTATGTCCGCGTGTTGGTTTTAAAATCTGCCCCATATTGGGCCGGATTTTCAAAAGGTTACGCGCTTAAATCCGCTGGATTTAAGCGCGTAACCGGCCTTACACGCGCCGGGCCTATTTTAAAAGTCCCAGAGGCGCACGTAAAGCCCCAGGAACCGTATAAGTCCCGGGGCTTTACAAAAGGGGCAGGGAGGGGGTGGGGCGTGGCGGGGCCAGAGGCCTCCATACGGCCACTGGGCCAGGGATCGCGCACCAGCAGTTGGCTGGCGCACGCAACTTACTTCAGCCCCAGGGCTGAAGTAAGTTTTGCAATAAAAAAAAGAAAACGTCAAAGGTAGGGGGGAAAGGGTGGGGGAGGTAGGGGAAGGGAAAGAAAGGTTGGGGGTGGGAGGGTAGGGAACAGGGAAAGACAGCGCGGCTCGGAGCGGGCTCGGCATGCACAAGGTGCACAATTGTGCACCCCCCTTGTGCGCCAACTCCCGATTTTATAATATGCGCGCGCCTGGGTAGTGAGTGCACATGTAAGCCGCGCGCGCTGCTTTTAAAATCTACCCCATTCTACCCCAGAGAATGTGATGCTTTCAAGCCCAACAGCTTCTATACACCTTAAGCCCTGTATCTTTCAGAGGCTTAGCATTTAAATAAATACATATTTTTTAATGCAATCATCATTCTTCATGTGTGGCTGAGGACAACAGCCGGCTGCTGGCTGTACATATGTGTATGGGTAGAAGGGGAGTGGAAGAAGAAAGGAAGAGAGAAGATTTGTGAACAGAGACATTTCCCAGATAGGGAATGAGAGAGCCAGGTAGGAAAGAAAGCAGAGGGTCTCTGATCTGTGTTTCTATAAGATTTATGGAGAGCATAGGTGACTCTAGGAAGTAGGGAGAACAGAAATGAAACTGAAGAGAGACAGAAAGGCAGTGGTAACATGGGAGTAAAAGACAATGAATAAAAGGCTAAGTAAGTTATCTTTTTCTGCTACAGTGGATATGACAAGTGGCCCTTATGAAAAATCAAAGCAGTCAGTGATGTCATTTCCCCTCTCAACATCAAACATGGCTGCTCCCAGGAGAAGCCAGAAAACTATAGGGAAAAGCATCAAGAATGTGAGAAAAAAGTAACAACAGTAACATTTCTAATTGGCAAAGAGTGAGCTTTGTGGCAAAATCCATAGTCAGTAGTTAAAGCATTACACCAAGCAATGTCTTCCAAAAGAAAATCTGTGTGTGGTGGTTTTTTTTTTTTTTTTTCCCAATAAAGATTAATCAAAGCCAGCCTTTAGAGTGGCACTATGTGGTACACAAACAAAATGAAGACTTTCATAGTCATTTCCCCATGAAAAGATCACTTAATATAGTCACAAAAAAAACAGAGGCAACTCAACTCACAAAACCCCCCCCCCCAAAATCTGCATCAAGCAAAAGCTATCTTACTTCTGTCATAATCTTCTTCCTTATATTCATCTATAAGACTAGTAAATGTATCAAAGTGTTGCATCCAAAATATGCAGATTAACCTAATTCAGAGGCCAAATGTATGCTCCTCTATTTCATGTATATTTGCTGAGGGTATTCTGAAAACCAGACCCAGAGCTGAGAAGCACCGCTATATACTGTGTGATGTACTCTGCAATAGGGCTTCTCCGTAGGGATGTGCTGTCATTTTAAAACAAGAGGGAAATAACAAAATGAGTTGTTTCATTTTGTACTGTTTCCTTTCCAAAATGACATAAAAAAACCCTCAACAAATGGCATTCTGTTTTGTTTCTGTCATTTTAGCGCATGCTAAAATCATTTGATATGCAATGAAACAATTTAGCGATTGCTAAAATAACAGAAACAACAAGAATGAGACCAAAAAAGAAAAAAGCAAATGAAGCAAAAGTTTTTTAGTTGCACACCCTTGCTTCTCGGCCTCAGTCCTCAAAGGTCACAAAGAGGTTGGATTTTCAGATTATCTGTGTTGAATATTCATCAGATATACTGGTATATATTTGACCTAAGAGCCACAATCAAGCGCTTTACATAATAACATAGTAATGACAGCAGATAAAGACCAAATGATCCATCCAGTCTGACCAGCAGGCTACTTATGGTAGTAACGGCCGCTCCTTGCAGGTTACCCCCATGATTCTGTTAAGGGTAATAACGGCTGCTCTGTGCAGGTTACCCCCATGATTCAGTTAAGGGTAATAACTGCTGCTCTGTGCAGGTTACCCCCATGATTCTGTTAAGGGTAATAACTGCTGCTCTGTGCAGGTTACCCTCATGTTTTTGTTAAGGGTAATAACTGCCACTCCATGCAGGTTATCCCCATGATTCTGTTAAGGGTAGTAACAGCTGCCCTGTGCAGGTTACCCCCATGATTCTGTTAAGGGTAATAACTGCTGCTCTGTGCAGGTTACCCTCATGTTTTTGTTAAGGGTAATAACTGCCACTCCATGCAGGTTATCCCCATGATTCTGTTAAGGGTAGTAACAGCTGCCCTGTGCAGGTTACCCCCATGATTCTGTTAAGGGTAATAACTGCTGCTCTGTGCAGGTTACCCTCATGTTTTTGTTAAGGGTAATAACTGCCACTCCATGCAGGTTATCCCCATGATTCTGTTAAGGGTAGTAACAGCTGCCCTGTGCAGGTTACCCCCATGATTCTGTTAAGGGTAGTAACAGCTGCCCTGTGCAGGTTACCCCCATGATTCTGTTAAGGGTAGTAACAGCTGCCCTGTGCAGGTTACTCCCATGATTCTGTTAAGGGTAAAAACTGCTGCTCTGTGCAGGTTACCCTCATGTTTTTGTTAAGGGTAATAACTGCCACTCCATGCAGGTTATCCCCATGATTCTGTTAAGGGTAGTAACAGCTGCCCTGTGCAGGTTACCCCCATGATTCTGTTAAGGGTAGTAACAGCTGCCCTGTGCAGGTTACTCCCATGATTCTGTTAAGGGTAATAACTGCTGCTCTGTGCAGGTTACCCTCATGTTTTTGTTAAGGGTAATAACTGCCACTCCATGCAGGTTATCCCCATGATTCTGTTAAGGGTAGTAACAGCTGCCCTGTGCAGGTTACCCCCATGATTCTGTTAAGGGTAGTAACAGCTGCCCTGTGCAGGTTACTCCCATGATTCTGTTAAGGGTAATAACTGCTGCTCTGTGCAGGTTACCCTCATGTTTTTGTTAAGGGTAATAACTGCCACTCCATGCAGGTTATCCCCATGATTCTGTTAAGGGTAGTAACAGCTGCCCTGTGCAGGTTACCCCCATGATTCTGTTAAGGGTAATAACTGCTGCTCTGTGCAGGTTACCCTCATGTTTTTGTTAAGGGTAATAACTGCCACTCCATGCAGGTTATCCCCATGATTCTGTTAAGGGTAGTAACAGCTGCCCTGTGCAGGTTACCCCCATGATTCTGTTAAGGGAGTAACGGCCGCCCTGTGCAGGTTACTCCTAATTGTTCTATTAAGGGTAGTAATGGCCACCCTGTGCAGGTTACCCCATGATTCTGTTAAGGGTAATAACTGCTGCTCTGTGCAGGTTACCCCCATGATTCTGTTAAGGGTAATAACCGACTGACATAATCAGTGACGTCAGTGGGATACCTGTGGTCTGAGAAGGAGGGGCCTTCAATTTTGATTAAAATACAGGAGAAATAAGTAAAATTGGGAAGAACTAAAAGTGGTGGTCAGGTGAGGGGATCCTGGCCACCTGACTGACCCTATCTCCCCAGTTCAGGAGCCCATTCAAAAATGGGATTTTGTCCTGATAGGAACACTACTCATTTTAGTGGATAATAACCCCCTTTAAGTACTTAAGAAGTGAATAATTTTAATGGTGAGCACCAAAGAAGACTCTAAAGACCTTTTGTCAAGCAATGATAGGGAGAATAATATTTTAAATTTTAAAGCATAATTGAAAAGGCCTATTACAAGCCAAGAAACCATTTTAAAAGCCAGTAAAAATCAATAAGGGATTAATTAAATTTGGGAAAGATTATTTCCATAATAAAGAAAACTCTAAAGACAGTTTTAAAAGAAAAAGATTAAAGAAAATTGAATAATGGTAGTGTCTATTCACCCCCAGGACCTGAAACTATTCAAATATATCCCTTAAAACTAGGACTGCCATGATGATCAGAGAAGTTCCAAGATCATATCTAAGGATTGCATCACAATGGTTTCGCTAGCAACTAGTGAAGTGGTCAGCATAGGTACTCTAGGAACAGTAAAAGCACTTATAATTTTAAAGCAACCCAATACAATTTAGAACAAATATGAGACACAGAAAATTGCTATATATCCCACATATCTCTATCAGAGGTTAAGAATAACTGTCATTAGTGTTAGAAAGGAAACCTTAGCTAAAATAGAATAAAATAAATCCTGTGACTTTACAGGGCAAGGATGTAGAACAGCATAGTAAGGAAAGGCAGTTTAGAATTAGACCCAGAGCTGAGCTGTAAAGAGGGAAGAAGTGCTACATCAGTGCTCTTCCCAAAATGCAATTAAAGTATTCAAAAGTCATCAGTAACTGGCAGGAACAATATAAAACACTCAGGAATGAGTGTGTTGTGTATGTGTATTATTTGATTTTCTTATTTAAATAACAAAAATCCAGGTAAGGTTTAGAAATAGTTAAAATTAATTGTAATACTGCTGACCCATGGTGAATACTTTCAGCATTGATAGGAAAAGGGTGTTAGAATGAGGTATAGTAGTTAGAGAATGTGAAAAGGACACCTGAAACACTTGAATTGCCTCTAAGACTCCCTGAAGATTCTCTGAAGCTTGATAGTAGAGCGGAGGAGTTTAGAGTAAAAAGCTAGCTCCTGAGTCAGAAATGTATACGATTGAGATTTCTTAACTATCTGTAAAGGAGGAGTTTCAAAGGATTCAAGGAAAAGTAGCAATAATTGCACGCTCATTGCCAGAGTGAAGATAACAGGTGTACCTGAAAGAAAAGACAATTTCTCCAAACCAGAAAAATACACATCTTAACAGCAGAATGAACTGAAAAGAGAAAGAGAACTACTTAGGTTTAAATTAACAATACCTTATTGTTCCTGACCAGTTTAGATAGGGCTATATAATTATCTTTTATTTTGTTAGAATGAACAGTACAATAAGACATTGAAGACACCTCACACTAGGGAACAGGTTTAATTGTTGGAAGATAAGATGGTGAAAGGGAGTTAGACTCTTTTATTGATTTGTAAAGTGATCGGCAGTAGGTGCCAAGCCGAGGAAACAAAGTTGGTGAAAGAAATACCTACGCATCCCAGCAGCGAACTAAAAAATCAGCAAACATCAACAAGGAACAGAACATTAAAGATAAGTGTGTACACACTAACTTAGCAAACAGATAGATCTGTTTTGTAAAGACAGTGAATGACACAGAGAGAGAATTCTAACAAAGGAGAAAAGAAAAAAAGAAAAAGGAAAGGACAGACAATATAAGACTGTTGTTAGTAAGATATCCTAAAAAAAAATAATACAGAAGACACACAAAGAATCAATTCTTGAGGTCACATCTTTAAAAAAAAATAGAAAAGTAAAGAAAAGTAAAAGTTTTGTATAGTGTATTAATATTTATTTGAAATTTCACCATGGAATGCAGAATGTTGAAGTCTAAATAGAATTTTGAAGAAATAGCTCTAGCTGAGAAGAAAGCAAAACATAGCAAAGCTTGTATTCATTATTTGTTTAATTTTTTTTTTATTTAAGCTAGGCATTGTTATATATATATATATATCAAATATTGATACTGTGTAGTATTATAAAAAAAAATAAACATTGTTACATCTTTTAAAAATCTTTCTAGGGATTTATTCCTGAATATTATCCTTGCCTTCCCTCTAGACCTGGGAGAACTAGTTGGGTGGGTTTCAGGCCTTTGTTCCCTTTTTCTAGGGAGACCCAATAGGGAGGAAGGCATTGTAACTGTCACTATGTAACATTGTAAGGTTCTATAGCGACTACAATATTAACAACTTTAAAAGCAGGAAGGAACCTTCAACACAGGGTAGAGGTTTACAATTTTTCTACCATTTTGCCTGGCACCTACTGGCATTAGATTGGCAACCTTCCAATTTTCAGGTACCGTAGATTATATTATTGATAGTTTACAAATTTCCAATAGCAGGTCTGCAATTTCATTTCTCAGTTCTTTCAGCATTCTGGGATGTATACCATCTGGTCCAGGTGATTTGCTACTCTTTATTTTGTCAGTTTGCCCTAGTACATCTTCTGGATTCACTGAGGTTTGTTTCAGTTCCTCTGAATCATCACCTTTGAATATCATTTCTAGCATGGATATATCTCTTACATCTTCCTCAATGAATACTGAAGCAAAGAATTCATTTAGTCTCTCTGCTATAGCTTTGTCATCCTTAAGTGCTCCTTTTACCTCTTGATTATCTAAGGGTCCAAATGACTCTCTTGCAGGCTTTTTACCTCAGATGTACCTGAAAAAGTTTTTTTTAAATTAATTTTTGATTCCTTGGCAAGCTTCTTTTCAAATTCTTTCTTTGCCTTCCTTATCAAAGCTTTGCATTTGACTTGCCAGTACTTATGCTGTTTCCTGTTTTCTTCATTCAGATCAGAACCCTTTTCCATTTCTTGAAAGATGTTCTTTTAGATATTATAGCCTCTCTTACCTCACCTTTCAACCATGCTGGTAGTTGTTTAGCTTTCTTTCCACCTTTTCTAATGTGTGGAATACATCTGTTCTGGGCTTCCAAGATGGTATTTTTAAACATCCATGCCTGAGCTAAACTCTTAACTTTTGCAGTTACTACATTCAGGGTCAGATTTTAAAAGGTACACGCGTGTGTGCTACCTGGCAAGCACAAATGTACGCCCGATTTTATAACATGCTCATGATCCCCCGGCCCAGCGGCCTTGCAGAGGCCTCTGGCCATGCCCCCACCCCACCCCCAGACTGCCCATTTTTTCAAGCCCTGAGACTTACACGCGTCCCAAGGCTTTATGTGCACCGCCGAGTCTTTTGAAAATAGGCCCGGCGTGCATAACCCCCCCTATGTGCGTAAATCCTCCTGGATTTACGCGCGTAAGGCTTTTAAAATCTGCCCCTCAGTTTTTTCCTACCCATTTTCCTCATTTTAGCATAGTCACCTTTTTGAAAGTTAAATGCTGTTGTAGTAGATTTCTTTTTTGTGCTCCCTCCAGTTATTAAGTCAAACTTGATAATGTTGTGATCAGTATTGCCAAGTGACTCCAACACTGTTACGTCTTGCACCAAATCCTGTGTTCCACTAAGGACTAGGTCTAAAATAGTTTCCCCTCTTGTTGGTTCTTGTACCAACTGCTCCATGAAGCAGTCATTTATTTTATCTAGGATCTTTACTTCTCTAAAATCTCCTGATGCAACATTCACCCAACCAATACTAGAGTAATTGAAATCTCCCATTATTACTGTGCTGCTGATTTTGTTAGCTTCCCTAATTTCTTTTAGCATTTCATTGTCTGTTTCTTCATTCTGGCCAAATGATGGTAATAAACCCCCATTACTATTTTATTCCCTTTTTCACCTGGAATTTCTATCCATACGGATTTAACATTGCATTTTGTTTCATGCAGAACTTTTATCCTGTTTGACTCAATGCTCTCTAACATATAGTGCCATCCCTCCACCAGTTTGATCCACCCTATCATTTTGATATAATTTGTACCCTGGTATCACAGAGTCCCATTGGTTTTCCTCCTTCCACCAGGCCTCTGAGATGCCAATTATATCTTTTCATCCAGTGCTAAGATGGCGCCGGCCATCCATTGCTCCTATCATGTGACAGGGGCCGATCAATGGCACTAGTAGCCCCTGTCACATCTTAAGGGCAAAGGGCACCGGTGCCATTTTGATTCGTGGTAGGCCCGACAGCCCAAGAGGGAGACATCGCTCACGGGACCTCACTGGAGCACCAGGGCTTTTAGTAAGTCTTGGGGAGAGATCGGGATGGTGGGGGGGGGGGGGGGGTTGTAATAAAGTAAAATTGAAGGGCTGGGGTGTTTTTATTTTTAAAATAAATGTGCCCCTCCCCCCCTGCACTAACCCAAAAAATGAATTTTCCCTGAAGTTCGGGGAAAATCCGTTTCGGGTCCCCTGAACCACGACAAATTCATGATAAAATTCATGTTATTAAAATTCATTCATGATAAAATTCATGATAAAATTCATGTTATTAAAATTCATGATAAAATTCATGTTATTGTTCAATGTTCTATGTAAAAAACCCCGGTCTAACCTCCCAGACCAGGGCAACCTTTTTGTTAAATGTAAACCAGATTGATTTGTATTGCATACAGGAATTCCGGTATATAAAAATGAAAAATAAATAAATAAATAAATACATAAATAAAAGAATGCACATCTCTACTCTCTACTGGGATGCCCTATTTTCCCTGTTCTCTTAGTATCCTTCAAAGTTACATCATTCTGAACCATGCGCTTCTGAGTGACTGTCGGCTTTCCCCCATCATCTAGTTTAAAAGCAGCGCTATCTCCTTTTTAAAGGTTAGAGGCAGCAGCCTGGTTCCACTCTGGTTAAGGTGGAGCCCATCCTTTTGGAAAAGGTCCCCCCTTCCCCACAATGAAGCCCAGTTCCTAACAAATCTAAAACCCTCTTCCTTGTACCATTGTCTTATCCACGCATTGAGACTTTGGAGCTCTGCCTGCCTCTGGGGTCCTGCACGTGGAATGGGGAGCGTTTCTGAAAATGCTATCCTGGGGGTTCGGGATTTCAGCTTTCTACCTAAATTTGGCTTCCAGAACCTCCCTCCTGCACTTTCCCAAGTCATTGGTACGCACAGTACTAAGACAGCCAGTGCTTCCCCAGCACTATCCAAAATCCTATCTGTTTGATGTGTGAGGTTCACCACCTTCACACCAGGCAGGCAAGTTACCAAGTGATCCTGACGTCCACCAGCCACCCAGCTATCAAGCTTCCTAATAATTGAATCACCAACTATAACGGCCGTCCTAACCCTTCCCTCCTGGGCACATGCCCCTAGGACCTATCATCTATGCGAGAGGATACTACATCATCTTTAGGGCAAGTCCTAGCTACAGGATTTCTTCCTGCCTCATCAAGCTGATGCTCTCCCTCCAGGTGACCTTTCTCCTCCAAGGCAGCACAGGGACTTCCAGATTGGAGGTGGGACTTCTCTACTATGTCCCTGAAGGTCTCCTCTATATACCTCTCTGTCTCCCTTAGCTCCTTCAGGTCTGCCATTCTAGCCTCCAGAGATCGGACTCGTTCTCTGAGGGCTTGGAGCTCTTTGCACGTAGTGCACACATATGATCTCTTGCCAGGTGGGCGATAATCATACATGTGGCACTCAGTGCAAAAGACTGGAAAGCTTCCCTCTCGCTGCTGAACTACTTCTTGCATCATAGATTTGTTGATTTGTTATCAATTTAAAATTTCTAAGGAAGCAGGGATGTAAAGCTAACCTAAAGTACTTTTAGTCTATGAATTTATTTTATATGTGTCTGGCAGTGACCTTCAAAACACTACAATTAATCCACATATTTCTTCCTAGTTACCCAACTTATTAACTCTTGTTTTGAATTAGATTCCATATGTTTAAAATCTGCAACAAATTACTCCTTTCAAACATAATTACCATGTAAATTCAAAACATATAAAACCAAATAAAAACAGATAAGTTATGGCAAGGTAAATGGATGGAGTATAGTAAGGACGTTTGAGATGCACGCCGCGCACCATTCGGAGCACACTTCCAGTTCTCTTCTGCTGCAACTTGGGCGGGGCCTCTGGAAACTGGGGTTGTGGGGGTCGAAGTCTGGATCACTCACTGTGACCTCTGTAGGCCTTTCTCAGGGGCTGCTGGGTAGAATATGCAGATGAACCTTCCAGTCCTTTTCTGCTGCAAGTGGTGCTCTTTAGAAATAGTGCATGCTATTTGCAAATAGTGTGTGTTATTTAGAAAAAGTGCAAGCTATTTGCAAATAGTGTGTGTTATTTAGAAATAGTGCATGCTGTTTGCAAATAATGTATGCTCTTTAGAAATAGTGCATGCTATTTGAAGTGTGAGTTATTTAGAAATAGTGTGTGCTGTTTAGTTAATAGTGTATACTATTTGCAAATCGTGTGTGTTATTTAGAAATAGTGTGTGCTGCTTAGAAATAGTGTGTGCTATTTAGAAATAGTGTGTGCCATTTTCCAGTACCTACCCCAAATTAGACTCATTTTCCAAAAGGGTGAGACCGCACCTTGAATACTGTGTACAATTCTGGTCGCCGCATCTCAAAAAAGATATAATTGCGATGGAGAAGGTACAGAGAAGGGCTACCAAAATGATAAGGGGAATGGAACAACTCCCCTATGAGGAAAGACTAAAGAGGTTAGGACTTTTCAGCTTGGAGAAGAGACGACTGAGGGGGGGATATGATAGAGGTGTTTAAAATCATGAGAGGTCTAGAACGGGTAGATGTGAATCGGTTATTTTACTCTTTCGGATAGTAGAAAGACTAGGGGGCACTCCATGAAGTTAGCATGGGGCACATTTAAAACTAATCGGAGAAAGTTCTTTTTTACTCAACGCACAATTAAACTCTGGAATTTGTTGCCAGAGAATGTGGTTCGTGCAGTTAGTATAGCTGTGTTTAAAAAAGGATTGGATAAGTTCTTGGAGGAGAAGTCCATTACCTGCTATTAAGTTCACTCAGAGAATAGCCACTGCCATTAGCAATGGTAACATGGAATAGACTTAGTTTTTGGGTACTTGTCAGGTTCTTATGGCCTGGATTGGCCACTGTTGGAAACAGGATGCTGGGCTTGATGGACCCTTGGTCTGACCCAGTATGGCAATTTCTTATGTTCTTATGTTCTTTAGGTAGCCCTTAACCCCTCTGATGTGACAGAGGGTCCCCAATGGCACTGGTAGCCCCTGTCAAATGATAGGGGCAAAGGGCCAATCAGCACACTGTTTGCAAACAGTGCGTACAAAAAACGATAGAAAATGAACACTAAATTTAGAGTTTGCTCCATATCGCTTAGTTTAAAAATGATGTGAAACAAAATAGGCAATATCGATATAGTTTATGCAGTTTCATACGAAAGCACATCTCTAATTCATATGCATGTTCATGTGTTCCAGAATGAAGCCTGAATTTTCAGAAGTCTGCAGCACAAAAACCAGGGGATTCGCGTGTGGTCGGGCCGTGTGCATTTTACAAACGGCTCAGCCATGCGCGTATCCCCTGATATGTGCCGAAGTGCCAGGATATGTGAAATGGGCGGGGTAAAGGCTGGCGGGGACAGCGGCCATTAGCGCCCCCGAGGTTCCCGCCATGACATGGATAAAGATGTGGGTGGCATGCGCGCGCGCACTCCCTAGGAGGCCCTCAAGAAATCCATGGCGAACACTGTCGCCATTGCCGTTCCAGGGACGCCGGAGAGAGTGGCATGAAGACACGGCAGCAGCCATCTTCCCAAGGCTTGAGGAGAGAGGAAGAAGAAAGTTGAGGCACAGAGGTCGAAGCTGTCTGAGACCGACAGACACAACAGATAGAATGCACAGGCACTTTCCAAATTAGTACTTATATTGCAGCCAACAATATCTTGCCTAGCCCATACATCACAAACCTCAGGGTATGCTAGTAAGGAATACAGTCAAGGGTTAAAAAGAAGCCAATAACATTGGCTCTTGTTGGCTTCTTCACGCACCAGACTGTTAGCTAACTCCTGCTTACATGTCCCTGTATGTGACTGGCAGAATGACTTAATGGCTAACAGTTATTTGTTGTTTATGTTAGACATGGCTGGAGGTTTTTGTTACTTACTCATCCTTTCATAAGACTAGATAATCAGCGGCCTTTATATTGTCAGGAATAGAAGTGTGTGCAAAACCCTCCATTTGTAGCTTACATTGTTAATGTAATACAACCTGTACTTGCTGAACATAGTGACAAATGCTGAGTAACAAGTTGGGAGGAGGAGTGAGGTAGGACTGTGTGGTGCACAATGTCCACAGGCAAATAGCAGAGGGCATAGAGGCCTGGTGCTCGTGTTAAGGAGCAGGCACACTTCCAAAGACTGCTAGTCAACGTCAGCATAGCTCTCTGCTTCAACGGCAGGGGAGAAAGACTGATACTTCACTTTCAATGCATAGCCAGCATGGCTCTCTGCTTCAACGGCAGGGGGGAATGAAGAAAGGTGGATCTATACTCAGGCAACAACCAACAAGGACTGAATTACATAGTCTGGATAAACAGATAAGCATGGGTATAGCTTACTTATTGTGGTGGTTAATACCTCTAACTAACAGGCCGATATAGTAAAGCGCAGCGGCGGTTACCCTGCTTCTAACCCGCTTCTAACTCACAATTTGGCCGCGTAAGTCCAACCCGCGATTCACTATCCCTTTTAACTCATCCTTACTGCTTCTTTAAATCAACCGGTAACCCTTTCCGCCCGAGCATGTATATGAGATGTAAACGCTCCGATTAGCTATTCCCTCCCATACAGCAATGTGCGCCCCAATTATCTCCTTTTTAACCTGTAGTTTTGCAGCGCGTTAAACCTGCTAACTTACCGCCTACCCTTACCCCTGCGTTAGTGTGGAGCGTCAGGTCAGAGAGACGAAATTTCATGGGCAAATGAACCCCTCACCCCCCGGGACCCTTACCCTGGCGTTAGTGTAGTGTGACAGCAATAGGCAGGCTCCGGTCAAAATCCCCCCCTCCCGAAGCAAGGCGCAAGGTGAAAATCGGCTCGACATGTCATTAAAACAAAAGTAAATAAAGTGTAATAAAAGTAAACTTACTGCATGTGAATTTTCTTTGAACAGTCCTCTCTCCCCTCCTCCCGAGGCGTGCACTGCGGCTCCCCTGCCTCCAGGGGGCAGCCGGCGGCGAAAGCGGCGGGCGAAAGCGTATGGCGAAAGTGAATGAATGCATGCTCGTACGTGGCAGGAGCCGGCAGGCGTGCATTCATTCACTCACCTTCTCTGGCGGGCATGTATTCATCCAGGCAGAGGGAGCCGGCGGGCGTGCATTCATCCAGCGGAGGGAGCCGGCGGGCGTGCATTCATCCAGCAGAGGGAGCCGGCGGGCGTGCATTCATCCAGCGGAGGGAGCCGGCGGGCGTGCATTCATCCAGGCGGAGGGAGCCGGTGGCGAAAGCGGCTTCCAGCAGCCGCCGCTGGCGGTGAATGAATGCACGCCTGTGCGTGCAATTTGGGAGCTCAAGGCGTGACGTCACGACGTTTGACGTCACGGCGTGTGATGTCGGCATTCGCTAATGCACTGCCTTGAGCGCCCAAATTGCACACACAGGCATGCATTCATTCACCTTTGCCGGCAGGGGCAGGGGAGCCAAAGCGGCTTCTAGCAGCCTCCGCCGGCGAAGGCAATTTGGGCACTCAAGGCAGTGCATTAGCGAACGCCGACATCACACGCCGTGACGCCAAACGTCGTGACGTCACGCCTTGAGCGCCCAAATTGCACACACAGGCGTACACAGGCGGGCATTTATTCACCGCCAGCGGGGGCTGCTGGAAACCGCTTTCACGCCGGCTCCCCCCGGGAGGCAGGGGAGCCGCAGTACGCGTCTCGGGAGGAGGAGAGAGAGGACTCTTCAAAGAAAATTCACATGCAGTAAGTTTACTTTTATTACTTTTATTACACTTTATTCACTTTTGTTTTAATTTTCGCCCTGCCTTGCTTCAGGAGGTGGGGGGGGAGAGGACTCGCAATCCCCCCTGGTCATTTGAAATGACATTTGAAATGACAGGTACCAGCGCACCTATTATACTGTATAGGCGCTGTATAGCGCTCTATACAGTAAAATGGATTGCGCGGGCCTAACGCTTCACGGACGCTTCTCGGACGCGGCTTGCATTTGCAAGCTATTTAAATACAGTATCGAGCGGTAGGTGAACCGAACTGTGCGTGCGGCAAACGCGGGTGTGCCCGGCCATAATGCACCTCTTCCTACCGCTCCTTACTGTATCGGCCTGTAATTAAGCGATTTCACTTAGATGCAGTTCCAACACTGCCCTCTACATTAATGGTGGGGGTGGAAGGGAAATAGAATAAAAAAGGTTTCTGAGAGCCAAGAGAAACAGATAAGTATGTGTGAGAAAAAAAAAAAGTGCGAAAGCTTGCTGGGCAGACTGGATGGGCCATTTGGTCTTCTTCTGCCGTCATTTCTATGTTTATGTAATAGGATGGATTGGGGATCCATATAATATATGTAAGACAAGGCTTATCTTACAGGTAGCACCCAGATCCCACAGGCTGCCCACCACAGGGATGGCATTCAGTCTTTGGAAGTGTCTGCTCCCCTGCATCAGCCCTATACACCCTGTGCTTATTTGCCTGGGTATATTGTGCCCCACACTATAGCACCTCACTACTCCTCCCTACTTGTCACTCAGCACTGTCACTCAGTTACAACACTCAGCAGGTACAGAAGGGTGTGGCATGGCTTGTTAGTGTAATGTACTAGTGAAATGCCTACAGTGTGTGGTAAGGCCTGTACCAGGCATTGCACTGCAGATATGGCCACACCACTTCTGTGTCTGCACAGGAAAGGTACTGGCCTTCAAATGGCACCTAAAAAGTTGCCCAAACTTGCCACTTTTTAGACAGCACAGAGTGAATGTGAAAAAATGGGAGCTGCAGTGCCTACCCCTATGTGAAGTGTGCAGGATAAAATCCATGCAGAGGAGGTAAACCTGACTACGCAAAGCAAATTTATACTCATTATAGCTGTTCCAGTATGCATTAGCCACAAGGCAAGCTAACCTACACACAATACACCTACACACACCTATACCCCAGCTCCTGGTATATCAGTACATGCTGTGTATAAAGCTGCATGATGCTAAACACTCATCTGAATCATCCCTACAGCTATAGCATTATCAGGTCCTTGCCTATCCATGTTCCATCCATCACAGCATCCACTCATTGACTGTACTTTTCTTAACCTGCACAACCTTCCGCTAGAAAGTTTTACGCCTCTGTGACAACCAAAGGTCTGTGTAGGCTGCACACCCCTGTAATAACTTTACTATTCTGGCTTCTCCAACTCGTCTGTGGTAAATAATCAAGAGTGTAAAATAAACTATGACAGTCAAGTTATGCAGCATCTTTGATGTGTCACAATGACAAGCAGCATGCCTCGGACTCTCTATAAACAGTTTGTATAAACTCTGAGTGTAATTGAGGAAACGTTACAGTACAAGGGGTCAGGTCATTACAACCTAAGGCCATATGCTGCACTTTCAGAGGCGCCGTGTTTTAAACAGGCCGACAGCTCCATCAACACTGTGCTAATGCTGTTAGCTCTGTATGAATCTACACACAGTGCCTGCTCAGGGGTCAGGATTGTGGTGGCATGGGAGGGACCTCAGAGTCCTGCGGCACCCACACACAGAGCAATTGAGCAAGGAAAGCACAGCAGGTCTTTCGCACAGTGAGGCCAACACAGTAATGTTTTGAGGATGGGTGACTCTGTCCACTTCCTGCCCCTACACATGTGCTATGCGTTAGTTCATCACGTTTGTCATCATAGCACATTGAGCTCTGTGACTGCTTCTCTGTCAGGGCCCTATAAAATAAGGCTTTTCTCCCATTCTCTGTGTGTGTGTGTGTGTGTGTGTATATAAAATGCTTTACATCCTGCAGTAAGTTCTAATGACTGACTCTGAGTCCTTCCTGGCAAACCTAAGTAGCTGGGCACCTAAAATAATTAAGTCTGAGGCATTAATTACATAGACTTAGTGTGAGTTAGTGGGGAGGGTGGCTGAAAGGCCTAGGCAACACTAAATGCGTGTCTGGCGTGGCTGCAACACAGAAAGGCCATCAGCAGCCAGCATGCCTGAGACATTACAGCTGTGGGTGCAGTAGGGAATACACATCCAGCACTATGTGCCCTTTACTATGTGGCCAGCTATTAAGCTCCGGACCTCTTCGGCTGAAAATGTTTTCTCTACCCCTAATGCTATGCACAGACCACTTCATTGCCAGTGGAGCAGCACACCTGCCATTCTCTGAACAAGCAGTGGAAGAAACTCACAGCACTTGACGCTCGGCCTAGAGGATAGCATCTCTTCCTGATTCCCCAACAGTGCATCAGCAAGGGCATGCAACCATTAAAACACGGAAATGTTTGTGGTTTTCATAAAGGAACTGTCAGCAAACAATTTGGGCCAGGGCTGCTCAGCCTATGTGCTTTTCCCGTGCTCATATGTGGCAGCTGCAATGTAAGAGGTTCTTGGTATATGTAAAAGGGTAGCAATCAGAATATGTTGAATGGTCATACATATGTGCATAAGAATGGTAAAGAAATAAACTGTGATAGTTACATGTCAGTGGTCATTTCAAATGACACTTAAAGGCAGGACACTATGGTACCTATTCTTGCCTTCACTGAGCGTTATGTGCATGCTGCTGCAGCCTCACCAAGAGGCTAACACTACATACAGGGCCGGTGGAAGCACTAGGCAAACTAGGCCCTGTATGTAGTGTTAGCTATCTCCACTCCTCTTTGCCGCTTACGGCTCCACAAGGCTCGCGCCTCCTAATGGGGGGGGGGGGTGGAGACAGGCAGAAGGTGCCTAGGGTGCCTAGTCCCCTTGCACTGGCCCTGACTACATTCATGACATCACGACGGACAAGGGTGTAATTTTGTTCACAATATATTTTAGAAACAGCATAGCTATGTGCAGTGGTGTGCATGTGTGTTGGGGTGCATGCAGACTCCAAGATGAAGCCTAGCTGGTAAGGAGCTGTGCATAGTGTCTATGGCACCAAATAGCTATGGTGCTTTCAGCAAGGATCGAATGGAAGGGGTGCAGCTACAGCACTATCATGTGTGCATGACTCTTGCTAAATCTGTTCACTCTTTGTTACTGGTTAATCCTATGCTGGCTTGGAAACCATAACATGCAGGCATTTCATATGATTAGCCTATAGGTGTCGCGAAAAAAAAGAGGGAAGCAATTCTTCACTTAAATTTGTGATTGAGAAGACCGGGTGCTTGCCATATGTTTCTGGTGAGACGCCATCTGGCTTGCTGATGCGGTTCACTTTCATATCACAAAAATTTGTCGTCTTCAAATAAAATTATAAATTCAAAAAATTCAAAATTCAAAATTAAAAAAATACACAATTAAAAAATACACACAAAAATTGAATTAAATTTACGTGAGCAATCAAATTTAAGTGAAGAATTGCTTCCCTCTTTTTTTTCGCTACTTGATTTTTCTGACGGAATCTTTAGCTCTTTTTAACATTTCTAGCCTATAGGTGTGACATGGCTAACCAAGTAATACCTCCGTGCATGGTTGTAAATCCTGGACTGGATCAACACATGCTGTCAATGTGGATATATTTGCAATTCATTTTGCTTTAAGTGACAAGGCTGTGTTGTAACCTCTGTGTGGCCATGGTCGTGTGTCGGTAAGCAGACACAATACATCTGTAGCGCCTCAAATACACAACTTTCAGCACTTTGGAATAAGGCTGTAGCCAGCCTATTCGGTCAGTGAAACCTTTAACTGTGTTCTTAAGGTTCACAGTTATTTACCATTTATAGCATTTCCACAGCTCATGCTCTCGATGCTTCAGGAGCAGCTGTAGTGGCAGCACATGGGTGGACCAATGTCACACACTTGTGAGCGGTAGGATGCGGTCTGCTGGGGAGGGCTGGCAAGGCACACCATGCTAGCTAGGCCACAAAGTTTTGGTCAACACATGCCTCTTTTAGTGTAATTATCATGAAGAACACATGGTGGCAACTAAATGTCTTTGATGTTATCTTAACTTGCACCACCGTTTTTGTAGTGCAGTGTTCTTGCGCTTTGTGAAGAAAAATGTTAAGTATGCATACGTGTTTTCTGTTTGACAGTGACCTACACATGGTAGCAGTGTGAGAAAGATAGATAGTAGCGTGGAGAGGAACAGCAGTCATGCTTCTGAACCACCTCCCATGGAAGGGGAAGTTGTATGAGAGGCCTGTCATGCAAAGTAGTGCTCCATAAGGTTTTGCCGAAGCTGGCTGCCCCTCAGCGTGCCCTCCTGGCATCGTGCAGGTTGACATGGTGGAGGATCTGGGGAAGATCTGGACGTTTCTCCATTTGTACTCCGTGGCGTACAGCAAGATTATGAAATACACAGTAGAGCAGCACGATCTTTGCCAGTTTGGGTGGTGCATACATTAAAGCTCCATCTGTCTTGTCCAACAGCGAAACTGACTTTTGAGAAGTCCGAAGGTGCGTTCTATGTCACATTGGGTTGCACATAGGGCATCGTTGTGCCTCCTCTCTGCTGATGTGTTGGGAATGGCAACAGGGGTGAGAAGCCACGTCCTGCAACCATGCCCACAATCTCCTGCGGCAATGACAGATTAAAAGCTTCAATCAAAGCTTTAAAACTTCAGGCTGTGAATGATAAAACACATCATCTAATAATACTGTATAAGGTTGCCTTTACCTTTGTGGAGCCTTTAAGGTTGATTTGTGTACCCTAAGTGCCTATTACCTTGTTGTAGGCCAATATATGTGCCACTTCGATATTGCGTTAAGAAAGTCAGGTGTTCTGAACTACTACATCACATGCGAGTATTGTAAGTATTGCGTGCCAAGTCCTCAAAACCCAGCAAATGCAACTGGTGTGTAGCGGCCTGCCAACCTTAAGGAGATATATAAGAGGTGCCTCACCTGTGCTACCTGCTAATTCCATACCTCATGGTGTGAATACAAATGTCCCTGACTATATTGAAGATAACAATCTCCTACATAATAACCAACATGGCTTTAGAAAATCTCATAGTACAGAATCTCTGCTCATCTCATCATTCAATTCCATTATCAGAGGATTTGACTCCAACACCAACTACATTTTAGTATTAATTGATATTTCCACTGCGTTTGACACTCTAAACCACAACATATTGCTATCCAACTTATCCCAGATAGGCATTTCAGGATCAGTGTTAAAATGGTTCTCCACATTCATTTCAAATCGACCGCAACGAATCACAATTGGAAAATCAAAATCAGACTGGTACACCACCAAAACAGGTGTACCGCAAGGATCATCATTATCGGCTCTTTTATTTAACATTTACCTCTTACCATTGTGCCACCTTCTAGATGGACTTAATTTAAATTTTAAAATTTAGGCAGACGATATCCAATTCACGATACTATTCTCCGACTCATGGTCCAACACCTTCTCCTTACTACACATCTACTTAAAGACAATAAAAACTTAGCTATCCCACAACAGGCTAAAACTAAATGCATCAAAAACAGAACTAATATACTTATCAACAGTACCAGATTCAGATCATCAACCCCCACATACATTTGTTTTTGAAAATCAGAATATACCCATAAAACACTACACAAAATACCTAGGCATGATTATAGATTATAGATTCCAAATTATCTATGACTAATAACATATCAGAAACAGTCAAAAACTCTTTTTTCAAATTTCGTTCAATTACACAAGCCTTAATACTGACAAAACTTGATTATTGCAACTCCTTATACCTAGGCTTACCTTTGTCAACAATACACCCACTGCAACTTGTTCAAAATGGTACAGCAAGAACCCTCTTCAACTTACCAAGATCAGAACAAATAACACCTATACTGCAACAACTACATTGGTTTCCAATCACACACCGTATTACCTATAAATTTTATCCATTATCCACAATCTGCTCTACAACACAAACTCTGTTTGGCTTTGTTCTCTATTACGTATATATAAACCATCCAGACAACTCCGTTCTATGGACAGGTGTATCTTAGAAATTCCTTCAGTCCAATCAGTAAGCTTAGCTTTAACCCGAAAACGTGTCTTTTCAGTGGCAGGTTCAATTCAGTGGAACGCTCTACCTGAACATATAAGATTGTCAGCATATCCCAAAGATTTCAAGAAAAAAATGAAAACTTACCTGTTTAATAAAGCGTTTAACATCCAGTAACTTTAGCAAAACCAACTAGATATACTTACCGCACCTGAAGTACTCAAAGTGTATTTAAATGTTGTTTGTCTTGATCTTATGAATGTAATATTGTAAACCGCCTAGACAGGCAGATACCTGCCTTATTCGTGCGGTACATAAGAATTAAAATAACTAAATAAATAAACAAATAAATAAATGTCTGGTCTGTCTTTCCTATAAAGCCAATTGCGAGACCATACACAGGGAATATGGAAGGCCACCAACATACACAGGATAGTGATTGAGGTATAGGTGTGTGAATCTATACATAAACAGTGTGTGACAATCTTCCTCACACCTCTGTAAGGCACCACATGTGATGGTGCTGTGGTGCTAGTGTGGACAGTTGAAGCTTGTGAGTATTAAAATGGCACCCAAGGGAAGGATAGAAACGGGGTTATGAAAACCTTTTAAGTATATAGTGCCTGCTTACTCTGTGAGCTTAAAGTCACATGCATTGTTTGTATAAAAGTTTGCCATGCTATGAAGCATGGGGATAAAAAGCCACAACTAGGACCAATGGGCTGCATACATGACTCTACCAGCCACGTGTCATGCCATTGACCCTTTTCTCCCCTGCAGGCAATACCCTTTTGAGTGCCATTAGGCACAAACATATAGTAAACATTGGAATACAGAAAGAAAAGTGTGTGTTGCCTACGAGTCAAGCACCACCATACATGCCAGCCTCAAAATTGTCAAAGATGGCTGATTGGCTAAGTATAAAGGAATCGTGTGCAGCTCCTGGAAACCTGGGTATGTCGTCTGGTATGTGCATTCCAGCAACCCAGACCACTTGCACGTTAATGGAGTGGAAGAGCTTTCTGTTGTGGTACGTCTCCTCCCTCAGACAGGTGAGAATGATGGCCACGTGAGTGCAGCTGATTGCTCCGACAACACTGGGAAAGTGTGCGAAGGCATAAAAACATCTCTTCAAGTCCATCAAGTCCTGCCTGTCACAAGGAAATTTACTGTAGAGAAGAATGTGGTCAGTAACTGCTTAAATGATCTGGTTGAGACAGCGTGAAACAGTGCTTTGGGACCCTGTTCAGTTCGGAGTTAACAGTCTGCTTGGAATTAGCAATCTGTTGTTATTTAGGAGAGTTGTGGGTGGATCCTTGGGCCAATGGCAGATGACCACGCCCCCGGGGGAAGATCCCGAGAGGGACCACCGGTCAGGCTCAGAGTATGGAGACAGAGACACACTAGCTCTTTTATTAGACAGTATACTGAACCACCAGAGGTGGCAGTAGTGAGCTGGAATGCCCGGCTGGGCTGTAGTCCCTCAGATACTGGAACAGCGATCCCTGGAGGCTGAGTTGTAGAGAAACTGAAATATAGTGAGTAGGCAGGGTATGCAGGGTTCATTTACCGAACCTGATGGTAACACTCACACAATGTCTCATAGAAGCCCAGGAGCTGAAATGTATAGGCCCTCGAGGAGCGAGTACCTGGTTCCAGGGAAAGCTCTGAGAGAGCGATGGTAACTCACTGATGTAGTTGGCAGTGATGACTTCCAGGCAGAAGAGAATACGGAGCAAGTCTGGGAACGAGGGCCCTCAAGGAGCGAGTACCGGTTCCAGACTATCACCTGAAAAACAAAGGAGAGAGCGAGGCCCCCGAGGAGCGGGTACCCCTAGTAAGTCCGAGGAGGCAGAGTAGCTTAGGTAGAGTAACCCTTGCTAACTCGAGGAGGCAGAGTAGCTTGGAAAGTCGAAACAAGTCCATAGTCATTCCTTGCTAACTCAATCTGTTAGCAAATTCTAAGACCTTATATATCCGTCGCGGGTGACATCATCTCAGGGGGACGCCCCTGAGGTTCGCACCATCACCGGTACTTCAGTCGGAGCCGCGCGCCCCTAGGCCTCCAGGAAAAATAGCGGTTTGCAGCGTCTAGCCGGTCCGGGCACGCCAGAGGACTTCGGCAGAAGAATGCCGCGGCAGCAAATCTTCCCGCGGACGAAGAGGGAGGCGCCAAAGAGGTAAGGAGGGCGGAGAGAGGGCATCGGGAACCGACGGACACAACAAACCCCTATTGTTGCTTGGAAGGAGCTGCTTGCCGTGAAATGCAGGGCGGCCAAAAGGCTGGTGAAGCCAGGCCCAGCATGGGACCTATTGTTGACCGGATACAGATCCCCTTGGATGTCTTCATATAATTCCAGGATTGCACGAGAGCTGAGCCGATACCTGCTAACCACAAAGTCCTCTGGCATGCCCAGCAAGGATGTTAGCGGAGGAAAGATCCGCTCCCTGTATATCCTGCGCTGGAGCCGCCTGTGTGCTGGATGGTGGCCCACGCCCAGGGCCCACGGAACCTGTGGCTCTGCGTGCGCCGGTGGTACCAACCTAGGAGGTCTTGGAACAAGCCTCGCCTGTTGTTGACGTTCTTGGGGTTCCACGTGTTGCCATCTGTGGAGAGCACGACGAGGCATCCAGTATGCGGTGACAATAACACATGCAAATAACAATATGGGGTTAGGAAGGTGGAACAGGTAATAACAGGTGCTTTTATTGGGCCTGGAAGGCCTGGTAAGTGTGTCAGTGACCATTGGGTTTTTTTTTCGTGTACGATAATTACCGTGATATAATTGTGCGAGGCGTGATATCGCATGCGCTAAATCTTTTTTCCACTGTAGCGCAACCAAAAAAAAGGTGCAGTTATTTCCCATGATAATGTGCGGTACTGTATCACACGCCGCGTTAACAAATCCCAATTTTCATAAACCCCGCCCAAACTCCTCCCACTTGAATAATCATTTCTATTTTGCATATGCAAGGTGCGATGCGCACGCAGGATAACCCCCGTTATGCGAGCGATAACGCCCTAACGAGATTTGGAAAATGACCCGGTAAGTTTGTATCTCTGAGGCAAAGAAGGGTAAAGTGACTTGCCCAAGATCCCAAGAAGCGGCAGTGGGATTTAAATGCTGGTTTCCCTGGTTTGTGACCCACTGCTCCAACCACTAGGCTACTTCTCCACCTCTTCCCCTGGGCTCCCCTTCCCAGCCCTGGGGAGCTCTGGGGTAACTCTCCCGGGGTGTGGTGCGATTCCCCTTGGGCCATGGGCTGGGGCCAAACTGGTCCGAGGACACACACAAAAAAATTCACACCAAATGTTGTGCTCCAAAAGTAAAAAGTATTTTACTTAAATAATTACTTCAACAGAGTAAAACAAGGATAATCAGCTCACACACCTTAGTTCAATCCAAAAGAGAAAACAGCAGTTTCCAAGTAAGGAAAATAGTTCCCAGTCGGGGATGGATTGCAGGAAAGTATCAGCCTGGGGTTTTTTTTCCCCCCCCCTCCAAACCAGTCCACGGGGTATCTGTTTGGCTCTCTCTTGCACTTTTCCTGCTGCACCTGCTTTGACAACTCCCCAAAGCAAGCCAAACTAACCTAGAGCCTGGCAAAACGGAGTCAAAAACCCTTCGACATAAATTTCACATTCTTACCTAAATAACTATGTAGTACAGCACACCCTGGAGCAGGGGTGAGCAAACAGAGCTGCAGTCACCCTTCCACCACTGCAATCAGTTGAACCCCCCACAAGTTTGGTTACATCTTTCATCCACACACACACACACACACTTTGTGTCCTAGAGAAAGACACCTACCCCCACACACACACTCTCACAGTCACAATCAGGCAGATGCAATATGGACACGTTAAAAAGTGCGTTCAAACTGGTCGCACAATTTTTTTAACACCTGGAAAATCAACTCTCCTGGGCGCCCGATGCAATAAGCAAATGAGCTGCTGCTCCAGAAAGGACGCGCTAGGGATAAATTGTGTGTCCTCGGCGCATCCATGGCATCGGGCGCCCAGGAGACGTGGCTGTGCATGGGTTAGGAAAACAGATACGCAATTTTAAAGTGACCGCTTTTTTCCTGCAGCAGCGATTTTACTGGCACAACATGCATGCACAATATGCACGGTCCTAAGCGTGTACATTGTGGGTGTATATTGTGTGCCCTGAATTTTTTTTTTTTTTTTATGCCAAGACTTTTTTTTTTGCACGGTGTTGCTTTCTGTGGTTCTTCCTACTTAGTATGGTGATGATGCTAAGTAGGAGAAACCACAGAATAAGTTTTTTTGTTTTTAAGCTGGGCCCTTGATGTGTGGGAAGACGTTACGCCTGCTCCAGGGCAGGCGTAAAATGTTACTGGTTAAAAAGTGCACCTTGGGCACAGGGGGATTTTTTTGCATTGCAGGGTAATAGCCAATAGCCTCATCTACACGGCATTTACATGCGATGAGCGACACACTTTTTGGACGCACCGATCCCCTTATTGCATCGGGGGTTAAGGATGTGCATCCAACCACTCATTAAGCTGTGCGCTAGGCTGGGCGCACATTATTGCATCGGCCTGAATGCGTGCGGGGCCTGGGTCTCTCTGACATGCACATTCCGCGGTTATGCTATTGCTCATGTGCGCAAACAGCGAATGCCCCAAGTCATATTGTACATATTGTATATAGGCTATATGCCACTTCTATATACCCACATTTAATATTTAATTTTAATTTTATCCATATGTTACAATGTTCCTTATATTGTTTAATCAACTGTTATCTTGTTACAATGTAAAAATAGGGCAGTTCCGGCTCTATTCAACCTGTTATCTGGAAACCGATGTGATATCTCGATCGAATGTCGGTATACAAAAGAAATAAATAATAATAATAATAATAATAATAATTCCAGCACTGCCAAGTAATCTCCATTGTAATGTCCCTTTATTCCACAAGTACAAATAATTACAAATATTAATGTGAATCCATCACTCATTGTTTCTTGGACTCTGAGGCTCAATTTCATCCAAAAATTTCAATGCCCGACAGGGCTGAGTTTTGGTGAAATTTTTTCCTCTTCAGGAGCTCCCCATAATCCTTACAATGGATACTATTTTATTGCACAAGAACATAAAAAAAAAAATGGCGTGAGCTATAACAGTGGTTTACACATGAAGGTGTAATTTTATCCTGAAAGACAGTTTTACTGCACTGTTTTTACACATTTTGTGCAATCAGTTTTTCCCCTCCCTGTCATTTATGGTGCGTGGTTTACCTCTGCTCCCTCCCCCTGCTCCCCTGTAGCTGTCACTTGCTGATTGTGCTGTAGGTTCTGTGCAGTGACCTCACTGAAGGCAGGAAACGTCTCCAATTGCACCGGTTGGCTGGCCCTGCAGTGGCTTTTTTTTTTTTTTAAGGGGGTTTTGTAAATGCAGCATAAAAGAAATATTTTGCTCCTTTTTGCTTATTTAGTCCAAATCTCTCTCTCCCCCCCCCCCCCCCCACCATTAAATTCTTCGGTGCAAAAATTAGCGAACGTGGATACGTTTGCAAATTTTTCTGCAAAAGCGTAAAGCAGAGCGCATGGGCATTCTTTCACGTCTTCTAGTTACACACACTTAGGCCCATGCCTGCTTTCTTACACTTGCAGTACAACACAGTATGGGGTGGATTTTCAAAGGGTTACGCGCGTAACATACGCGTATATCCCAGGGCTTTGAAAAAGGGGGCGAGAAGTGGGTGGGGGCAGGGTGCTGATCTGGGGTGGTCTGGGGGCGGGACTGAGGCCTCCGGCAGACGTAAATAGAACATAGAAACATAGAAATGACGGCAGAAGAAGACCAATCGGTCCATCCAGTCTGCCCAGCAAGCTTCACACTTCTTTTTTCTCATACTTATCTGTTTCTCTTGGCTCTTAGTAACCTTAGGTTCTATTTCCCTTTCACCTCCACTATTAATGTAGAGAGCAGTGATGGAGCTGCTTCCAACTGAAATGTTAAGTTTGATTAGTTGGGTAAGCGGCAGCATAGCTCTCTGCCGTTGAAGCAGAGATATGCGTGAAGTATTAGTTTTTCTTCTCCCCTGCCGTTGAAGCAGGGAGCTATGCTGGATATGCATTGAAAGTGAAGTATGCCTTGAAAGTCACATTAACTATCATCAAATATTGAAAAGCCTAATAAATGGTAATTGAATAAGCCTAATAATTGGTATTACCTATAGCCCATGAACCCATCCCTGTTTTTTTTTTTTTGTTTGTTTGTTTTTTGTTTTTTTAATTTTGGAGATGGCAGCCCTCCATCCTTCCGCTCCGTGAAGGTGGAACACCAACTACTGGCCACTGGCATCCCGCTCCGTGAATGCCTCTGTGGCTACTGCCGCTCCGTGCAGTGTTTTGCTGCCTGCTCTTTATACGCGTCCTCTAGACCTGATGGATCCACAATGTTTATCCCATGCCCCTTTGAAGTGCTTCACAGTTTTGGAATTCACCACTTCCTCCGGAAGGGCATTCCAGGCATCCACCACTCTCTCTGTGAAGAAATACTTCCTGACATTGGTTCTTAGTCTTCCTCCTTGGAGCCTCAGCTCGTGACCTCTGGTTCTGCTAATTTTTTTCCGATGGAAAAGGTTTGTCTTTGTCTTTGGATCGTTAAAGTTTTTCAAGTATCTGAAAGTCTGAATCATATCACCCCTGCTCCTCCTTTCCTCCAGGGTGTACATATTTAGATTCTTCAATCTCTCCTCGTATGACATTCGATGAAGACTCTCCACCTTTCTGGTCGCCCTTCTCTGTACCGCTTCAATCTTGTCTCTGTCTCTTTGTAGATACGGTCTCCAGAACTGAACACAGTACTGCAGGTGAGGCCTCACCAAGGACCTGTACAAGGGGATAATCACTTCCCTTTTCTTACTCGATATTCCTCTCTCTATGCAGCCCAGCATTCTTCTGGCTTTTGCTATTGCCTTGTCGCATTGTTTCGCAGACTTCATATCATTAGACACTATAACCCCAAGGTCTCTCTCCTGCTCCGTGCACATCAGCCTTTCGCCCCCCATCGAATACAGTTCATTCGGATTTCCACTCCCCATATGCATGACTTTGCACTTCTTGGCATTGAATCTCAGCTGCCATATCTTCGACCACTCTTTCAGTTTCCTTAAATCCCGTCTCATTCTCTCCACTTTTTCCGGCGTGTCCACTCTGTTGCAGATCTTAGTGTCGTCCGCAAAAAGATAAATCTTACCTTCTATCCCGTCCGCAATGTCGCTCACAAAGATATTGAATAGGACTGGTCCCAACACCGATCCTTGCGGTACACCACTTAAAACCACTCTCTCTTCAGAAAAATTTCCATTTACCATCACACATTGTCTTCTGTCCGTCAACCAGTTTGCAATCCAGGTCACCAATTCGGCACTCACTCCTAAGCTTCTCGTTTTATTCACCAGTCTCCTATGCGGAACCGTATCAAAAGCTTTGCTGAAATCTAAGTAGTTGACATTGAGCGCTCTTCAGGTGGGGGGGGGGGGATTTAGGTAGGGATGGGGGGCAGGTTAGATAGGTGAAGGGAGGGGAAGGTGGGGGGGGAGTGGAAGGAAAGTTCCCTCCGAGGCCGCTCCGATTTCAGAGCGGCCTCGGGGGAACGGGGAAAGCCATTGGGGCTCCCCTAGGGCTCGGCCGACCCTGGATTTTATAACATGCGCATGGCTGCGCACGCATGTTATAAAATCGGGCATAGATTTGTGTGCGCCAGGTTGTGCGCACAAATCTATGCGCTCGCGTAATTCTGAATTTCCGGGCCTATGCATATAAAGAGAAAAAAGCAGCGTTTGTTCAATTCCCAACTTTTTCCAAGCCTACTTTCCCAAAGGAAAGAAAGGTTTAAGATTGCTGTTGTGTGAGTGTCCCTGATAAGTTTTGTGCTTACTGACCTAGTATCCACAGCAAATGATCACGGCAACTCAGGGGGGGACATGAGGACTCTGACAGGGGTGGATGTTTTTCAGACCCATGCTCATCCATGGATTCTGCCTGTGTGTGTCCCATAACATAGGCTTCATTAGTTCTCGCTGGAACATCTGGTTTTTATGATGGATTAAATACATTATGATATATACATATATATTTAAAGATTTTAATTCAATCAGATTTTTTTTTTTATTTCTAAAGCCTTTTCAGCATAACCTGGACCAGCGTGTGTTAGTGCTGTGCTGCATGAAAAGATGGCAGTTTTCCCTCATGATCAGAGATGTGACAGCATCTTCACCGTATATTCGTGAAACAACTCAACAAACCAGGAGAATCTCCGCTTTTGGTGAATTGGTTTGATAAATGTTTATGAAGCAAACTTGATCAAATCTGCTTTGGAGTTTAGGAAAACTCCAAAAGTGAATTAATTTCTTCAGTTGTGCTGTTTTTGGTTTTTTTTCTATTTCAAATCGAATTTTCAAATTTCATTTGCATAGAAAAATATGCATGCATCCTTTGGTGATCACACGGAAAGGGATTTAAATTTTTGAGCAGTAGTGACAATCATCAAGGCTTGAACCCTTATAGACGGGGGCTCTGGCAACATATGATTCCGCCTATATTTTTGTGAATTTAGCTTTGCTCCCTAGATCTACTTTCTAACAACTTAAAAAAATGCTTCTCCCCTAGTCTTTTCCCTTCTTTTATCTCCTGACAATCACATCCCTCTGCAAACTTCCTTGTTCCATTGATATAAATTTTTTCTAGTGGAAATTCAGAGCTGGTATGCTCAACTCTTCCTATTGAGGAGAATGAATGAAAGATTTAAATGTTAGATTTTTTTTTTTTGACCTGACAGTTTCTTCCTGCTTCTTTGGACCTCCAGCACTGTGACCCTTTTTTTTTTTTTGCAACTATCTGGGAATATTTTGCATTTCTCCTTCCTCACTCCAAAATTACCTAGTTTTACCATTGTGGTGAAGGCCCTGAGCCAAGGACCATGCACCAGGGATCCTTCCAGCAGCCTGCAATCATGGGGACCCTAAATCCAGCCACCAGGTGCCATCCTTAATGATGACCATGACTCTCCCTGTGGCAGCAGTGAATGCTGCCTCTACAGCAAAAGACCTGACTTGGGGATTGAAGTGCATGGCAGCACATGGCATTTACCATCTGAGCCTCTGCACTGGTCCTATGTTTTTATTCTTTTTAAAGGTTATTAAATTATGAACGCTTATGAACTGCTCAAATGAATGGCACCTAGGCCTGAGGCCTTGACCAACCGGTGCCACTACTTGCAAGTTTCAAACCTGCCCAGCATCAACCCCTTTTGTGTGTCAGATTTATTCTGAGCTTCCCCCAAATTAATTGGTAAAAATGCAGATTTTCCCCCTCAGATCAGCCTGCTATGAGTTTTGATTTCAAACCGTTCTTGCACCTCTACTGCTGGTCTAGATGCTTGCATTACAGAGAAGCGCCCCCTGCTGTTCTAACCTGTAATACCAGTCAACGCTTAGAAGACATCACAAATACAATCCCAACCAGTTTGCCCTTCTCTGGCATTATCCTAATTTCATAGGGTATTACAATTTTTGTCAGTGCCACAGTTATTTGAGAGATTGTGGGTACTTTTGAAATAAAATGTAATTAAGGAGTGCTGAGCTGGGATTGGAAATTATTCCTCACATGGCTACAGAACATTTGTCCTAGCCCCGTGGAAATTTGGGCCACAATTTTTTTTTTTTAAATTCTGTGCAAGATTAAAATATTTCACAAACTGTATTTGTTTAAATAAAATACAATCATTGTCTTTTGAGTGATAATTAATTTTAAAGGTAATACTTGTTCATTGTAATTGCATTTTTTCCTTGCACGGGTTTCAGTTGCTAATTTATTTTGCACCCCTTGCTCAATGTAAACCAGCATGATGTGATTGTATCTTGAATGCCGGTACATAAAAACCTTAAATAAATAAAAATAAAATAAAAAATTACAGAAAAAATATTATTCAAAGATATTAATTTATAATTGTTTTGTGTAGAAGCCCCAACCCCTGGCATTCACCCTCCTGACTCAATGCTCCAGCTCGCCATCTCCCTCTTTCCAGGTTTGACTCCTGCCTCATCTCTTCCCCCTCTTTGGTTTGACCCTTGCCAGTGGAGGGAAAGGGAGGGAGGGAGGGAGAGATCAACTTCAACATTGCTAGCTTTCTCTGCCATCCCCCCCCCCCCCCAGTAAAATCTCCAGCTTTCTGGCAACACTCCCAAAGGTCAAACTCCCTCCCCTGACCATCTCTCCACTCTCCCCCATTCTCTCTCCCCACTTCCACCAAGAGCCCCAAGCTCACTGGCACTCTGCTCCAACAAACCCCTCAGCTTCCTTTCTAGCTCTCTTTGCCCCAGGCTCTACCCCCCACTGCTCTCTCCTGGCTGACACTGCTGCTGCTGCTCCTGCAGCCTCTTGGCTTCTGGCTTGCGCGTGCCAGTGTTGCAACCTCCTCCATCTTCCAGCTGCTGCTGCTTCCTCCTCCTGGTCCCTGGGCTGAATGCGGTGCAAGAGGGGAATGTTGTGCAGATTCTGCATTGCGCAGAATTCCCCCAGGAGTACTATACTCTCTATGCTCAGGTCAAGCTGTGGGTGACCAAATGCCATAACCTTCTCACACCTGCTTCCTGGCCCATTATTAACAAGAAGAGAGGTACGATTTCCTCCAAAGTGAAAGGAATAAGCAGTCATTGATAAAGAAGCCACTGAGATATATAGAAAGAAAGGTCAACAACTGGATAAAAACCATGCCAACAAATTTAACATTTTGTAATATTTTGTAGAAATGTGGTAGGCTGCTTAGATCTTTCATTATTATTGTCTGTGGGAATCACAAGTACTGTATGTGTTTTGATTTGTCCCTTTTTATTGTACAGAAGGAAGTTTTCAGTGTAACTCTAGAACACAGGGAAACTAGAGAATGGCTGGAATCATCTGCGACTGTGGAGTGACCGGTCTTGGTCCATGAGCAGTTGTCTACTTTCAATTGGTCATGTTCTGTCTTTTCCACATCAATGGACATGATTGAGTGGGCCAAGACCGGTCACTCCGCAGTCGCAGATGATCACAGCCATTCTCTACGACCAAGGAGCTTGGAAATAAAACAGCTGGTCATGTCCTGTCTTTACCGCACAAAGGGCTTGGACTGAACTTCTTCAGAGTTTGGAGAGAGCTCTCGCCTTAGGAAGTGCAACAATGTCTTGGAGCTCACAGATGAGGAGGAGGAGGAGGAAGGGGTAGATCATTAATCCTTTAGTTATTGCACAGCCTAACACGTACCTCTGCCCACCCCCCCAACTCCTCACATCTGTGTAGGGTGGTGTAGAGAAGTTTGAGGAGCTGCCGCTGGTGCTGTCAATATGGTATCTTGCATTGAAGTCTCATGTGAGAACCTGATCTCACCAGCATTACTGCTGAGGCAACAGGTGCTATCCCTGCCACAGAGATCACTCTTCCTCTCTCTTAGGGCCCCAGTACATCAGCCCTGTCACATGCCTGCACCCCAGTTTCCATCAATGGGTAGAAGGCTTGAACCCAAGTCTCCAATGCAGCAGTTCACGGTGTTGAAATGAGTCACAGAACCAGCCTACTCCACTTTAGTTTTTAACTTGGATTTCATAATGTATCTTTCTGTAATAACTCACAGTAACAGATACTAGCAATGAAACTAGGAGTGTGTGTGTGTGTGTGTGTGTGGGGGGGGTGTTCCTCTGTTACTGGAGTGGAGAAAGTACCTTGTGAGATCTCAGAGCTGGTAACACACAGGCAAAATATAAATTAGCCTTTATTTCTGTTGTAAAACAGCAAACAAGCCCAATTAGGAAATACAAATCAAAAGAAGCAACAGCTCTACAACTAGATCACGGCGAGCTCCTGGAGGGAGAGCTTTGCCATTCTCGGCTTTACACCAGGGCTTCCCAAACCTGTCCAGGGGACCCCACAGGCAGTTGGGCTGTCGGGATATCCACAAGGAATAGGCATGAGATACATTTGCATATACAGAGTCTCCATGGAATGTAAACTCGAATATCCTGAAAACCCAACTAGCTGTGGGGGAAGGCCCGCTTTATGGTATCTGTAGTCCTGCTTCTTCAATCTGAAATCAGCACTATAGGGTACCCTAAAGTCTCCCTCCAGGAACTGGATTACTTGGCAGCTGAAGAAAATGGAGGTAAAGGAAATTGATTTCTGCCAGACAATGCATTATTTTATTATATACCTATTGGAGACATCATGAGGAGCAAAATATTCCTCTGAAGGTATGGCCATTCATCCTACACAAAGAGACTACTAAAAAAAAAGTGCAAGAAAGAGTCAGGGAGACGTTTAGTAATGGTGCTTTGTGTGTGTGCAAACTATGCAAGTAAATAGTAAAGGAAAAAGCATCATTTCATTTGGTAGTGCAGAAGTGAAAAAACGATTGCCGCATGACTGAAGGATTATTTGACACCCATGCTTTCGGGTGCCACCTCGATGCAATGAAATCCCTTAACGTTTGAAAACTTGGTGCAGCAGAAGTCAATGAGCAGTTGCCGAGTGCCAGACCTGTAAGGAGTAATTTCGATTGGCATGATTAAGACTTCCTGGGGCTTCACACATCCCACCCTAAATGGAAACAAAAAAAAAAAAAAAGAAAATTAACATTAACAAAAGCAGAATCCCAGGCTTTATCCACCAGGACACCAAATCTGCACGAGTTCCATGTCTGCTGCAGGGAAATGTGACAGTCAAAGGGTATTAGGAGTTGGAAAAAGAATGAATTTGTTTTCCTGGCGATACCCCTGCAACCCATTCTTTGGTCTCTTCCTCTCAGGGTTTGGATTCCTTCACTGCATGCTCGATTCCAGCAAAGAGATCCCCATTCCAGGGTTTGGCTTCTTCTAGAGGATCACACGTCCTAAGGCTTATACATTTGGCGCTTTTCACAGGCAACGAGAGATTCCAATAGGACATGACTGTGAAACGAGTCCTTTAATAGTACTCCAAGCTTTTCCCTTAAATGGGAAAAAGACTTGTACTACTATTTTTTTTTTTTTAATTTAACACATTTCAGAGAAATGACCTCTTTTTCCCTAATTTCTTGGGAAGCAAAAAGGAACCCCTCCCCCACTTCCTGGTGAAATTCTCAGTTTAGAGTAAAAAGGAAGATGCCCCTTTTACCTACCTCAAGATGACCTGGTCTTTAATCAGCCCACTGCCTTCGGCCGTCAATACGCCCTCGGATATCTCCTTGTGCAGAGGATTCAGGAAGGAGACCTCTACTATCATTGTTTTGTTTACCATGGCCTGCTCAGTCACCTGCAGACAGAAAGAGAAACTTGCTGCTCATTTAGAGCTCTTGCCTGTTTCTGGTCCAGAAATGTACTTAATATTATCCATAACTTGATTACTGTTAACGCTGCATTTCCTTTGCTGGACACCACTTTCTCTCCCCTCCCACAAAGAGAGAGAGCATACAGGATATAGCAGAAGAAGAACCGAGACTACAGAAACATCATGGGAACAGCAGTCATGTGAAACGATTACAAAGTATCCTTTCTTGTGGACTGTGATTCAACTGTATCCCCCTTTTAATGAAGGAGTCTTCCATGTGAATCATTTGCAATTCACAAAGTATCTTTCTTGAAGTCCAGCTCTATTGCAAGTGTTTTATTGTTTCATTACAAGCACTCTGTATATATTTTGACAATGTTTTATGTCGATATCCATATGTTGTAAATGCATAACACCACAGAGAGTTTTAGAAGCAGTGTGAATGAGGAAAGATTGACCAGGGCAATTGATCAATATATGTGTGTGTTATTGTGCCAATTTTATTCTTTGAATAGCTTTGATATTCTTTGCCATTGTGTAATAAAGCTTGCAACATTAAGCATCTTTCAAATCATTTAAAACATTAGTGGTGTTACCCTATTTTAGGGTTCTCTGATGGATATTTATATCTATATATAGATCTATCCATCTATCCCTACACAGAGAGAGAGAGCGAGAGAGAGAGAGATTTAGCAAGCATACTAAATCAGCAGTGGCAAACATCTGGGCCCAAGGGTCACATTGGGGGGGGGGGGGGAAAGAGTGTGCCTTTGGGAGGGGGGCACCCCTGTTGAGTTCCAGCTTGAGAAGAGAGGGGGTGGGTCTCCTCAAGTTCCATGCTGTTACTGCTGAGGGCCGAAAACCAATTTTGCTGCCCTCGGTCAGATTAAAACCTCCTGCAGGTCGCGAGCCATAGTTTGTCCACCACTGCACGAGGCTGATGATTTACAGTGGAGCAGGGACAACAGCAATGGTCCTAAGGCTCAATGCATGCATCAGAAAGCATGAGGGAGAGGTAATACAATTCTGGTATTCAACCAGATGATACCCATCCCTTCAGCCCGTGTTTTCCTGCTACACTCGTTTTTGGACAGAGATAAATGATACCATAGTTGGTTCAATCCACTGTAGGCAGGGGGACTTTTTCCCAAAAGCTTGATGTACCACCAAAGTTCAACTTGGCATGTAACTCACATTACCATGCTGGTTTTAACACAGCTTAGTCTGCAGACCATAAATAGGCTGACTCAGTAACACATACTGTGAATTACCTGGTGCTAACGCGTGTTATTAGTGAATAGGCCCCATTAGAAGGAATAGGAGCCACGGTAAATAACGCACATTATTGAGTGGTAGCGCACTTTGGTCTATCAGTCTGAAAGGCATCCACTGAAATTAGGAGAATTACTAATGCAAAACTGGTTACAGGGGCACAATACAGTTTTTCACCTCTGAATTATCATAGCGAGCAAGTAAACAAGTAGGAATGACTCGGTGGAGCCTTGGTTTTCTTACAACCCAACCAGCTACATAAATTATAAACATATGGATATACAGTTGCAAAACTCCTGAACGTATTCAACACTCTGAAAGCCCACATCCCACCTATCGCTCTCCCTAGTACTTGGAACCACCTTGCATCAGTAACTCGAGCAGTGCCAGTATTCAAGGCTTAAATTTCTGGGAAACTAAACAAAAAAAACCAAACAAACCACATTTTCAACTGGAGATGGTGATTGCAAAGAAATACATAAACTAAAGATAAATGTGTGTGAAGAACTGGGGTCCCTCCTATCTCATAAAGAGCCTAACGCACTAAGGGGGACATTTACTAAAGGTTCTCTCTCATTTTGTGTCTATAGGAAAAACGCTTAGTAAAGCAGGCCCTAAGAGACGTCGATACAGTCTCTCAACTGCGGAGGATGAAAAAATACACATCTAACAGTATTCAATCAAGGCTACAATCATTTACAAAGGTGTCCGACTTGTTAAATTGAGAGTTAATTTTGATTCCAAGATGTGTTACCACCTCTTTGGGTTTTTTAAAGAAATCCTCAGAGCATGAGGCAGCACAGGAAGCAGATACTCCCCCCTGAGCATCGACAAGACCACAAACTTACCTGCATTTAGGTCTGTGGCAGACACCGATTCAAACTGGAAATGACGCTTTTGCACCCTACAGACATAAAACCACAATTTAATTCCGTAACTCGCTGTAAGGCTTGCTAGTGGCACCAGGGAGACATTTTACAGCATGAAGGGCCACACTGACACTGGAGGGATTCCGCATGTCAAGGCGTGAGTGCCAGAATATTGTCCCTCCCTCTACTGCTCAAGAAAGATGTAAACCAGGGCAAAACTGTCTCCCTAAAATCAAGGTCCGATAACTATCCAAGCAGTAAAGCGTGGTCCAAAGGGTTGAACACAGCTGACAGGTCAAGCTGCACCAAAAGGGCATCTCTGGCCTTTTCTTCTGCACTTTACCCAGCAATGTTAATAACACAGTTTGTGCCGTGATCAGCCCAGATTCCTGACTGAGCTGGATGAAAAGCATGATATTGAATCAAATAATCCAGCCCTTGAGAATACTCCCACTTCTCAGTGATTTCAGACAGAAAAGAAATATTTGACACCGGGTGGAATTTTGTAACACCCCCTTTTTTCAGAGGTACCCTTCTTAAGATCAGATGCAATCACTGTTTTCTTCAGTGAGACGGGTAACATACGCTGCTCCCTTGATGAAATGACTTCAAGAGAGGGATAATAAAACCCAAGGTGGAGATAAATACATAAGTATAAGAAAATATATGGCTACTCTCCTCGCCGACAACAATAATTAAATATAAATGCTGTTAAAGAGCGTTAATGGAAAGGGCTGGCTGTTCATGTACCTTCATAATGGGAACATGACCTCCCGTTTCACCCCAATCTAATCCTATGTTCCTGGTGATTCAATCACAGAAAGTATTTTTTGTTCCTTTTTTAAATGTATGCACTTAAGAAATAACTTCTCTCCAACAGTCCATATATACTGGAAATTCAGAACTTATCTTGAAAATATCCCCGTTCCCCAACACGGCATGTTTCCGAGAAATACTCCAGCTTTAGACGGAGGTGAAAGGCACTGTCCTCTAGGATTTTCTTTGTAAATGCTGGACTTACACAATTTAGCATTCAAATCTGTGGGCTTTCGAAATGTTCTTCGCCGTTTTGAAAGAGGAACAGTGCATATGCACATTATTTAACAGCTTTTGTATAAGACAGGTATCACATCCTGAAGCAGGAATTTTACCAGTTTTATTGTGGCGGAGTCAAGCTTACAAGTGGTAAACTTAATAGCAGCACCGACTTCTTCTAGTTGTAAGGCAGATCCTCTCCTAAAAACCATCCATGGGCTTCCTTGGCAGGGGAGAAAGTCTGCTTTCCTGGGATTGTCAAGACTGGCCCCCAGGTTACCCTGAACCTTCTGCTTCATTGCTTCCTGATTTAATGACCCTGCTAGAAGAGGAGCAGTGGCGAAGGCTTACAAGTTTTAAAGGCTGAATGGATCATACTAATTCTGGGGTCAAAATACATGGTCAAAAAATCCTTGCTGGAAAAGGGACAATTTGAAGACAAACTAACCATCTCTGAGCTACACAAGAATAGGCCAACAAGAATAATTTTCTTGACCGATTGTCCGCCAATGCTAATTTTTTTTTTTAATAAACTCCTTCTTAGCCTCCCTGATTTTCGACTTCGATGAACCCTACACTACTCTTTATTAGATACAGTTCTGCCAACTCCTTTCCAAATGATGAGATTTCTGTTTAAGCAAGAAGAGACCAGTATGAAACAAGACAGTGTTTAGCCACATTCACAGCACATATTCTAAGTGGGGCAACCTTGCTCCTTCAAATTCTCAAAAATTAGCATTCCATGGTTGAACTGCCTCCTTAGTGGAGGTGCCCTTAAAACTTCCTCACCAAGTCACTAAGACTTTTGGGCTAAGTCTGTCTGAGAAAGGTCTTCCAAATCACAAACAAAACTCTTCGCTATCACTAATGATGAAACAGACTGATTGAGCTCTAGACCAAACTGAATTGTACAATGATCCATCCAAGATACTGGAATTATGTAAAACAAATTAGCCTTGATCATAGGTTCACCCGCTATGAAAATCAAGTCTAAATGTCCCTGGCTATGGATAGAGGATTTAATAAACTGGGAGAAACTTATAACAGTTACGTAATCCACAAAGTTTTTAAACATGCCTTTAAGAGGAGAGTCCACAGGAGGTGCCTTTCAAGTTGAGGAACTCTGGATACTAGAAGAAAAGGAGTCAGGTTTTCATCTGAAAGGCATCCAGCTAAAGAGCTAATATCAATTGGAGCTACCACCAAATAATTAGCATAGGTAATTGCTGGTCCTCCTCCAATTCCATTTGGTCTGGACTAAGCTGTGGTTCAGTGATCATATCTCCCTCTCTCACCCAAGTTTAGGTAATAAACACCATGTATAAATCATACTGCAGAATCCAGTCTGAAAAGAGTGGTGCTTTGCTAACAAATCGATCTAGCATTAATCAAACCCATGCAAAGCAGTGGGTTATTGCCCACCTTGGTAAAGGTTGGAACAGGAACCAGGAATGGCAGCAGATATTAGAAATACAGAAATATGACGGCAGAAAAAGACCATATAGCCCATCCAGTCTGCTCATCCATCCAATTCCCATTGCTGCTTCAGAGATCCCCTGTATTTACCTCATGCTTTCTTGAATTCAGATATTATTTTCATCTCTACCACCTCCACTGGGAGACCATTCCATGCATCCACTACCTCTGTACAGAAATATTCTCTAAGATTACTCCTGAGTCTACCCCCTTTCACCCTCATCCCAGGACTCCTTGTTCTAGAACCTCCTGTGCATGAAAACCTCTGAGATATTTAAATGTCTCTATCATATCTTCCCTATATCGCCTTTGCTCCAAAGTATACATTTTGGATCTTTAAGTCTATCCCCATATGCCTTTAGAATGAAGACCACTGACCATTTTAGTAGCCACCCTCTGGACTGACTCCAACCAGATTTATAACCTTTTGAAGGTGCAGTCTCCAGAACTGGGACCTATACAGGGGACAATAGCACCATTCTGAAGAGCCTTGTCCTGTTCACCCATATTTCATCAGGGAGTCACTCCATCACCTTAATCATCTTTGTTGCCCTTCTCTGTACTCGTTCTAATTCTGCTAAATACTTGCTTAAATGGAAGTGATCGCCTTGGAAATGATAATCAGTGAAAGTGGATGGATTAGCTCATTGCAAGAGCAGTTTTTTTTTCTAGCAGAAGGGGACTGCTGTGACAAATGCTATGTAAAGTTAGTTCAGGAGAAAAGATGTCATCTTCAAAATCTAATATAAAGAGGATCATTGGTGTTTACACACCAAGTATGAAAATGTACTTCAAATCTATTTAGAGCAGAACTTCCCAAATCTGTCCTGTAACATCGTCAGACAAGTTTTCAGGACATATGCACTATGAATATCCATGAAATAAATTTGCATATAATGGAGGTAATTTTCAAAGGAGCTATGCATGACAAAGTAGCATATATCATAGCAATTTTCAAAAGCCCATTTATGCAAAGTGCATTTACGCATGTAAAACCTTTTGATAATTCAGTCTTATGAAAAATAGCAATTTTCAAAAGCCCACTTACAGAAACATAGATACATGAGTCAGAAAAAGACCGTATGGCCCATCCAGCCAGCTCATCCATCCAATTAATTTAGTATTATAATTCTCATCACTTCCTTAGAGATCCCCTGTATTTATCCCATGCTTTCCTGAATTCAGATACTGTCTTTGTCTCTACCACCTCCAATGGGAGACTATTTCATACAACCACCATCCTCTCTGTAAAGAAATATGTCCTAAGATTATGCCTTTTGCCCTCATATGACCCCTCGTTCTAGACCCTCTTTCCATTGAAAAAGGTACCTCCAGTGAAAGGAAACGTTTGAGATATCTGAATGTCTATCATATTGCTCCTATCTCGCCTTTCTTCTAGGATATATATGTTTAGATCTTTAAGTCTATCCCCCATATGCTTTAGAATGAAGACCACTGACCATTTTAGTAGCCACCCTCTGGATCAGCTCCATCCCGTTTATATCCTTTTGAAGGTGCAGTCTCCAAAATTGTTCACAGTATTCCAAGTTAGGACTCACCAGGAACCTATACAGGGGCAATATCACCTCCCTTTTTCTGCTGACCATTCTTCTCCCTATGCAGTCAAGCATCTTTCTGGCTTTTACCATCACTTTATCCACCTTAATATAATCAGATACAATTACCCCCAGATCCCGCTCTTCCTTTCTGCTTAGAAGAATTTTACCTCTCCCTTAGGTTTTTGCAGCTTAAATGCATTTTTTTCTGAATTTCTTTACATTAAATCTTAGCTGCCAGTCTCTAGACCATTCCTTGAGCTCCTCCTCATGTTTTCCACACATTCCTGGCTATCTACCCTGTTGCAGATTTTGATGATATTGGCAAAAGGACAAACCTTCCCTGACACGCCTTCCACTATTGTCATTCATGAAAATGTTGAAAAGGACTGAACCTTAAGGGACACTGCTAATCAGGGCCAGTGGAAGAACTAGGCAACCGCTTAGGGTGCCAGAGGTTTGGGGGCAGCCCAGCAGCCACCTACTGCTTCCATTGGACCTGCTCAGAATTGTGAAAAAAAAACCCTATGTCCTGATTGCCAACACTGGTGGGCAGCTACAGACTTAAGCAATTGGACCTCCTCCCTCTTTCAGCCCTCGAGGACCGGAAGAGGAAATGTGTTGTGGGCCCGCATGGGCAGGAAGAAGGATGCCCAATCGTTGCAGCTGGAAGGAGCGGCCAGAAGAAAAAACCGAGTGGGTCACAATTGCAACATCAGCCAGGCCACGTGGCTGAAGATAGGCAGCATCTTTGCTCAATAAGGAAGTCAGTGGAGGCCTGTGGAAATCCAAGAAGAAAGCTGCTACTACTCCCTACACCTAGGAGGGAAAGTGTAAAAAAAAAAAAAAAAAAAAAAGAGTGCTTGCGTGTGAGTATGTGTGAGTGCATGTGTGTGTGAGAACATATGAGAGAGAGAGAGCGCACATGTGGAGGAAAATGAGTATGTGTTTGTGTGAGACAGCATGTGAGGAGGAGAGAGTGTGTGGGGTGAAAGCCTGTGGGGGGTGGAGAGAGCAATTGTGTGTGAGAGCAAGAGGGGGAGAGAGGACATGTGTGAGTATATGAGAGAACATGTAGGGGACACAGAGTGTGTGTAAGAATATGTGTGAGTAAGCGAGTATGCATGTTTTAGAGCGTGTGTATGTGAGAGAGAGAGGAGAAAGTCTGTATCGCAGTCACTGCCTCCTCCCACTAATCCATGACAAGCTCAGACTGAAAATAAAAAAGTTCCCACGTATGGAGAGCGGGAAATTCTTTTATCCTTATTTTTAATTATTGGGTGGTGTTTGGTATGTCTGCAGTTTTGAAACATTTTAGTGGTGTTTGGGAAAGCTTTCAAAATTTGCATTAATCTTTAATTATTGGATATTCTATTCATCAGCTGTTTTGAAATTATTTTATTTGTATGCAACAGAGTGGACACGCCGGAAGGAGTGGAGAGAATGAGATGGGATTTAAGGAAATTGGAAGAGTGGTCGAAGATATGGCAGCTGAGATTCAATGCCAAGAAGTGCAAAGTCATGCATATGGGGAGTGGAAATCCGAATGAACTGTATTCGATGGGGGGGGGGGGGGGGGGGGGGGAGAAGGCTGATGTGCATGGAGCAGGAAAGAGACCTTGGGGTTATAGCGTCTATTGATATGAAGTCTGCGAAACAATGAGACAAGGCGATAGCAAAAGCCAGAAGAATGCTGGGCTGCATAGAGAGAGGAATATCGAGTAAGAAAAGGGAAGTGATTATCCCCTTGTACAGGTCCCTTGGTGAGGCCTCACCTGGAGTACTGTGTTCAGTTCTGGAGACCGTATCTCAAAGGAGACAGAGACAGGATGGAGGCAGTTCAGAGAAGGGCGACCAAAAAGGTGGAAGGTCTTCATCGGATGTCATACGAGGAGAGATTGAAGAATCTAAATATGTACACCCTGGAGGAAAGGAGGAGCAGGGATGATATGATTCAGACCTTCAGATACTTGAAAAACTTTAACGATCCAAAGACAACGACAAACCTTTTCCATCAGAAAAAAATCAGCAGAACCAGAGGTCACGAGCTGAGGCTCCAAGGAGGAAGACTAAGAACCAATGTCAGGAAGTATTTCTTCACGGAGAGAGTGGTGGATGCCTGGAATGCCCTTCCGGAGGAAGTGGTGAAGTCCAAAACTGTGAAGCACTGCAAAGGGGCATGGGACAAACACTGTGGATCCATCAGGTCTAGAGGACGCGTATAAAGAGCAGGCAGCAAAACACTGCACGGAGCGGCAGTAGCCACAGAGGCATTCACAGAGCGGGATGCCAGTGGCCAGTGGTTGGTGTTCCACCTTCACGGAGCGGAAGGATGGAAGGCTGCCATCTCCCAATTAAAAAAAGAAAAAAAACAAACAAAAAAATAAAACAGGGATGGGTTCATGGGCTATAGGTATTACCAATTATTAGGCTTATTCAATTACCAATTATTAGGCTTTTCAATATTTGATGATAGTTAATGTGACTTTCAAGGCATACTTCACTTTCAATGCATATCCAGCATAGCTCCCTGCTTCAACGGCAGGGGAGAAGAAAAACTAATACTTCATGCATATCCAGCATTGCTCTCTGCTTCAACGGCAGAGAGCTATGCTGCCGCTTACCCAACTAAACAAACCTAATATTTCACTTGGAAGCAGCTCCATCACTGCTCTCTACATTAATAGTGGGGGTGAAAGGGAAATAGAAGCTAAGGTTGCTAAGAGCCAAGAGAAACAGGTAAGTATGAGAAAAAAAGAAGTGTGAAGCTTGCTAGGCAGACTGGATGGGCCGATTGGTCTTCTTCTGCCGTCATTTCTATGTTTCTATGTATGATTTTATAATTATGATTAATGATTTATATATATCTTGATTTTATTGATTTGTTTCACGAAAAATGGAAAAACAAAAATGTCACCATTGTTACACTGCAAAGAGTCTGGTGTGTTGCGTATTACAATTCAGTTTTTGTCTGCACATTTCTATTTATACTTTATGTGGCTTTATTCTGTATTTGGTGAGGGTTTGGGTTCTGCATGCGAGACTGAGGTGAAGCATTCATTTAGCATATGGTTTCTCTGTAGGGATCTGTAGTAGCTTGGCCTGTTCTGTTTTCCTGATTGGAGGTGTATTGATACTTTAGATTCTGGTGTAATATTTGTGGTATTCCTTTTCATAGGTAGGGTTGCTATTGTTTGAGTGTTGGCAGATAGTACTGTGTTGATATGGGAGGACCATGCCCACACAAAACATGTTACAATAGGTCTAATGTCATATGAATTCCAAATTGTAGAGTTTTCTTGTTGGCATCACAACAGTGTATGTAACTATCACAACTATGTATATATTGTTTTTACCGCAGAATATCATTTTTCATGTAAAATCTGTTGTTATAAATGCATAATTTAAGATTGTGTATGGTGGGGGGGGGGGGGGGGGGGCACCAGGCTGTAAGGTTTGCCTAGAGCGCCTAATACCCTTGCACCAGCCCTGCCACTAGTAATGCCTACCTCCTCAGAGTAAATGCCATTTACCACTATCCCTTGTCGCCAAAGAGGGACAAGACTATAGATTGATTTAAAACACATTCTTAAACATTATAAAATGTAACTCGTCCCACAATAATAAAGATCTATACGAACTACAAACCTGAGATCAAAAAGTGATGTTAGATCTTCTTCGTAAAGAATGCCCTTGAACACATCCACCAAATATCTGGTCAGATACCCCAGGAAGCACTAACTCAAGCCTTAAAAACTTCAGCTACACAGAAAAGCATTGTAGCAATATCAGGAAGAGAGCAGTAGACACCCAGCTCCCTGAAAGAAGTGGCTGGAATTTTCATAATGCTACAAGGCCTACGTATCAGGGTCCATAGTGGGAGCACTCTTCACCCCGGTGAGCAATCCCCCATAAAACCACAGCAATAATTCAATAAGAAAGCAAAAAATGGGCTCCTCTATAGGAGGTTCTACAACCCAGATCTGTTGCTAAAAAGGGAATCAACCCACAAGAGAAGAAAGGAAAAATCAGCAGGCTCCAGCACAGGACTGCACGCTGAACACTAAGGGATGCAGCTAAATGGCTGGAACTCAAGGTTATAACGCATCTATCAATAAAGAGAAGAAAATGAAAAATGGAAAGAGAAAACCACCAAGAAAACACAACTTACTTAACTAACAATTGCTAGGAGTCGACAAAAGTGCCCCGCCCATGAAAGGGCACACAAAGGTGGCATGGTCCTTCGGCGAAGCACCAATAGCAATGCACCATCTTCACGGGGGGCTTTAACAAGCCAGCATATCCTTGTGTGATGATGTCGGGCTAGGTGGGCAGAGTCCAGTGCTCCGAGCCCTTCCCAGACTAAAGTGTTGGTACAGACAAAAAGCAAGAAGCCCCAAGGCAAGCACAGTCTCTCCGCAGTCTAGCTACAAAATACCACATGGCACTGAATGGAACGTCACTGCAATCTGTTATATTTTGCACCGTTTGGGCCTATACTGTGGTGTTCTGGATGTATGTTGTAGGTCACACACTAGAATAATGATCGTCTTTGGATGATAATTACTATCATGATAAATTAACAGACTGTGCCAATTATATTGTACTACTACTTGTGCTTAAATTAACGATGTAAGCCACATATGAACCTCACTAGCAATGAAGACAAAAGGAATAAACTGAATAAAGTCCATACTTATGAAAGGCGGTATCATCCATAGGTCAAGCAGATGATGGCATGCAGGTCATATGCAACCACACCCGCCGGCAGAACGTGCATTTGGGATATGACTGGATGTAATAAAGCAGGAAGAAAACCGCATTCAAACAACAAAACAAATCATCATAGGTGAGGTGCTCAGATCAAATAAAAGGAAGTACAAGGAAGTAGAGAAGACCAAGTACCCTTAATCATATATTATATGGAGCCCAAACATCAGTGATAAAAATGTTTTCCATTAAACATTTTATACCTATATGATCGAGGGTGCTTCATCTTTTTCCCTTACCTTTTCAGCTACTACTTTAGAGAACCAGAGTGCCCTCTCTTACCTCTATTTACTTTCCTAACAAAAAAGGTTCCTTGTCCTTATAAAATCTTCACTGCTCTTCTACTTCCCGTAGATTTTCCCATCCAGCTAATGACTCTTTGAGGTACCTCCCCCCACCCGTTTTAACAATTGTGTACTTTTGCGGAAGTCTAAGACCCTCGCCTTTGAATGAACCATCATTTCCTGCGCTCTAATACTGAACCACACCATCCGGTGATCACTGGATCCCAGATGCTCATCCACTGCAACATCAGAAAGATTGTCCCCTTTGGTAAATACCAGGTCCAGTATCTCCCCCTCCTGTGTGATTTCCAGTACCAGTTGTCAAAACTGGAAAATGTCAATGAACAATATTTGCAAAACATTGATAAATTCTCTTAAGGTGTGGAATATCAGCAGTTGTTAAACTCTTAAGTTTAACAACTTAAGAGTTGGCCCTTCCCAGTTTAACAACTTAAGAGTTGGCCCTTCCCAGACTCTTGTCTGGGAAGGGCCAACATTTTAGACTGAAAAAAACAAACTGTTTCAAAGATAAAAGGCATAGTTTATTATATCCAATAAAGATAAAAGGCATAGTTTATTATATCCAATAAACTATGCCTTTTATCTTTGAAACAGTTTGTTTTTTCAGTCTAAAATGTTGGCCCTTCCCAGACTTAAGAGTCTGGGAAGGGCCAACTCTTAAGTTGTTAAACTGGGAAGGGCCAACTCTTAAGTTGTTAAACTTAAGAGTTTAACAACTGCTGATATTCCACACCTTAAGAGAATTTATCAATGTTTTGCAAATATTGTTCATTGACATTTTCCAGTTTTGACAACTGGTACTGGAAATCACACAGGAGGGGGAGATACTGGACCTGGTATTTACCAATGGGGACAGTCTTTCTGATGTTGCAGTGGATGAGCATCTGGGATCCAGTGATCACCGGATGGTGTGGTTCAGTATTAGAGTGCAGGAAATGATGGTTCATTCAAAGGCGAGGGTCTTAGACTTCCGCAAAAGTACACAATTGTTAAAACGGGTGGGGGGAGGTACCTCAAAGAGTCATTAGCTGGATGGGAAAATCTAGGGGAAGTAGAAGAGCAGTGGAGATTTTATAAGGACAAGGAACCTTTTTTGTTAGGAAAGTAAATAGAGGTAAGAGAGGGCACTCTGGTTCTCTAAAGTAGTAGCTGAAAAGGTAAGGGAAAAAAGGTCAGCATTCATAAACTACAAAAGGTTGCAAACAATAGGCAACAATAGCAGTAAAAGCTGAGAGAAGTAGGGAAAGCAGTCTAGAAAGTGAAGACGCAAATTGAAGAAAAGTAGCTAAAACAGGGGGACAGAACCTTTTTTTTTTTTTTTAAGATATTTTAGTGATAGGAGGAAGTGCAAAAGTGGCATTAAGAGACTTAAGAGGCGAAAGAGAGGAAAATGCAGAGACATACGAGGAAAAAGCAGAATAGTTTAACAAATATTTCTGCTTGGTGTTCGCTGAGGAAGAGCCAGGAGTAGGACCATGGAAAATGGGATTGGAAGGGAGGTAAACCTCAACAATATTCTGAAGACTGCGTTTGTCTAGATAAAAGCGAAGGGACTGGACAGGGTACATCTGAGGTTATTAAGGGAACTTGGAGAAGTCCTGGCGGCTCTGCTGGCTGAACCTTTTCAATGCTTCTGTAGAATCAGGAGTACTTCCGGAGGACTGGAGACAAGCAGGTGGTTCTTCATAAGCCATGCGTCAATGGAATAGCTACTAGAGCAGAGAACAGTGCAGTTTCTGGAATCCAATGGGTTTCAAGATGCGAGGCAGCATGGTTTTACCAGAGGTGGGTCTTGTCGGACAAAACTGATCTGTTTCTTTAACTGGGTGACCAGAGGGCAGGATCAGGGGAGAGCACCGGATGTGGTGTACTTGGATTCAGTAAGGCCTTTCACATGGCTGCGCATGGCGACTTATAAATAAACCAAGTGTCCTTGGTGTGGGCCCCTAAGGTGACTGACTGGGTGGTTAGAAACTGGTTGAGAGGGAGATGACAAAGGGTGGCGGCATATGGCGTTCGCTCCAAGGGGAGGGGCATTAATAGTGGTGTGCCACAGGGGTCATTCCGTGGACCAGGTCTTTTCAACATTTTTGTAAGTGATGTTGTGGAAGAGCTCGAGGGACAAGCAAGAAGGTGTGGAAAAGATGAGGAACGATCTAGTGAAGCTTGAGGAATAGTTAGAGACCTTCATTTTTGGTTTTTAATTTTTTCCTGGGAATTTATCAGGGTTTATTTTCACAAGAATAAAAATAAGAGAAAAATCAGTGGAAAAAGAAATCGCTCATCATTTTTTCAGATGATTATCGGAGCTTAGTATGGTGGACAGAAGTGAGGATAGGCGAAAAAAAGAGAGGAGGGAAGCAGAAGGGAGAGGAGGAGGTATGGGACTAGGGGTGAGAGCAAGAGGGAGTGGAAATGGGGGAGGGATATTGTGCTGAAGGGGAGGATGGGGAGAGAGCAAGAAGGAGTGGGGATAGGGAGAGAGCTGGGATGTTGAAGAGAAAAAGGAGGGGAGGTAGGAAAGAACGAGGAGAGGTCTGGGGGCCAGGAAGAGAAACAATGAAGGCTCTGCAGCCCCCAACGTAATTTACGATTCTATATTGGGGGCTAAGTGGGAAGGGGGGGGTAGGATATGGGTACAGATAGGAGTAGTGGCAGGAGGGAGAAGAGGGGATGGGAGCAGGGAAAAGAACAAGGAGGGGGAAGAAGGGAGAGCAGGAAGAGGTGGAAAAGGGAGCACTTCTCCAACAAAAATGAGGGCCAGGCCTCTCTTCTCAGCCCCCTCCTCTTTCTTTCTGCTCCAAGCCCCTCTCCAACATCCCAGCTCTCTCCCCCACCCCCTCCTCGCTCCTAACTCCATGCCCGCTTGCTCTCGTCTCCTGTCCCAACCATCCGCTCACCGACCTTACTCTTTTCCCCTTGCCCCACTTCCCTTCCCTCCATTACCCTCACTCGCCGTTATCCACACCCCCACCATCCCCTCATTCCTTCACTCCCACCCCATCCCCACTGGTGCTGCCGTAATGCCACAAAAGGCCCATCCTCACCCGGCCATCAGCGTCACTTCCCACCCGAGCCCTCCTAAACAGTCACGGTCCTGCAAGGCTTCGGTCCCTCTTCGTACTCCGCAGCTGTTGGCTCCTGACGACACCAGCAGCCGTGGAGCGGAAAAAGGGACCGAGGTGCTGGGTGAGCGACTGGGCTAACAGGAGGGGGCAGCAGCAGGAGCAGCAGCGGCTGTCACGGCGGGACAAGTACACCAGGCCAAATGCTTCAGTAGGTATGGCAGCTGTGTGACGCCCCCTTGACACCTATGAATTTACAGGGGAAAATTGGTTTAAACCGAAAATGAAATTCCCTAGGAATGGCCTAGAGCAGGGGTGGCCATCTCCAGTCCTCAAGAGTCACAAACATGTCTGGTTTTCAGGATACCCACAATGAATATGCATGAGATGAATTTCCATGTCTTCCGTAAGCAAATATATCTTATGCATATTCATTATAGACATCCTGGAAACCAGGCCCATTTGTGGTCTTGAGGACTGGAGTTGGTCACCCCTGGTCTACAGTCTGGCAGCTAAGATTCAATACTAAAAAAATGCAGTCATGCAACTGGACTGCAAAAACTCAAGGGATGAATTTTCAAAGGAGTTACATGCTTACAAGTAGCAAATATAGTAGCTATTTTCAACAATCCATTTACATGTGTAAAACCTTTTGACAATTCAGCCCTATGGAGTGAGTTTTCAAAAGGAATAATGTGTCTAAAAGTAGCAATTTTCAGAAGCCCATTTACCTGCTTAAAGTCCATTTATGCACATAGATCTTTTTGAATATTACCTCTCCAAGGGAACTGTATGGTGTTTGCGGTGCTCTGTGCATAAAACAGGAGTGGGATCTGGGAGTGATCATAGTGGTCAAGGCAGGTAGATAATGTGACAGCAAAAGCTAGAAAGATGCTTGGGTACATAGGGCAAAGAACGGTCAGCAAAACAGGAGATGATATTGCCCCTGTATAAGTCCTGTTTACAATTCTGGAGACCGCACCTTCAAAATTATGTAAACCGAATGGAGTCGGTCCAGAAGGTGGCTACCAAAACAGTCAGTGGTCTTTGTTATAAAGTATATGGAGACAAACTTAAAGATCCAAACATGTATACCCTAGAGGAAAGGAGGGTTAGGGAGATTAGACAGAGACATTTAAATATCTCTAAGGTATCAATACACAGGAGGCAAGCCCCTTTCAATGGCAATGGTTTCATCTATCATAATTCCTTAATCTTGAGTTTCCCACTTATGTGTTACAACCACTGCAGATTGCTCAGAATTCAGCATCAGTATTAGGCAACATATCACTCCAGTTTTGCATGAATTACACTGGTTTCCTATCAATGCTAGAATCAAGTTTCAAACTGCTACTATTGTTTAACAAGTTCTTGGAGAATGCTAACTTCCCATTGGCGAGTACCCCATTGAAAATCTATTGTCCTCCATGTTTGCTATGTTCATCTCAGGTTGTCCCTTCCTTTAAATCAGTATATCTAGAGGAAACATGAAAAGGCAGATTGTTTTAATAGCAGGACTAGCACTCTGGAATACTCCACCTAACAACTGAGAAATTATTTTCTGTATCAAAAAGAAAACTGCTAAAAACTCTTTTGTTCCAGTTAGCTTTTAATTCTTGAAGCTGATGGTGACCCAGTGAAAAGGCTAATTATATGTCTTTGAAGTCTGAACTTTTGTTACTTGGCTGTTAACCATGTTTCTGGTCTGTGTTTATTATGTTTCGGAGTTTTATATATGTATTTTATTAGACATTTTCAAAACAGTTTACAAGTGGTATATAAATTTTTCAAATAGATGCATGGGCTCCAGAATTAGGGGTCACGGGATGTGGGTGAAAGGAGGCAGATTCAGGAGGAAATATTTCTTTACAGAAAGGGTGGTGCACGCATGGGACAGCAGAGGTGGGAGAGACAAGGACAGGATCTGGATTCAAGAACACATAGGACTAGTTAAGGGGGGAATCTCTGAGGGAGCGGTAGGGATTGAGGAGCTGAGCAGTTGGTGTTAACTGGCAAATAAGATAGCTGCATGGTCTTTTTTCTGCTATCACATTTCTATGTTTCAGTGCGCATAACCCGATTTTGCGCAAACTTTTATGCACGCTGGAGAGCGCCGTTCCAGAAGGGGATACTTAGGTGCATACTTTCTATTTTCAAAAGCATGCCTGGAAGTTAACCCATACATGTTATGCCCTGGAAAGAGCACCTGTAACTTTGTGAGGGTTATTTTGCTTGTGATGAAGTTTCAAAGTGAAGTCATATGCATAAGGATACTGATAATGTGGGGGTAAAGTCTGTGTACAAAAATTACACGCAGTCCTTACCCCTACTTGCACAGCTATAAAAATTATCTTCAGGAAGGGCAATTTTACAACATATGGGTATCATATAACAGCTACGTGTATAAGTTATAACAATTTTCAAAGTGAACTTATGTGCATAAGTTTGCTTTGTACGCACACAAACTCACACCTGCTCTTTGCAATGCCTAACTTGTGCTTGTGAATTTGCACAGATACTTTTTAAAATAAAAAGGTATGTGTTGAAATCCAGACTCTGTCCCATGGAATGCCTCTTTTTGGTGCACACAGAAGTACGCATGATATCTGATTATGTGCACAATTTTACAAGCACAAACCGCGGGCAATTCTATAACAAACCATTTAAGTGCATGAACAGCTTTGAAAATTCACTTCTAATGTGCATAAACTAGCTTGCACATATTAACAGTGCTTTTAACACGTTAGCACTTGTGATAGCCTCACTGTAAATCTGCAACAATTCTGCAATAGAGCAAAATACTGTAATAAATTGTACTATTCCTAGAATGTGAATTCCTGTGAGGGTTACTCAACAACTCTGGGAAAATGCGAGACAGTCCCAATGTATGTAGACTTACAATTTATCTGAGGAAAGCAATGGGATAGTAGTTTAAAACCAGATTAGCTCACCTTGACTGCAAAAATTTGACATCACTTGGCAATCCTAAAAGGAATTCACTTTCTGTGTATAATATCAGAATATCCTTAAGGCATACATTGGAACAATTGCTGGAGTTCTTAGTATAAGGTTAATGTGGAACCCAGTTCTGATCGCTAGTATTTTAGAATAAAAATCTTCCCTTGGAGTAGAGATGTCCAGTCCCTTCACCTACCATAATTTCTAAAACCATGCTTATCCCAAATGCTAAATTCTTGTATTACAAAGGAAAGAAGCTCTTCCAGGATACAAATGAATCCCCTAAGCAGGTTGGCCAATTGTCTTGTTTTTAGTTAAAAAAAAAAAAAAAAGTCCTTTGTTTCACCCTTTTCAGTAACAAAACTTCACCTAGTCTAATGCATTTCAGTGGGGCTTTATAAGACCCTCTTTCTTACCCCACATATTCCAAAATGTATCTCCAAACAGCATTTGAAGGTTGACCACCCTACACTGGACAACTACACAAAAAATAGCCCAATTTACTGATGTCAATACATTCCTGCCATTCAGTACCAATATTGGTGGTTTACCTTGAAGCAGAGCTTGGGGTTGTCTAGCACAATATCCCTGTGCACCACCACCGCGTCCCCTTTTTCCTGTCCGATACATACAGCTCTGACTTCAATCATGTTGTCTGAAGTCAAGCAATCTTCATAATCGCAATAGCCTATAGTTACTGGAATTTCTTTCTCTGTAAAGTGAAGCACATTCAGAATATACATCATTCCTTTCACGTTCCAGACTCTGCTGTAAGGCAGAAGAACCCAAACACCTCATCAGCTCAACTAATGCCATACAGCGCCTATGGAAACAGTAGAATGCCTCTGAACACATCAGTATTTAAACTATGTACCTCTCCAAAACCTTTTCACTGTTTTGGAAGCACTGGTATTTCTTGGCTTGTTCTAATTTCATATTCTAACTGGAACGCATTTCTTTATCTCTTGTGATGTCTGTTTCTCTGCAGTACCCATGACATATTATTTATTCTCTCTTTCTTTTTCTTTCATTCCTTGCAATATACCCCATGCGAGCTATATTCAAGATGCCGGTTTCCCTGGTTTTTATTAATCTCTGATCAATTCTCTGCTGTAACTCTTATTGTCTGTGAGTGGAGTGGAGTAGCCTAATCTATGAGTGGAGTGGAGTGACCTAGTGATTAGAGTAGCAGGCTAGGAACCAGCAGACCAGGGTTCAAGTCCCACTGTCACTCCTTGTGACCTTGGGCAAGTCACTTTACCCTCCATTGCCTCAGGTACAAACTTAGATCATAAACCCTCTGCATGAAACCCACTTTGAAGTGCTGCAAAAAGTGGAATATAAATATCTAAATAAATAAAAAAAAGAGTTATCCTCTCTATAATTCCCTTTTCCTATTGTAGGGAATACTGTCTCACTTTTCATAACCTCAGCAATCATCTAGCTACATGTAGGCTAAGTGCTCTTATGCTCTTCTCGTTTATGTTATGTTAACTTTTTCTGTTAACCTTGTATTAAAGAAAGTTACCTTCATTAGGCTCAAAGGTAATGGACCTTGTTTCATTTAAGAGTTCACGCATTCGTTTCCTGGTGTAGATGATGGAATGAGCGGTGATGTTCAGCTGTGAGGTATTGACAGTATCACTCAAATTTTTAAGGATCATTTTGACGTTGATATCCTGGCCAACTGACACGGGTCCAGCAAGCTTGACTGTTCCAGAAACAGTGGCATTTTGGCACAGTGGTCTATAGAAGGCTGTCTGCATTTTCAACACAACTTTGATTGTGGTTGCAAAGTCAATAGTTTTTAAGGACTCTTGGTTTGCAATGCCTTTTGTTCAGGATGGCTGACAATGAGAGAAACAACAGTAAACTAGATGCCCTTCTCTTTACTGCACCACTTTCTGCAGGAAGTTTGTCAACATACAAGTAACTGGGCCACACCATATTCATTTAGATTACAGGAAGTCAGGTTAAAGAAAAGAACACATTGTTCACCCATGAATGTTTAAAGATATCAGTGAAAACTGTCAATCATCATCATAGAATTCTGGCACATTTCCTGTGGATTAATATTATGTGTTATATGTACAGTCATCACTAACGTATAATCGATACCAATGCACAGGAATGCATGAATTTTGCAGCTTCCTGTGCTCTTTCATACACTAACAGCTGTATCCCTCATAGTTTATCAATAACCCTTCTACAGTCATGATGTACTTTGAAAACATAGAGGAGGATAAAACATCTGAGTGAAATCTTCCATGAGTCAGAGGCTGAGGAGGGTAGTGGATGGAAATAACTCCAATTCCTCAATATCATAAAAAAACAAACAAACAAACTGGAAACAGAGCTCAAATGAAATATGCAGGCTCTGAGAAAATGCTGGGCAGTCAATTGTGGCATCTCCAGCAATCCCTAAAAGAGGTCAAAGGCCAAGCTACCTACTGAATTCTTTTGACAATTTGGCCCATGAGACAGAGTAGTAAGGTGGAGTCGAAGATGTTGAGGCTGACTGATATTTTCTCAAAGCCCTACTAAACTTGTTCACTTCTCTTTTTAAAATAGTGTTTCTATTGAAAACATTAAAGATCATTGCAATGTACATTATACAAAATGAGTCTCAAATACCTTGTCTTATATGGAAAACTGGCAACAGGTCAATGAAGAGAACAAGAGCTTTCGCGAAAGCCCCAACTTACCCGCAGGCTCGCGGAACTTCACAGCTGCGCTCCCGCGAGCCTGCCGGTGCTGTGACTGTGGCTCTTCCGGTTTGCGATCACGAACCGGAAGTAGCAAGGGGGGAAAGGTTCGCGGAAGCGTAGCAGTGAAGCTCCACGAGCCTGCCGGAAGACTTGGGGTCTGTTGGGAACACTTCTGGCGCCGTTATTGCCGCGATCCTACGGTGATTGTATAAATCTGGGGGAGGGGGAAATCTGCGGAAATTCTGCATTCCGGCGTAGCGCAGAATTCCCCCAGGAGTAGAACATGCACTGCCAGCTGTATTATCAAAACTCAGTACTAAAGAACAATTCTGAACTAAGATTCTTCCCTTTATCTGTGACTGACCAGAAGGAAAATTGTTCCAGGCAACAATCGCCATGGTTGCCTTGCCACCCAAGATAAAGTTATCCATTGTACTAGACAGCTCTTTTTGCCTGGGGTGGGTCATCATTTCAAGAACGGACAATACAGGAGCTTCTCTTAACTGACCTCCCATGAAATATGTTCAACTCCTACAAGAATATCAAGATGTATAAACCTGGCACACAACAGCATATGAAGCATCTGGACAGCAAAGTTCATAGTGGTAAAGGGCAGAAAAAAAAGCGCAGGAAATGTTTAATTCTAATTATTTCCTTATTCGCAGCAAATGTACACTGGGAAAAGAAGACGTTTACAAATGTTGATATGTATCAATTGTAATGTGTAATCAAAGAAAAACAAAGTAAAAGGAATAAATGAAGGCAAAGTTCTTGGGTGATAATTTTACATCATAAACATGCATCTAAAATAATTCATAATTTCAAAATGAATGCTCTCATAAAAGAAAATAATTTTGCATTTGTTACTGAAAGTTCCAAACCTAGGTCAGTCTATAGCATTTAAAATTACATTACCATTGTACTATAAAATCCTTTTATGGCAGTAGGGCTAACTAGGTTCTTCAAAATATCAACTCACCTGTTTCTTGGCTGTTTTGGAGTTCTTTTAGTCTGTGGTGTTTTTAGTCTGAGATTTTCTCTTTCTTTATATTAATATAATTTGTTTACGCTTTTATACCTTTTTTTTTTATTTCAAATAAAAGCTGTGCACCTTTTCCCAGTCTCACCTGTTTGAAAAATCTTCCTTGCCAAGCCTTCAGCTCGTTCTATTTATGCTTCACAAATGGACTGCCTGCATCACCTTTTGATAGTCCCACACAGATTTACTCAGCTTCACAATGGTGGGTGTGGCTAAGTAGGAGGAGAGATCTAAAACGTAGAAATTAATATCTCCTAAGGAATGAAATAAAAACCAGGACAAGAAAAAGGGGATTGTTTTTCAAACTGAATTGACAATTTTTTTGGCCTAAGGCTGCTTATGAGATCATAGTGTGTGTATCTATGATTGTGTGTCCGCCAACAACTTTTGTGTTTTCAGGATGTGTCAGGGGACACCATCAGGGGTATTAATTCCAGGTCTATAAATGTGCATGCATGTTCCAAAAAGCAGGCCCCATGTACCTTCTTGTTATAGTGCTATTGTCAACTCTGTAAAAACCATTTTTAATGTCACAGAAATGATCAGCTATACATTTGGATATAACAAAAAATGATTTGTGTTATTGTCTTCATTTGTGCATGGATGAACCATGATGTAAAAAGCAAACCCAGTATATATAATTATGTGTTCTACCTCTAGTTTTTGCTTTCCTTTTACTTCCTGGCTACTCTAGCCCCCAAGTTCAGTCTCCCTGTTATATGTAACTGTGCTTTCGCCATCCTGTTATATGCTTTATTTTGTTAGTCCCTAAGTTCCATGTAAACCGGTTTGATATGAATCTTGTCATGAAGGTCGGTATAAAAAAATGTTAAATAAAAAAAAAAAATAATAATAATGTTTATGTGCTCATACAAAATGGCCACTAGTGGTACCACTTGTGCAAGTTCATTCTCCACCAGATTTGGTTTTAGTGATTTTATGTCCTTGCCCACTTCTTTCCTTTCTTTGCAAGGTCTTGTGGTTGAATATGACTATTCTTTCTTAATAAAGTAGGTCACACTCTACTGTTGATTACATCTAAAATTAATCTTGAACTCTCTCCAAAGACCTCACCTACTGCATACAGGCGTATCCTTCCTGTATCAAGCTACTAATTGCATACATAATTTTAAATCTCCCACCTCTGCAATTACAATGATTTTGCTGATTGGCAGCCCTTCTATTCAGCTGTGCCTCGCCTCCTGAGATTATGTGTCCTTTATTTTTTTTCATATGGTTTTGGTTTGCCAACTATGGAAGAGTTTTGATCAGTTGACTGGGACTTAAAAAGTAGGTCTTAGAAGACTTCAGGTGAGTCACAAACTAAAACCCAAATAAGAAAGTCAAAAAGAAAACAAGTTGCCGCTGGTATTCTTACTGTAAAGTGCCAACTGAGATTAAAAGAAAGATGTACCTTAGGAAGACAATTCTCAAAGTGATTTATGCGGGCAAAAAGCGTTTTAGCCACATTAATCAGCTGTCTGAAAATTACCCACCCACCCTCCATACAGCTAAGCCCTTTTGCAGCACTGCGCAAACTTATTTTTACCCATATTTAGAGGTGGCACTCCAGGGGGATGCATTTAGATCAGAGGAGGAAAGGATGCACGTAAAAACTGCATTTTCAAATTTTCCCATGTCCTTTTCCATCAACCTTCTATCTGAAAAAGAAAGTAGTAGAAATGACCATGGCTTTGCCTTGCACCCCTGTTCCAGTTTAACCCTTGTTTTACCTTATTCTTGCCTGTGTGATTTACCCCATTCCTGTTTCAAAGGGAAAGTGCACGTGCATACTTTTGCTTTGAGAATTTGTGCAAAAGCCCACGGGTAAAAAAATTATGCACAGTCTTTGTCCCAATGCAGTTTGAAACTGTTTCCTTTGTGCACAGAATGATATTTTCAACATGTGCACGGCAAAAACAGCAGCACCACTCATCGTGGATGGATCTTTTTACAATTATTTTTACATTTGTCCTGTTTGTCTGTCTTGAACAGATTATAAACTCTGCAAAGATTGTCTCGTGTAATTGTTCAGCGCTATAGAAATGGTAAATCATAGTAGTGGCAATGTGTGGGTTATTTTATTTTATTTTTTTTTAAGAGTTCTTTCATTCACATCCTTGCTAGGGCCCTGAATTTGTCTGAGTGGCTATGTTTGGAACAATGTCACCGATCATGCCACAAACACTGGATCTGATTGAGGAAAACTGAAAATGATCTCATATGTGATCAAGCTCAAGTAGCGAAGTAAATACTCATGAGGCAACCTTGCACTCCATGTGGAATGAATCATCATACTGCTCCGTTACACATCATGCAGGAAGCATCACCAATTCATCTAAATTGCACATAATGAATTTTTGTTTAAATTACTGATGAAATATAATGAAACAATGCTTAACCTTTTCTTAAAATAACCCTCTGCAATTCCTTCCCCTGGAATTATCTGAAGCAAGATGCAGCAGGAGGAATTATTTTGAGATTGTTTGTGTATGATAAGGAGTCCCATTATGATTGCACAGTGTGCTTATTAGGCATAAATTGCACTTTACAGTTTGTCATATTTGACACATTTTCTTTTTTACACATCCCATCTCTGTTGCTATTTCTGCCTCGTCTGTTTGATGTAGTGAAACTCAGAGATATATCAGCATTTATATATAGCAAGTTATACAAAATATTATTTTCAAAACTTTTTCCCCCATTTTGACTTGGTTTCCAAAATCTTTTGAAACCATGGTTCAGCACAGAATTATGGGGCAAGAGGCTCATAATATTTGACAGCTCCCATCCCTCTTCTCCATCTTATATGGGCCTATAGCTTCTGTGGCCTACGTCTAAAGACGTCATGGCAGTCTAATCAATTTCTCTTCTTTTTCTGTTGATACAGAGGTGTATCGCAAGAGTCGGCAACCTGTCTCATTCTGACAAAGAATGACTATTGTGCCTCAAACGTTTGTCTTCTACCTAGGAAAAAAAGAAGTCAGAAGTCAGGCTGAAAGTCTCATGTTAATGGGATGCCTTCTTCAAGTCAAAGTATTTGCTGTCATATTATCAGATTGCTCACCCTGCACTACGCACTCGACAGGACAACCATACTGCAGTTTATTTAGATGTTTCCTTTTGCATCTTTAACAAATGGAGGAATCTTTTATAATAGCAGTACTAGGGCCAATCGAGTGTCTCAGCTGTGGTGCTGAGCACTACCATGCAAAGATCCTGGGTTTGATTCCTGGGTCAACTCCTCCACGCTCTGTGCTGGCGATGCTGCAGAGGTAGTGCTCACAGACCCTGGGGAGATGGATTGTGCAACAGTGACACCTAATGGTCGGCTGTAGAGCCCATGATTGCAGTCCCCAGCTGAAGAATATTGCGGCAGAGGCTGGGCGGAGCTATAAAATAAGGAAAAATCCACAGGTACTTGCACATGAAGGCTTATGGTGCCAGATCAAAGCCCCAGGGCTCTACAGAATCTTCTGCCTGGACGGCCATCTCCCTTGAGCCAGCAGGTTCTGGGGCCCAGCAGGACTTCTTTGGCAGGGTGCATGGCAGGCAGTGGTTGGGGCAGGTGGAGAACAGCAAAGCAAGGGCAGAAGTCAGTCCAGATCAGCAAAAGATGATCAGTCCAAGGCAGGCTGACTGGGAGGCAAGTTAAAGCAGGACAGGGAAACAAGGCTGGGCAGGCAGAAGCATGGAGAGACAAGACAGGGTACCAGGTAAATCACTCAGGCAGGAACAAGGTAAAACAAGGGTGAAACTGGAACAGGGGTGCAAGGCAAGGCCATCAGGAGGCCCAGAAAGGAACTAGGGAATGATGGTGCTGGAGAATGTGCTCTGTGCTGAAGCTGCCAATGAAGCCCTGCATGCGCTGGGATCCCAGAAGAAAAGTTGACCCAGCGCCATGAAATATGGCGAGACTAATCTTGCTGCCAACTAAGGTTGCTCAGTAAACCTTCACTGAACTCGGAGAGATGGGTCTATTTGGTGCAATCACAAGACCACTTATGTGTCATGGCCAATTCAACTCTGCTTGTTGATGGAGAATAGCATACTTAAGCAGTTGGAGCAAGGTAATCTGAACAGGAAAGGAATCACTGCCTTAGGAGTTAAAGGCAATGATTTTTTCCTGAATTTTATGTCATTCAGTTCAGAGCAAACACCAAGAGGCAGGGCATTCCACCAAACAGGTGCTTGAAAGCTGAACTGATGCATGGCGTGTCACCTCGGGTCAAACTAAGATGGATGAAGGGATCATTAACAATTTCTACTGAGAAGAACAAAGTGTTTTCATTGGAGAATAAAGCACTAGCAGGTTTGATAAATATAAAGGGAAGCCTCTACAGATGAATAAAAAGATAAAGCAAAGGATTTCAAAATTGAATCTGGCATAATACAGGAAGCCAATGTAGCTTCTGCAAAACAGATGAGACATGATCAAATTTCTCCAGGCCAGAGATGACTTTCGCTACTGTATGTAGTAGAAATTGTAATGACCTCGTCTGGACCAGGGTAAGCCCAAATATAAGTTATTACTGTAATCAACGAGAGCAAATAGCGTTAATTAAGGCCTACAAATCTTGACAATCGAATGAATATAGCGCAAATGATGCATACAGCGCGAAAAGAAAAAAAACAAGGTTCGACCAGTGAGGAAATTTGTTGTAGCATACTTAGCTTTGAGTCAGGTTTTACACTAAGGGCAGACGATACCTCCTTGAGTGGAAAGGCTGTCCTTGACATATAAGGAGCCACAGAAGGAGCCAGCTCCCTTCTATTATTATTTATTACATTTGATTCACTGCTAATCAATCAAAGTCATCCTAGCTTCAGACATAAGTGGATTGACTTTGAGTTTATGGGACATCAGACATTGAGCAATGTAAGCGAGACACATATTGAAACACAGCAATTCTTCTAGACATCCAGGAGCGGTATTGAGCTAGCACTTGAATGCCATTTGTAAATATACAGCATCTATACCTGTCACCTTGGATTAGAGTGGCCAACGGAGCTAAGAGCACATTAAAAAGTAGCGGAGTAAGTACCGAATCCAGAGGAACTCCACAGAGTAAGGGCTTGTGTTTTGACAACATGGAGCCCCAGTCAACCTGAAACAATCAGTCCATAAGATATCATTTAAACCAGGCCAGAACGGTCTTTCCCAGACCTATGTCAGACAGTTTTATGGTTGATGGTGTTGAAGCCCGCGCTCATATTAATAAATGCCATTAGCAAGTTCTTCCCACAATTAGCCAATAAATACCATGAGCGAATACATCCCATTCCATGAAGTTAGCAAGTAGCACATTTAAGACTAATCGGAGAAAATTCATTTTCACTCAACGTACAATAAAGCTCTGGAATTTGTTGCCAGAGGATGTGGTTAGTGCAGTTAGTGTAGCTGGGTTCAAAAATGTTTGGATAAGTTCTTGGAGGAGAAGTCCATTAATGGCTATTAATTTTACTTAGGGAATAGCCACTGCTATTAATTGCATCAGTAGCATGGGATCTTCTTAGTGTTTGGGTAATTGCCAGGTTCTTGTGGCCTGGTTTTGGCCTCTGTTGGAAACAGGATGCTGGGCTTGATGGACCCTTGGTCTGACCCAGCATGGCAATTTCTTATGTTCTTATGTTCTTATGACTCAGCTTTTAACCTAATGTCATTTACTAAGGCCGCTAACTCGGTCTCCATATTATGATCATTTCAAAATCTTGATTGACGAGTAGGACATTGGCCTTTGTGACAAAATCATTGTGCTAGTCAACAATCAGTTTTTCTAAGTAATATTGGGAAAAAGATATTGGAATGAGTAACAGAGTTGATATAGTTATTTTTTAGACTGTAAGTAAAACTACTTTTAAGTGTCCTCAGTGTTATCCCCCCCTGTAATCAACTTTACATTGCAGGGTCTTCGCCAGTCCTTACCTCATGTATAATGTGTTACCCGTGAAAAGTCAAAAGTAAGTTGCAGTGCATCATTAAATCAGTGCCATGAACATGTGCTATATAGCTAACCTCTCAATCCACCACCTATCTTTTCACATTTTTCAGATGCACTTCACTGTCAGAAGCCTGAATTAAAGACATGGCATCTATTCACGCTCTTAGCCTCTGCTTACCTGTTTTAGAACAATGTGGATTTCCAAGATTAGCATAATATCAAATTCTTTATGTTAAAAAGAATTAAAACAATCCTGTAGTATTTGGGAAGGAAGAAAAATGTTTCCAGTGCAAGGGTTAGAAGTGTGTCTGTATTTAGAAGAGATAGTGTTATGGCAGATCAGTGTGAGTGGAGACTGTCTTTGGAGACGCCATGCCTCCATAGAGTCATAGATGACAGGTAAAGCCCATTATGACCCATCCATCCCTTCCTCTCCCTCGGCGTTCAACCAATGCTTGTTCCATGTGTTCCTGATCTCTGATTCTATTCTTGTTTCCACTGCCTCCGCAGAGAGCCTTTCCCATGCGTCCACCATCCTTTCTGTGAAGAAATACTTCCTTAGATTACTCCTGAGTCAGTCTAACCCCTTTAAGCCTCATTCCATGACTTCTCATTTCCAGAGCCCACTTTTCATTGATAGAGGCAACAGAATATTAATAATTATTTGAAAAGGAACAGAAAACAAAACTGAGACTATCGTGATGCCTTTGTATAGATCTATGCTACGACCACACCTTGAGTACTGTATGCAGTTCTGGTTGTCCCATCTCAAAGAAGACATAACGGACATAGAAAAGGAACAGAGAAGGTGGACAAAAATGATAAAGGGGATGAAAAAGCTCCCTTATGAAGAAAGGCTAAACAGATCAGGGCTCTGTAGTTTGGAGAAGAGTTGAACGAGAGGGGATATGATTGAGATTTAAGAAATCACGAGTGGGGTGGAAACGGTAAATAAGGAATGGTCATTTACCCTTTCAAACACCACCAGGACTAAAGGACACTCCATGAAAGTAGTAACTGGCAGATTTAAAACAAATAGTAGGCAGTATTATTTTCACTCAGCGCATTATAAAGGTATGGAATCTGTTGCTAGAGGATGTGGTCAAGGCAACTAACAGTGGGGCTGTAAAGAGTTGGACAAGTTCCTGGAGGAAATGTCCAGAACAGTTATTAGCCGGGTAGACTTGGGAAAGTCAGCGCTTATCCCTGGGAGTGAGATAAAAGAAATAGATCATCTGTCGGGGATCTGCTGGGTATTTGTGGCCTGGACCTCCCACTGTCAGAAACGGGATGCTGGACCTTGGTCTGACCCAGCATGGCACTTATGTATTTATTCCTTGGATGTATTCAAATATCTCCAACATATCTCCCCTTGCCTTTCTTTCCTCCAGGGTATATAGATCTTTATCTTATGATAAAGACCACTGATCATTTTAGTAGCCACCCTCTGGACTAGCTCTACAGTCTCCAGCACTGTACACACTTCTTCAAATGAGACTTCCACAGAGGTAATATCACCTCCTTTTTCCTGCTGGCTGCTCCTTTACTTATGGACCCAAGCATCCTTCTGCTTTTACCTTCACCTTATCTGTTTGGCCACCGTAAAATCATCAGATATGATCACCCCCCAGATCCTGCTCTTGTTTTGTGCACAGAACTTCACGCCTGTTCTGTACTGCTCATCTGTGCTTTTGCAACTGAAATGCACAACCCTGCATTTCTTAGCAGTAAATCTTAACTGCCAGGCTCCAGACCATTCCTCAGGCTTCACTAAATTCCTCATGTTTTCCACACCTTCCAGGGCGGGGGGGGGGGGGTGTCTTACCCTATTGCAGATCTACAGTTTTTAAAACTCTGTCTGAGCTTTACTTCCAAGATCTTGCTCCACCAGAAACAAATACATTTGCAAATGGTCCATAGCCAGGCTCTTCGGTTACAGTTTAAATGTTTTAGAAGCTAATGCTCATATCATTAGATGTCAAATACTAACAAGATCTCACATTTAAAGAAGGCAAAACATTGGAAGTACTTTTAACTTCTTGTTAGAGAATTATATTCTAATACTCAGGTTTCAAATGGTATCTCACAAGGATGCCTTACAACACAGTCAGCACATGGCAGTAAACGGTGCAAAGTTTCAAGATAAGAGCAATGCTTGTCAAGTTCAGGACTGGAAAAACAAAACATAGTTCATAGTGGAAGTCAGGGAAAGCAGGGGTGAAATAATTTTAAAGGAAGAATTCATTGCTTGCCTTTTCATGGAAATGCTTAAGGCGGGGATAAAACAAACAGGTACAAAAAAAAATAACTGAAGCCCTGATTGCAATATTATTCAAATAAAAAAAAAAAAACAGCACCACAGCAGCAATCTCAGTATTTAGCATAACTTAGTGTCCATTTAAATATGGTCAAGACATTGGATGGTAAATCGTTTTTGCCAGAAAATGCTTTTCAGGCTTAGAACATAAGAAATTGCCATGCTGGGTCAGACCAAGGGTCCATCAAGCCCAGCATCCTGTTTCCAACAGTGGCCAATCCAGGCCATAAGAACCTGGCAATTACCAAACACTAAGAAGATCCCATGCTACTGATGCAATTAATAGCAGTGGCTATTCCCTAAGTCAACTTGATTAATAGCTGTTAATGGACTTCTCCTCCAAGAACTTATCCAAACCTTTTTTGAACCCAGTTACACTAATTGCACTAACCACATTAGCTTTGGGGCTAATGTGATTTATAGAGACTCTTTGGGTCTTAATTTGCCATCATTTACTACTTTGCTACTTGTTGTCCTTTGGTTACCTTTGTTTCACAACAGAGATAGTTAATATTTATTTTTTAAAATTGGGACCGAGTCACATCTTTTCTGACTGGGTTTCCAGCACCCATTTCCCAGTCAACAAGGAAACAAAAAAATCCTCGCATGACAGAATCCACCCTAGCGAACCATTCCAGGAATATTCAGCCTTGTTTTTATATACGGCTCCAGACATCGACGACGCCCTCCCCAAAGCAAGAATATATATAGAAAGCACCCTTCTCCCCCTTAATTAATATCTTGTCACCTGAAATAGCTTCCCTTCCTATTCCTTTCCTTACCAGTGAGAACAGCAAATGAACGAGAGTGATGTCAACTAAATAAGAGCAGTTCTGAGTGTGGCACACCCACGCCTAGTATCACTGGCATCGCTTGCCCCATATCATCCATTAAGTGACTATTAGTCATCTTTTATTTTCCATTTCATCTTATCCTGCTTTCGCAGTTTCCCTTGGGGGTGTTAGGATTTGTAAGTATGTGGACCCTTTGACGGAGGCGAGAGGTGGAACCGCCCAGGGGGAGGAGCCTCACTGAGCCTCACCGTTGGGAGGCGGAGTCTCGGCTGCGGGATGGGTTGCAGCAGCGGGTAGAAAGAGAAGAGAGAGTGACCCCTGGAGGCGGGCCACGGAGCGGCAGCGCAGCTGCTGACGTCAAACTCAGCTCGGGAACTGGAGTAGACAAATATTAATGGTGCTACCCAAGTAGCGGGGGTGCTGGTAAAAGTACAGTCACTAAAGTACACTGGGTCCTTAGAGATGGTATATGAGAGGGTCCCGCAGTGGGAGGTCATGGTAGTGGTCCGCAGAGTGGTGTACACCAGCGAGGGTTCTTTTTTAGATGTCACGGCAGTGGTCCGCAGAGCGGGGTACACCAGCGAGGGTTCTTTTTTAGATGTCACGGCAGTGGTCCGCAGAGTGGTGTACACCAGCGAGGGTTCTTTTTTAGATGTCACGGCAGTGGTCCGCAGAGCGGGGTACACCAGCGAGGGTTCTTTTTTAGATGTCACGGCAGTGGTCCGCAGAGTGGGGTACACCAGCGAGGGTTCCTTTTTAGATGTCACGGCAGTGGTCCGCAGAGTGGGGTACACCAGCGAGGGTTCTTTTTTAGATGTCACGGCAGTGGTCCGCAGAGCGGGGTACACCGGAGAGAGTTCCCACGTAGAGAAAAACACAGGAACCGCAGCGTAGTACTCACAGGGACTGAAGGCAGTAGCAGGTCCGGAGAAGCCTCAGGGAGCGAGGCAGGCAGGAATCCGTGTGAAGGCCCTGCGAGGAGCAGATAGCCAAGAGACGAGATAGGGCCCCCAAGGAGCAGGTACCCGATAGTCTCCAACACGGAAGCAGGAACCGGAACAGGGTTGCAGAGAGAGTAGATAGTTGTAGCAAGTGAACCCGTTGCCAAGTCGCTGTCTGTCTGGGCTGGTGAGTTCAAGTATCCAGGTTGAGTGACGCCCCCGAGGTTCCCGCCACGACGTGGTTAAAGCAGGTTGGGGAGCGCACGCGCGCGCACCTAGGGAACCCCACAGGTAAGATGGCGGTCGGCGGCATCCATGCCACTCGAGGAGGCCCGAGAACGGAGGGTGGAAGGCCGGTGGTAGCTGGCAGAGGCCGCGAGTTCCCCTAATGGAGCTAAGGCAGCAAGCAAAGAGGTGAGCAATAGCGGCCGCATCCACCTGTGGCCATGGAGCATAACAGGGGGGTAGCGACGGGAAAGAAGATGCGAACGTGGGCGGGGTGGAGACACGGTGATTCTTCCTCTCCTTCCTGCTCCGTTGCGTGTCAAAGCCAGGGAAGCGCTGCTCGGTCAAGGGTTACTTTTTACATTTACAGGCTATTCCCCCCCCCCCCCCAGCAGTGAGTGATTCACCGAGCTGTGACTGACAGTGAATCACAACCTGTCTCCTGATTGCATCCAGGCTCACCTCTGACCTATGTCGTCGGACGTGGGATGATGCTCCGCCCATGCTCAGCGACGCGGAGACGTCACAGGCTGCCTGCCGTTTCCGGCCCCACAGTGACTAACATTTATTTATTTATTTATGAACTTTTCTTTACCGACATTTGTAAAGCACATCATGCCGGTTTAAAATGAACTGAAAGGAGGAAATTACAATAAACAAGGGGAAGGGAGATTGGACAGGCAAGAAAAGGGAGAGGGGAAGGGAGAAAGTAAAAATAGATGGAAATAAAAGGAAAGGAGATGGAGAGGCAATAATATAACTGAGTACATATAGGAACTGTGTACAGACTGTATACAATACAAAAGGAACTATATACATCTTATGTATCGCTATATACATCTATGGACATCTTATATCAGTAATGTCTGCTATCATCAGGATAAGTAGGTGGAAAAGTTAAAGGAGGATAAGGTTTTGAAGGGCTGGGGACGGAGCTAAGGGTGGAAGCAGGGGGAAGAGGGCAAGCAAGAAATGTTCAAGGGGAGCAGATCCTGGACGTGCTGTTAGGGGACAGTCTATGTTTGGTTCTCATCAGGGTAGGCCTTCTTAAAGAGCCAGGTCTTGACTCCTTTTTTGAAGTTGTGTAGGGATGGCTCTAGACGGAGGAAAGTGGGGAGGGAATTCCAGAGGGAGGTACCAGCGATGGAGAAGGCCCTTTCCCTGGTGAGGGACAGATGCGCAGATTTGAGGGATGGGGTGTGGAGGGTGCCTGCGAGGGCAGTTCGTGTGGGGCGGCCAGTGGAGCGAAAGCGCGGCATTTCATCAAGCCAGATGTGACTGTGTTTGTATAGTGAGCTATGAAGGATGGTAAGAGTTTTGTATTGCGAGCGGAAGGAAATAGGTAGCTAATGCAGGTCCTTTAAGATAGGGGTGATGTGGTCCCTTTTGTGAGTATTAGTTTTGCGAGTAATAGAGCGCATGCTCCTGGTGGCTATAACTATTTCGGTCTCAGATGTCTGGATACTGGCACTTTTCCTGGCCGTAAAGTCTACATAGGGTTTGTGTTTATAAACAATGGACTAAAATAATTTGAGGATGTCAGATACCACCATTATTGTAGATAGTAGTTTTTTTGTTTTATTTAAGAACTGTAGTGTGCCGTGTTGTGAATGTGCGCCTCACACTGCCTGAATGAAATTGGGGAAGGGGCAGAGCAGCTGATTGAAGTCGGTGGTGGATGGAAGGCCCCTAGCGTTGGTGAAGGACAAGATGCTGTGAGAGCAGCAGGATCGGGAACTGCTCTGAGGGTTGGGTCCTAGTGTGAACCGGACTGGTTCTTCTGCTCAGGATGATGGAATGAATGAACACATCTCTCTGATTGATGGGCTGGCGGCCTGTGGTTGCCATGGGAATGTGAAGCCATGTCATTGTGGCTATATCATCATCCTCATTTATTTATTTCATGTCTGGGTTCAGTGGCACTAAAGCATAGGTGTCGTTTTGGGGTGTGCTGATGCATACCGCCCTATTTCTTCCCTTCGCCAGTGTGCTCGCTAACGGTAATAGTACATGTAAGATTTTAACCTGGTTTTGCTTGCTTATAGTGTTTCTCTTAAGGGGCGCCATAGGTCTTGTGCTGGTATGCCCCTTTTGTCTACTACTGACTTCCCCCCCACCACCCTGCACAAAAATAGAGTATGCAATAAGAGTCAGCAGGCAGTCTCTTTGTGGAAAATTCATGCTGCAGCTTTATTTATCAATCAAAAGTACAATCACACCATAATGCATCTTAACTGACTATCTAAGGTTCAGCTTACAATATATATTCAATCAATTAATCAGTCATCCACTTGCAGCCAGCACAACTGCCCGGCTGCCATCGACCTGCCAGACCGACCTGGCCATGCCTGTCCACCATTATTTTCAACGCTTTATGCGTGCAGCCTGCCAGGCCTACCCAGCTGTCTTTCTGCTTGCATTTACCATTCTCACAGCCTGCCAGACCAACCCAGCCATGCTCTTAAATGCTTTTAAGAGTGCAGCGTGCCAGACCGACCCAACTGCTTCAGCAATCAGCACTTGCGTTTACTGCTCTCGCAGCCTATCAGGCCAACCCGGCTGTGCTCTTAATTGAATCTGGCCTAATTCAGGGAGACCTTAGAGGATTGTTAGGTTCCTGTACATTTGTCCGTTAATGCTCCCGTCACGCCGAACCTGCGATCTGCAGCATCTCCCATCAAGGGATAGGACAGCACCGTCATGGGGCCACCATCTGGATTAAAGCAAACTTGGAGATTCCCAGTAAAAAGCTAATTCTTCTTCCATGGACTTGGCATTCTTCACCTGAAATGTGCCTCCCCTGGCCCCTTGCATGCCATTCTAAATCCAAAGATAACTGCCCTGTCACGACTGCACAGCTTTAGGATCTGGGTATTCATGTATACCTACATGAATACCCAGATCCTAAAGCTGTTTATTTATTTTTTATTTTATTTTTTTATAAATTATTTTTTTATTTTATTTTATTTTTTATTATTTTTTTATTATTTATTTTTTATTATTATTATTATTATTATTATTTATTATTTTATTTTATTTTTTATTATTTTATTATTTATAAATAAAGCTATTTATTTATTTGTGTTTTTCTATACCGGCATTCCGTAAATGCCGGTATAGAAAAACCACAAATAAATAAATAAATAAATGTAGCTGTGGGCTCATTGCAGGTGAAGATACCAAAGTATCTGCATTTTTAAATGGTCTGCTGATGGTGCAGTGGTAGCCCTTGAGCTCTCTCTTGGTAATGCATGCCTGGGTACCCATCACCACAGTTAGCCCAGGTGTGCTTAAACTTGCAGGCATGCAGCCATGCACATTGGCCAAAGTTGAACTGCCAACAGGTATCTCGGCAGCTGCTGCTCGAGGGCCCAGCGTACTAGAGAGCTCACGCCGCTCTCTTCCATAACCCTCAGGCTCGAGGGCCCAGCGTACTAGAGAGTTCACGCTGCTCTCTTCCATAACCCTCAGGCACGGGCTGGGGTGTCCCAGTCAAACTTGACCCTGACTCCCGCTGTGGAGTCATCTCACTGAGCCATAGATCTATATCCCTAACTCCCCAAGTTGCCGATTTGCTACAAGCCAGCTTCTTTCTAAACCTTTCGTCGTAGTTTAAGCAGGCCCAACCGTTATAGGTTCTGTGGGCTCTAATTATCATATCGGAGCACCTCCATAGACCTGAATGCAAATCAGACCTCCTCTCCCCAATAATGGTGGCCAGGACGTGAAACCCCAAGATTTATTTATTTTATTTATTTTTTATTTTTATATACTGACATTCTTGTATAATATACAAATCATACCGATTTACATTAAAACAGGAGATGCAGGAAAAAAGTTACCTTTGTCAAATACATTTAACATTAATAACAATGAAAATTGTTAACAAGGGATAACAACTATGAAAAAAGAGAAAGGTAAACAAAAGTGGAAGAAACATAGAAGTTAAAAAGAAAAAAAAAAACAAACGAAAAAAGGTAGCCAGAAAGGGTTGCACGAAGGAGTGCACAAAGGGGAGTGCCCCTTCGGCGCGTGACGCCAGGTGGAATGGCGCCGTTTACCAGCTCGACGCTGGGCTGGATGACATCACAAGGGGGCGGGTCTCATGCGCACTGTTTTTCTTCATAGCGATCTCCATTCACATTTTAAAGCTGATTTTTTTCATTTTTTTTGAGCTTTTCTCTTCAGTGAAGCATCTCAAAAGTGCCCGGTGCTGGTGGGCAGCCCCCTCCGCCTCAGTGCCAGGTGGAATGGCGCCGTTTACCGGCTCGACGCTGGGCTGGATGACATCACAAGGGGGCGGGTTATTTATAGATTTGGATACTCGCTGTCTTTTTCTATCCCCTCACCCGCTTTTTTGTCTCTCAATTTCTCTTCGCCTGCCTCCTTGGGATCCCTCAACAATAGCTTAAACGCATCCGCATGTTTACCCTTCCATATCTTTTGCTTTACCTTATCTGGGACATGGACCCCCAAGGGTGTTATCAAACACAAACCCATGCTAGTGTTGCCCCCATATGCAGGCTCGACCCCGATGCCACCTACCAGTGGCTGCTACAAGCTGTAACCTCAGATTCAGAACTGGATGATGAATCATTAGAGCTGGAGGGCTCTGACCGCGAGGAATCCCAGACATTGAGTGCTCCTCTAACCCGTTTTCTCTTTTTACTGCCCAAGAGCTTAAATAGCACTTTCATCCCCTTCCTTACCTTGCTCATGTACCATTTGGCAGTTCTTCTCATCCTCCGCACCGCCAAGCCTTGCCCCTTTCTAAATTCCTATACCCACACACCTCGCTCACAGAATCGCCCCTTTCGTTGTCAGACCTGTAAAGAAACTCTTCGGTATCTCTCTGGACTGGTGCGGCATACCGGGTCAATACTTCCTGGTTCGCTGTGCCTTTCTGCACCCTCCTCCTTTTCACTGGTGGTTGCTCGTTCCGTTCTGTTGTGGCTTCCATCTTCTCGCGGACCCACTGTGTCCCGTGTCGCACCGCATCTCGTCTCAGCTTAAGGATTTCTGCTGGAGGTCGTCAGCTTTGCTGGCTGGGAGCCGGCCTGAATTCCTGATTCGCTGCACAGTCCCGACCTTGCCTACCACTGCTCTTCTTGTTTGCTGCACTCTTAGGCTTGGAGGGAACAGATGCAGTGGCTCTAGAAATGGGGGGCACCATTCCTTGCTAGGAACCGGGAGGAAGACACAGCGGAGGAAAGTGACCAAACATTTTTTTTTTACATGCTATCCCTATTGCGCGGGGCCGCCCAACAGAGGGGGCGGCCCCGCGCTCCTAGTTCCCAGCAAAGTGAACATTTTGACTTGTGTGCCGAGCATAAACTTTCAGGCCTTTGAGTTTGCCTTCCTAGGATGCCATTTTAAAGGAACTAGCCTTTCTGTGACCACATAACCAGCACTCCCTGTGCTTTTTCCCTGTTTCAAAATGGCCCATGAGTTTATTTAAGTCTGCGTAACAAGCCAGTTGGTGTTTTAAGCCTAGGTGAACTTTGGGCGCCCCTTGTTTAGGCATGTGGGGAGCCTATACAAGATTTTCGGGTGTCCTTTATGTCAGGGCTCTCACCCTGAGGAAGCTGCTTTTGGCGAAACAAGGGCCCTGTCGGGGCATTTGACATCATACCCGGGAGGAACACTGTACCGTCACGGTTTCAAAGTTGGTTTACGAATAAATAAAAACTGGTCATATTTGTTGCTGTATCAGTCAATTGTTTTCGTATTTTCTTGCGCAGTGTTATATTGATTTGCTGTTTGTTACAAATTGATATCTTTTCATGGCATGTAAAGGTTTAGAGTGTTTACAAATCTTTGAGTTAATTCACGTCGCAACATATTGAAAATTGATATCATTTATAACAAATTGTTATATGACCTTGGTATGTAAACAATCATTCTGTGCCACAATATTGAATCAGCATTCGTAAACAAGCTTTGTATAGGCAGGGACTTGTCTGTATATGAATGGCAAACATATATTTTTATAGGGACACATGTTAGGTTGATTTATGAGCTATATTTAACAGTACCTAAGGTGTTCATTTATCATAATTGTTTATTAATAAAGATTTGTTTTTTAATTGTTACTAGATCATGTACATTAGTGCTCTTTTTTCATTCCTTTCTGAGTGGTTTTTTTGTCTGTTTGTTGAGCACCTTGTACGATTTACATTTTACCTGCTCTTTTGTATCTCTCTGTCTATCTATAATGACGACGTTCTGCCCCTTCTTTCTGGCACCTGAGAACGCGGAGCCAAGTTGGCAGTGCACATCCGTTCTGTCATCCTTACAGAAGCAGAGCAGAGCCAGTAGTTGCATGGCTCCCAGGCCTTGGAAGAAGCAGAGAGCGTTGGAGCTGCTTCTCCTGAGGCAAGGGCAGTCACGTGGCTTTGATTTTTATGCAGCTTCCCGGCACAATTTAGGAGGCCGTGAAGGACAACTGCCGAGTAAAAAAAAAAGTCATGGGGTGGGATGCCTGTCAGCATAGCGCCTGCATGTACTATGCAAATCTTTCTCATGCATATTCATTGTCGATATCCTGACAACCTGGCCTGTTTGTGGCACTGGAGGACTGGAGTTCGCGATTCCTGTCCTAGGCCCTGCCCCCTCTGCTGCAGGTGACCACACTGGTGAGTGTGAAAGGGCCAAGAGGGTAAATGAAGGGATTGGGGGGGGGGGGGGGGAGGGGAATGAGTGATGGGATGTGAGAGGGCAAAAGAGAGAGTGAAGAAATCGGAGAGGCTGTGTGAGTTGTGTAGGGAAAAAGAGCAAGTCAGATGATCAAAGGTGCTGTGGGTTGTGAGTGAGAAGATTGGAGCGATTATGAGACGTGAGTGAGATGATAGAGAGTGGGGGGTCAGTCTGTGAGTGAAGTGATAGGAGGGAGAGAGAAGACAGGGAGGGAGGAGAGCACTTGGTGTTGCTCCCTTCCTTCCATTCCTAAGGAGGAAAGAGCAAACTCATGCTTTTTAATTTCAGGTCCCCATACCCCTGTCCAAGGAGACAGAGAAGAGCAGACAGTGCACCCCAGCCTGCTCCCACCCCCGCAAAGCAGAGGTGAGCCAGCCCATTCTGTCTGGAAGAAGAGGACTGTACTTTACTCGCCAAGGAGGGAGAGGAGGAGAGTTGCTGGAGCGAGTGGTTTTCCAGGGAGATCTGGGGTTCAAGGATCGCCCGGGTCAGGGGTTTAGACTTAGGGTTTTTAGGACTAATGGGGGGAAGGGGGGCAAGGATCACTGGGTAATTTATGGGGGGGGGGGCCTGGAGGATCAGGATCATCAGGGCACAGAAGAGGAGGGGTTAGAGAGAGAGAGAGAACCTGCATCCCCAGCCTTCCCTCATTACACATTTTAAGAGTGTGTAGTGTGTGTTTGAGGATGTAATGGTTAGAGCATTCATACCTGGCCCGGGTCCTGCCCCATTGCACAGGTCACACCTGGCCCTGGCACTGCCCATCTCACCGACCCTTCCCCTCCCCCCACCGTAGTTCCACTTCCTTTTTGTCTACTAATTAAGCCCTGCGGCTTTTGATGATTGATCCTCTCCAGTTAAGTTGTTCCCTACTTATTCCTGTACATTTTAAGCACAGGGTATTGAAGATACTTTTATTCTTAAATCATTCATTCATGGAATGAAAAGATTTATGGGGACAATTTTCGACAGCTCATAGTGCTTGCAGGCCTCCAGCCATATTTTAAAGAGAAACCCTATGTAGGGGTTTCCCTTTGAAAATGTGGGCTATCTGGTTACACTGGTGCTCTCTGAGCACATACATTTTAGGTGCAAATGTACTCACGGAAAATCCATGCGATTTTACCCAGCCCCTCACATTATGAAAAGCATGAATCATTTTACCGGCAGTGAGGGGAGAGCCGTTTTCAGTGGGGCTTTTTCGGGGAGTAAATGATTGTTTGCTCCCAGGAAACGTTAGAAAAGCATTCTCTTGTTTTTAGGTGCAGGGCTTAACTTGTAGACAAAAAGATAGTGTAACTGTGAAGGGAGATGGAATGGGAGAGGAGCAGGACCAGGGCCAGGTGTGAATTCTCTCTCTCACACACACACATATCTGAATCAAAGCCATGTGGCTACCCTTGTCCCAGGATAAGCCGCTCCAACGATCTCTGTTCTCTGCTTCTTCCAAGGGCTGCACAGCCATAAACGATCCATGCAGCCCCCGGCTCTGCTTTGTTTCCTCAGGGGAGCCAGAACTGATATAAGCCGCCAGCTCTGCTCCACTTTCTCAGGTCCCAGAAAAAAGGTGGCAGGATGCTGTTCTGGGTTGTTTTGCCAGACATTAAGCCCTTCGTAATGGGCACAAAAAGGGGTTGAATTAGCACACATTTGAAAGTTGTGCCATTTATCAAGGTCAGGGTTGGAGCTTTGACAACTGGCACTCCTGCTCACAAGTTTCAAATGTGTACTAATTCAACCCCTTTTTGTTCTTTGCTCTGCAGTGGCTGCTTCAGTATCACCCCTTCCCCTTCCCTTCCCTGCAGTACAGGAGGAGGAGAGGGGGAGGGGGGACAAGAGAAGAGGGGCTGGATTAGGGAGCAGAGTGGCAGAGAGGAGGGGCTGGATTAGGGAGCAGAGTGGCCGAGAGGATGCCAAGTCGCCAGAGGGACATCAGCAGAGAGTTTTTAAAGGGCAGAGCCCTGACGTCAGTGGGAAGGGCCGGCGGCATCTTCGCCGAAGGTGCGCGCGCGCACCTAAGGTAGGAAGTCAGCCGGGGATGGTGACGGCGGCGTCCTGCATGCCAGTAGGCCTGTGCCGGCACTAGGAGCAATGGAGGCCCTCCAGCCTCGGGGAATGGCGCCGGAGGGCTTGACCCTCTGGCAAGCAGTGGAGTGTACACTGTCAAAGCTCCTGAATCTGAGGGCTGTAGTTCCAGTATCCACGTCTCAAGAAAATATGGCTCAATATTCCATTTATTTCATTGTGCCCAAGAAGGAGGGCTCTTTTCATCCCATCCTGGACCTCAAAGGGAGCAACTGTCATTTGTGGGTGACTCATTTTCGCATGGAAACATTGCGCTTAAGGATAATGGCCAGGGTCAGGAGAATTTCCGACCTCCTTGGATCTGTCTGAGCTATACTTGCATATTCCCATCCAATTGGAGCACCAATGTTTTCTGCGTTTCGTCATGTTGGGGTGTCATTATCAGTTTTGGGCACTGCCTTTTGATCTGGCCACTCCAACCAGAACTTTTTCCAAGGTTATGGTGGTTATGGCAGCAAAGTTGAGAAAGGATGGGATTCTTGTGCACTCGTATTTGGTTGACTGGTTGATTCAGGCCAAGTCTCTGGAAGAGAGCTGACTGGTAACCCGTAAGTTGATCTCTCTGTTGCAGCACCTAAGTTGGGTAGTGAACTATCCAAGAGCAGTCTTCAGCCATCTCAGTCATTGGAGTATCTGGGAATGCATTTCAACATGAAGCAGAGCAAGGGTTTTCTACCAGAAGCTCGTATTCAGAAGTTGATGTCACAGGTGCGACTCTTGGTGGACACTATATCCCGACAGTGTGATCCTATCTACAGGTACTCGATTTGATGGTGGCAACCATGGAAGTGGTGCCGTGGGTGAGGGCGCATATGCGTCTTCTTCGGTACTCCCTGCTGTCTTTTGGAACCCGCAGTCTCAGGACTATTTGATTTCGCTCCTTCTTCTGATGGAAGTCTGCTGTCACCTCCAATGGTGGTTGTAAGAGGAACATCTGAGAAAGGGAGTTTCCCTGACAGCACTGGATTGGTTGGTCCTCACGACAGATGCGAGCCTCCAGGGTTGGGGAGCTCACTGTCAGGAATTAATGGCGCAAGGGCGCTGGACTCTCTCTGAAATATCAATTGGCTGGAAGCCAGGCAGTCCGGTTAGCATTCTTTCAGTTCAGCAATAGGCTGAGGGGTCAAGTGGTCCGTGTAATGTCAGACAAGCAACGACAGTGACTTACATCAATCAACAGGGAGGAATCAAGAGTCAGCAAGTATCGCAGGAGATAGACCGACTTATGGAATGGGTGGAAATCCATCTTCAGGAGATTTTGGCTTCGCACACTGCAGGAAAAGACAATGCAAGAGCAGACTTTCTCAGCAAGGAGAGTCTGGACCCAGGAGAATGGGTATTGTTGGATAAGGCATTTCAGCTGATAATGAATCGCTGGGGCCTTCCATTTCTAGACCTACTGGCAACGTCTCGCAATGTGAAGGCTCTTCAATTCTTCAGTTGCAGGAGGGATCCAAAGTCCTTGGGTATCGATGCTCTCATGTAGTGTTGCGATCGTCGCTGCTCGATGCCCTCACTCCGCCCTCCTTACCACTGTGGCAATACCCTCCGGGCCTGATGGACAGTTTGTTACCACAACGTCTTCTTGCCATCTTCCTCTGGCGTTCCCAGAGTGGCACGACGCTGTGGATCCGCCATGTTCCTGATGACATAGGGCGCGCGCTCCAAAGTATGTACCAGCAAGGGCGCGACCCTCGGGGGCGTCCCCTTGAACTGACGTCATCAGCTTCCGATATAAAAGGTCTCAGAAATTGCTAATGGATCGAGTTAGCAAAGGGTTTCGTTACTTAAGCTACTCTGCCTCCTTGGACTGACCAGGGGTACCCGCTCCTCGGGGGCCTCGCTCTCTTTTCTCTATTTCAGATTGCAGATAGGAACCGGTACTTGCTCCTCGAGGGCCCATGTTCCTGAACACTCTGAAGATTCTTTACTGCCTGGAAGCTATTACAGATACAGACAATTGTGAGTTACCATTGCTCTCTCAGAGCTTTCCCTGGAACCAGGTACTCACTCCTCGAGGGCCTAACGCTTTCCAGCTACTGAGCTTTCTAAAGACCTTATGTGAGATCTATCATCTAGTTCTGGCTATGAACACAGTATACCTGTCTACTCACTATCTATAGTTTTTCTACAGCTCAGCCACCCTGGGATTATGGTTCCAGTACCTGAGGGACTTCAGTCCTGCCGGGCATATTAACTCACTACTGCCACCTCTGGTGGTTCTACTACCTGCCTAATAAAAGTTTTCTGTGTCTGTCTTCATACTCAAGCCTAGCCGGTGGTCCCTCTCAGGATATCCTCCTGGGGGCGCTGTCATCTGCCATCAGCCCAAGGATTCACCTATCTACATTCCTCTACAGCTGAGTGTCCTCTCCTAGCACTCCGCTGGTAACAGATGGCTACTCCTTTTCTACCAGGAGTCTTCAGCAACCGATTCATAACAGCCTGCTAACTCCATCTCCTTCTGGAGCTAGTATACAACAGATTGCTACTCTTAGCTCTAACATAGAGCTTTCCTTATAAGATTACTAACTCCTCCTCTTCATAGGAGTTTAACTATAACAGAGTGCTAGCTCCTCCCTCCAGAGGAGCCCGCACATAAGAGATTGCTACACTCTAGCAGATCCACTACAGATTGCTAACTCCTCCCCTCTGGAGGAGCAGATCTATAACAGATTGCTAACTCCTCCTTCCACAGGAGCTGTTTCATAATGGAATGTTAACTCCCATCTGATGTCTCCGCCCATCCGGCATCAGATCCATAACATGTAGGTCTCGCCAGAGGACAAGCTGCTGTATGCCTTTCCCCCGTGGCCCATGTTGAGAAGACTAGTTTAGAAGGTTGAAGGCCACAGGGGGATGGTGCTCTTGGTGGCACCAGATTGGCCCAGGAAACCATGGTATACAGATCTGTGAAGACTCCTGGTAGACTCCCCCTCCATCTTCTGCACACAGGAATCTGTTGCAGCAGGGACCTGGTGTAGCTAACTTTCCCTGGGAGCATTGAAATGTTAATGCACGTGATGCTCCTGGGGCTTAGGCCTTAAAGTGGCCGATGTAACCCAAGAGTTTCCTTCCTCTCTCCCCCAGTAGTGAAATCTGTGGGGATCTATAGAGATTCTCTTTCCAAACTCCGTTTTCTCAGATGGCTAAAGGTTAGAAATGATTACACTACCTAGAATGGTGTGGATGACAGAAAGACACAGTCAATCTTGCTTCCTCAACAAAAACAGCTTCCTCAACAAAAACAGCAAAAAGTCATAGAGGGCGTGCCAGTTAGGCTTTTAATGAGCCAAAAGCTTCATTGAAAAGAAAGGTCTTAAGATGCTTCTTAAATGTTTTCAGGCAAAGGGATTCCACAGCACTGCAGCTGCAAATATTCTGTCCCGAGTCTGCCCGTATGGCATGGACTGTTGGAATGTCAAGTAAACTTTGCCTGGAAGGGCTCAAGTCCCTAACTGGTTTATACATTCAGAGTAAAGAACTAATTCACAGAAGCCTGTCATGCATATGTATTTTAAGCACATAAGCATCAAAATTCCCATTTTTTTCCTGACCCATTTATTTCTTCCAAATATTTTAGGTATTTTCCCCTCTTTGTATCTCTTAGCAGTGTAAATCCTTCATAAAATCCGGATTAACTTGTAGCATTACTTGGATATATGATTATTCAGCGTTTGTTGTTATAAATTGCCTGCCCAGAGGAAAATAGCGGCCATCACAAATTGCAATATTCTGAGCCTGTTGCAAGGGATGGCCAGGAAGGGCCTACTTCCCTGAGCAGTGGGAGGGAGGGGGGAAGGGAAGGTGCAGCCCCCGCCTTTCTGAGGCAGTCTGTGAGCTCAGGGAAGGGGAGGGTGGGTACCAGAAGCAAGCCTTGTCCTGGGTGCCATTTTGTCCGGCAGCTGCCCTGGATCCTTAAATATGCTCTGGATGTTTCATGTACTTCAACCACAATCCTGCTTATAAAACTTTTCCCTTGGTAGCATAAAGCTATAATAATTTATTTTGGGAGTCCATATGGGACCCGGCCGATTGTACAAACAATATTCTTCATTAAAAAGAAGCGCGTGTGGGAGATTTATTTATTAATTTATAATCCTCCCAATTACCAGACTGCTGTTCTAGGCGGTTTACATCATCACATGCACAAAAAAACAAATAAAAAAACCATCATAGATCTTATCTTATTACTGATTGTGTGATTCTTTGAAAGAAAATAACCCTTCGTTCCCCTCTACCGATCGTTCCCTCACTGATGACAGGAGACCGTGTAAAAATAACGACGACACAGAATCTGGTGGCATCTTCTAGAGCGGTGGTTCTCAACCTTTTTCCCCATCGTGACATGCCTGACAGGCCACGCTCACGTGTGCGACACGCCGCTCATTACAATTCTCAGCAGAAATAAAAAATAAAGGTCCAGAATTATTTTTATTGTTAAGAATGACACAAGGGGAAGATAAGTACACTGTCTGAATAGAAGTTGCATAAATAAATACATCCTCCACCAAAGCAGCACCAATTTCCAGCTCTCAAACAGTAACCACCTCACAAGGCAAAATTGAAAATATTACACCGGGTCTTAAAACTCCAATACTTCTCCTATTAGGAAAACAGACCAAGCCAGGTTGATATAGAGCCCTACACAGAAAGTACACGCCAGCAGAAAACCTCACCTGCATCACATGTGCTGACTCTCACTTAACACAGAATACATAACTAGAATCATACAGACAAAAACTGAACTGGAAACCGCAACAAGCCAGAGACTCTGTATGCAGTGCAACAAAGGAAAAAGAGAAACTTCACCAGTTCCTCAAAGCAAATTAAGAAATTTAAAATCAATAGCAGTAAAACCTTACTAACAAAAAGAACAGATTGCAAAATAGATGATGAAACTCATAACTCATATCAACAATTTCTAGATACCAATAAAATATTTCAAAAATAATAGACACAAAGCCCCACTAATGAAAAATAAGGATAAAAAAATACTTTGCTCTGCATACCTAGAATGTTGGATATCCAGGTGCCCTGAGATTGTTTTGATTTTGCAGGAGGAGGGATGGTTTGCTTGCAACTTTCTCCTCTCTCTCAGTCACACACAAGCTCTCTCTCTCGCACTGGCTCTCAATCACACACATATACCCATGCTTTTTCTCTCTTATTAATATAGGCTCTTAATCACATATTTACACACATGCTGTCTGTCTTTTCACACCTACACACTCACAGGCTTTCAATCACACACATACATGCTGTCCCTTTTGCTCACATACATAGACTGTCATTCTCACACTTGCACACATGCTGTCTCTTTCTCTCACTTACACACAGGCTCTCTCAATTAAATACTCACATGCTGCCTCACCTACATGGCTCTCATGTTGCGCCGGAGGTGGACCCTTGGGCTGAGGAGGGGTTGGCGAAAAACACGTAGGATCCCCACCGTCGGCAGGCGGAGTGGGCTGAAGGCCGGAGGCCGGCTAGCGCTTCACCAATATCAGCCCTCATTCCCCGCGGGTTGAGCCTTTGGGTACCGGGGCCGGCTGGACTTAGGTGGGCCTCCGTATGTCGTCGTTGATGAAATGTTTGAGAGGTCAGCCCAGAGGCAGCAACAGTAGAATAGAGAAGTCTGTACTGTTCGAGGTGGAGTCCCGGAGACCTGGGCGCCAATAGAACCAAAGTCAGACAGGGGGCGCCCGAGCAAGAACAGGCCGAAGCCTGAATAAGCCAAGTCCAGGACATAGACTGAAGAAGCATTGTAGGGCAAGCTGGAGTTAGGGCTGGCGGCAATCAGGAAGCAGTGGCAAGACAAGGAGAGAAACAATGGCGTAGTCAGACAATGCAGAGGTCCGACCTTGGAGAGAATCAGTAGTGTAGTCAGACAATGCAGAGGTCCGGGCTTGGAGAGAGTCAATGGTGTGGTCAGGCAAAGCAGAGGTCCGGGCTTGGAGAGAATCAATAGCGTGATCAGGCAAAGCAGAGGTCGAATCCGAGAAGACAATCCAAAGGTAGGTTAGGAATCAGGAACGCAGGAACGAGGAAACAAGGAACAGGAATCAGCAAGGATCAGGACCCAGGAACGAAGGAGAATCACCAGGAGGCAACGATAGTCGACCAGCGAGGAGACCTCTTGCAAAGGCAATCCTTAGAAGCAGAGCCTGGCCTTAAGTACTGGGGCTCTGCTGACATCATCATCCAGGGCCGTGGCCAATTCCCACCGTGGGCCTTCATAAGGCTCAATGGTGCGTGCGCGCACGCCTAGGGAGGGGCGCAGCGCTGGAACGCGGCGTCTCTCCGCTGGCCACGCGGAGAGGCCCGACGCGGAGCACAGGAATCAGCAGCTAAAACTGAGGCACTGGGGACGGCAGCCCACCGCCACCAGGGATGAGGAACCAGACACTGGATTCGTCTGAGAGAGGTGAGGGGGCCGGGCCGTGGGTCTGCCACGGCCGGCATGCGTAACATCTCAATCACACACAGACGCATGCTCTCTCTCTTACTTATACACTCAGGCTCTTAATCATACATACACATGATCTCTCTCACTTACACATACATGTTCTCAATTATACACTTACAGTCATGCTATCTCTCTCACAAAGGATCTCAATCACACACATATACTCTCACACAAACAGGTTTTCAATCACTCACATGCATGCTGTCTCACACACACACACACACACACACACACATAGGATCTCAAACACATATGCTTGCTCACTCACTCACTCTCTCATTAGTAACAGCAGCAGCCTCCTCCATTTCCTGTCTTAGCGGCTGCAGCAGCCTCATCCACTTTCAGCCCTCACGGCCTCAAGAAAGGATTGCTATCCGCCGTGGGGGGCTGACGATGCTCTTCTTTTGCTCCGCGCTCCCCTGCTCTTCTTCAGGACGCACCTCTCTTCTTCGGGCCAGTGATGCACGCGCTAGCATGGTCTCTTCTTCCCACGTGCGCAGCTGCTGCATACCACTTCCTCTTCCGGGTCGCGGGGGCAGGAAGAAGAGGCCATGTTGGTGCCGCTGACTCCAGCTCTCCTGCTGCGTTCCGCCCGGGCTATCAGCACTTTAAGCCTGGGCGGAGGATGACTTCCTATTTCGCTGGTGCAGGGGGGAGCAGCTGGGTCAGCGGGGCAGTGGGAAGTGTGGCGACACACCTGCGTGTACTTGGTGACACACTGGTAAGTGTGGCGACACACTGGTCGAGAACCTTTGTTCTAGATTAACAGATTTATTGGGGCCTAAACTTTCAAGGGCAAGAAAGCACTTTGTCTAATATTTCTGTTAGTCTATAAGGTGCCATCAACCTCTGTATTGTTTTTGCTATGACAGATTAACTCCACCACCCATCCGGATGTGTAAAAAGGAGACAGAGGCACATGCGTGTCTCTTCTTTGATTACCCACTATCTGCCCAGTTTAATGGTTGCAAATCTATTTCAATACCCTTATGGATGGAGGGGATGGAATAGGAAACCCCAAATGCTCTAGCCATAGCATATCTCACCAGGAAAGAGGACAGGCCCCGGCTGAGGATGTTACATCTTGGCTAATTAATGACATCAGCTGCACCGCCCTGAGTTTTGGTTCCAGTCTTACTGTGCAGGAACTGAATAGGGAGCAAAGGAATTCCAACCGGTAACTGGAATGCTGACGACCCGGAAGATCTCATTGTTCTCCAGGCACACATAGCATCACCTTTCTTTTGATTTCTATGTCCCACAGCTAGAAGCAAAGGGTGGATTAGCTGCGGCACAGAAACTGTAGCAAAGTAAAGAAACAAATTGTGGCATAGTCAAGAAAGTTGGCTCCCAGATCTCTCTGCACCCAAAATTTCACCAAGAATCCAGCCTGCCAGTCTGACATTGCTGCCTGGATGCCTTACCGTCATCTTCAACCTTCCTTCCTCCTTCTTCCGTTTTCTTTCTCTGTGAGTAAACCCTGCCACTCTCCCCAGAGTCTGCAGGCTTCTCGTGCCACCTTTCCCTCTCCTTCCTTATCTCTCCCTACGCTCCTCCTGGCAAGCTCTGATCATTCGTACCACCTTTCCCTCGCCCTCCTTATCTCTCCCTACGCTCCTCCTCGTAAGCTCTGATCATGGGCCAGCTCACTGGTTGTGCGGTTCTCCTCCATTGCCCCCCCCCTCCAGGCTTTGCACTTTCCACCTTGCTGTGCTGCATGCCTGGAACAGACTTCTCTGCGCATATTTCAATCCAGCATTTGAGGCTGCTTTTAAACCTTCAAACCTTGCTCGCCAAGTTCGTAACCTGGTTGATTTTTAGCCATTTCTCTGTAATACATTTCTCGAAGCCTCTTATTTCTCGGATACGTATGTCCTGACTAGACTGTAAGCCTGTCTTATGTGTGTTCATAGTACTAGGCTGCACATGTCTAGTCGTGCTATAGAAATAATAAACAGGAAGACAAATATGGCACAATTTGGTACCTGAGACATAAGAAAAACTGCAAGGCTTCTGCCCTTGATGGAATCTGATCCAAATGTCATTTTCCATCTGGTTGGCATCATTCCATATTAATGAAATGTGTGCCAGTTTGCTATTTTACTACTACACTGCTACTACTACTTAACATTTCTATAGTGCTACTCTATGTATTGTACGTAGCACTGCAAACGTCTGTATTTACAACATATCGGAATGGAATAGCATTATTTCTGCACGGACACCATAGCAAGTACAGTGCTAATATGCTGTAGTCCATAATGCACAATTCAGAAATAAACGTCAAGAGAGAAAACACACCGTTTTATTCATTGTAAAGGTGTAAAGCTGCCTGCTTATATTTTCATCTGGCAAGAATGAGAGGCAGAGTGGGATTTTGTTTCACTCCTTAGGCTTTAGAATAACCTATTTTAGAGAATGTGTAGTATTTATTTTATTTAGCACTGATGGCTTATATATATGCATCAATACATGGTAGACATAAATTAGCAAATATCTCACTGGAGACACAGGGAGTGCCCACTGCATACTGGGAGCTCCCTCTCCAAGCCTGATGAAAAACAATGTTGTAGGAATATCTGTGAGACCTAGGGTCAAGGGAGTCTGAAAAAAAGAGTTGTAACAAATGTAAATCCAAGTGTGAATCTCTGAATAGTAAAAGGAACCTGTTAAAACAACAACAACAACAACAACAAAACAAACCTGCCAAGGTAACACTTTCCTTCATGTTTGGCACCTGTTCCCATAATGCTTTCTTTCCTCACTAATCAGACGTGCAGGACAGAACAGAATTCTGCTGTTCCCCAAAGCAGCCCTGATTCTGTGTCAGGCTGTCACCTATTAGGATCTTCATCCCGATAAGGAAATTGGAGCATCGAACTGGATATAAAGAGGTAACGCACAATAAGCTGTAGGACATGATTATTTGGGTTGCATTAAAAAAAAACGAGAGAGGTTCACGTATTTCCAGCCATTTTGTTTTTTTGCCCCCCAGTACTTCACCAGCACAATGTAGACTACAAGATTTGGCAAGGTTTTGGAGCTGTCTCCACATCAACAGCCAAAAACGTCTTAATGTTCAAGAACTTGCTGCAACTGAAGTTGGCTGATAGCTGCTTCCTGCCTGCGCTGGTGGGATGGAGTTCAACGGGGATGATTAAAGTTTCTTTGGCCTTCACAGATCCTTTCCTAAAGCATGAGAAAGACAGAATGCTGTGAATTGCTGGTGAAAGTATTCTCCCCTCTCTCTCCCTCGCAGTCTGCCTGTGCTGCTGTCTGCATTTTTCTCTTCAGGCACTTTTATCTCTTGAGATTCCCAAACTCTTGAGCCAGGAATTCGTGGGACTTTGCATTTAACTAAATGAATGGTCTGCTAACTCTTCTCAGATGGGATATAGAGCAGGAGCCATAAAGGTTGATTAAGGAAATTTGTAAATCAGATTTTAAAAAGATGTATTATTTAGGTCCTGAGCCATTCTAAACACAACAGCGCCCTCTGCAGGCCATAGACTTCAATTTCTTTTTATGCTGCACTTCTGCAGTTTAAACATTAGGAGGCTGATGTACTACTCCACGGAATTCTCTGCAAGTTAGTGGCTGTTTTGTGAAATTTTGCTACGGGACCTTTGCTCCAAGCAAAAGCAAAAGAGCAAATGGGAGGGATGGGGGGGGGGGGGTGTCAACCAGTGCCATTTTAGAACATGGTGCCAGTGGAGCAGAAGTAAGTGGGGATCGCTACTGCCCCCCTCCCCCCAAGACCTGCCTCATATATGTTCGGGGTGGGCTTGGCTGGAGACTTTGGGGCTAATTCTATGAACAAGGGGGTGGCGCTTGGAGAAGCAGAGCTTATCAAACCTCTCAGGTTTTTCACTGCTTTTTTTGCCCTGCAAGGTGCTTTGGGGTCAGGGTGGAGGAGGGTCCACTAGAATCAGCAGGGATTTGATGCTGCCGGGGGAGGAGAGGGCTGAGACAGATCAGCAGAACCCTTTAAGACCATGCATTGTTATATAATATTTTTTTCTTGTGAATTCAGGCCTGTGCATCTTTTTTTTCGTGTGCCCATTTTCTAATTACCCAGTAATGGGCTACTTTGCATGATTTTGCATTGTACTAGCTCATTACTGAGAAATTGAAATACTTTCAAATGTAATGAGCTATGCACAAACAATTACTATTGCAAAGCCCACTTTAGCCAATTCTTTTTGCAAAAGAGGTTTTCACAGAAAAACTGCACAAAATATCTATTTTAATGTTTTCCATGTGAAAACCCCATTTGCAAAAACTTTGCAAAGCTTAATACATTAGCATCTAATTATTATACTCACTATTTTTTTAACTAAACAATAACCTTCTTTTTAAGGATGTATAATAAGTCAATTTCTTTGCCCCATGAACGATTTTTTGAGAACGTGGCAAGAGCTGCTTTTTCTACAGTAAACTTTCATTATAGGGTATAATGCAAAGTGTCTCATAAGTTTTCATGTAAAAGGGAAAACCCATTGGCTGGTATGACATCTGGGAGAAATGAGAAATCTGAGACACATGGCAAATTTTTGTGAAAAAAAAAAGTAAATTCAATTGGTCATTAATATAATATGCCGCTGAGAGTTTAGGACGAAAAATGAGAGAGAGAGCAGAGGTGTTTTTTCATGACTAATCCATATGCAGTGAAAACTCCAGTCTTTATACTTTTCACTTTTGATCTAATTGGAAACCTTTTCACGTACTGCGGTTTTCTCGGTTCTCGTTCCAAAAGCAGATACTGCTGCTGTTAGGAGAAAAGAAGTCAGAGAGAAGATGCCATGGCCACTTACTTTTCCGTAACCATTCCTTTAATCAGGCCGCTGCCCACAATAAGCAGCTCGCAATCTGTCACCTCCTCATCCAGAGGGTTAACAAAGACGACTTCTACTTTGCCCGGCTTGTTCACGGCGGCCTGTCCGAGAAGCTGTGGGCAGAGGGAGAACATATTCTGAGCACTCAGAGCTCTTTCCCTTTCTGATTTCAATAAATGTGTTAAAATAATCTCTAAGAGGACGTGGGCCTTGCATATATCGGGATGGCTCGAAAGCCGTTGATCTTATTCTCAGATAACCTCATAAGATGGCAGAGGCGGAATGAGGCATTTTAATAGCCAGGGCCAGGCAATCAGACCTGCACCTTCCCACCCTTGTCCTGATGCCTGTTCCTCTCTCCATCCACTTCCTCCAGCCCCTTCTTTCCCCGTCTCCTCTCTCCCCCTCATTCAGGACGATAGGAGGAGGCCGGCTCTCTTCCTGGTTTTTCAGCCCCTGCCAGCTCCTGCATGTGTTTGTCATTTTTCCGCACTCCCTCCAAGGGGGCTTTGTGCTTTGGTGACTGCCTCTCTTGGCCACTCCTAATTATGGCCCCGTGAAGTGGCCTGACAGCACCATGGACGAAGGTGCCAGCTGTCTCATCAGAGTGGGGAGTCTAGCTGGTTCACCAATAAAAGAACTAACCATAATCCAGGTTATGAGTAGCAAAAAAAAAAAAAAAAAGAGGAAATAATTTGCTTTTGATATACCAGAAATGAGAAAATGTGCTTGTTTCTTCTGAGCAGCGGAAGTGATTTCCACCAGAAGCTACAGACCATAATTTCCTTGGATTTAAAAAGAAATGTAGTAAATGACGACAGATGAAGACCAAAAGATCCATCCAGTCTGCCCAGCAAAGTGCTTAGAGTTGTAAATACTAGACATGCGATTCGGCCGAACCTTTTGGTTCAGACTTCGTTATCAGCCCGCCGTGGGAAATTTCGTTTCCCCGCGGTTCGGGATGATTTTTTTCGGCCGCCCCGAATTTGGGGGTTAGTGCGCGCTGACCCTGAAAAACGAATTGTCCTGAAAGTTTGGGAAAATCCGCTTCGTTTTTCGGGGTGGCCAAACCAGGACGAAGGCACATCACTAGTAAATAAATACTGCTCCAGGCAGCAATGTTACACCAAAATGACCATAGGTTAACTTGGTTCTTCACTGCCATCCTTCAGCCACTAGGGCTCCTCTGTCTTTATCCCACACTCTTTTGAATTCTGTTACCATTCTTGTCTACACCACCTCCTCTGGGAGGGCATTCCAGGCATCCACTCACCCTTTCTGTGAAAAAGTATTTCCTGACACTTCCTGAGTATAACTAACCCCTTGGAGCTTCATATTTATTTATTTAGACATTTTTGTATACCGACCTTCCTCACGAGACATCAAGTCGGTTTACAGTACAGAAATAAATATCAGTACCTCGTATACATTAAACAAATAACTCTAATTAAAATACAATAAACATAATCTAATAATATAAAATCATAATTACAATATAAAACCAAATCAAATTAAAACATACTTTAACAATAAAACAATACTAAACTGATACTAAGCCTACCTTTCCTTTTAAGACCTGGAATTTTCAATTTGCTAACTAAAACAAATTTTACTAGTCTCTGATTTGGCCCTTTTCACCAGCTAAAAGATACTAGCCTATCTTTTCTAACTCCCCCCTTTTTAAAATCTTCTAACTAAACTTTACTCAGTAACATAAAGTAGTAACAATAAAAGCAGGACTGTATAGTGATTAACGGTCGGCTAGCCTCATTTGAGTCATTAAAAGCCTGTTCAAATAACCAGGTCTTTAGGAGTTTTTTAAACTTCTGAATGCATGATTCTGATCTAATCTCAAGTGGTAATGCATTCCAAATTTTATCATCCTTAGTTCTACAGCTTTCTTTCCATTGCAAAACGTTTTGACTTTTGTGCATCATTAATATATATTTTAGGTATTTAAAAGTCTGCATCGTACCTCCCCTGTTTCTTCTCTCCTATAAGGTCTCCTATTATGTCTTTTGGTGCAGACCATGCACTACAACTGGATTAAGCCAATGTGCACCCATAGGCAATGGGGGGGGGGAGGGGGAGTTCTCTTTCCTCTCCTCCCTGTAGAGGAGGAAGGGAACCATCCCTCCTCCGTGCCTCTCCCCCCTCCCCCTCACCTTCCAGTCGAGGCACCAGCTTCGATGGCAGCAGGAATACAAAGATGAGAAAAAGGCAGCGCGGGGCCTTCCACAGCCCTTCTATACCGATGGGACCCTGCGGCCCTCCGCTCCCTCCTCCCACATGGGCTTCCTGTTACCAGGGACGCCTGTGCAAGAGGTGGAGCACCGCAGGGTCCTGTCAGCACAAAGGCTGGGGATGTCTCGCTCTCTGCAGCCTGGCATCCCTCTGGTTCTTGTCTCCATCTTTGTCACATTGCTTTGCTACCTTAAAAAAAAATCAGCCCAAGGTCTCTTCTCCCAGTGAATTTAGGTCCATGTTCAGTCGTATAACTGGCACTAAGGAGAGACATTTTTAAAAGCTAAGCTGGATCTTCAACTGGATAATAAGGAGTTACACATGTAATTTAACTGTATGGGCACAATGTGAATTTTCAACAGCTTTAAAATATGCATGCAAATTCATTGTTCACGTAACTTTGCATGCATGGAAAAAAGGGTATACCTTGGGGAAGGTGGAGGGACTTTCAGGAGCATGTGTATGACATGTGTGGATAACAAAAATATGAAAAATGCTATATGTGTAAATGGTAAGCTGTTTATGGGCATAGGTAGGCACCATCTAGTGAAACGGATAGCTGTGTGCGGATATGTTAGATGCATATTGTATATCTGTAAATCTGCAGTCAGGTGCATGACTAAAATGTAGGCCTCAGCAAATGGGATGATACAGGAAATACTGGAATATTAAAATATGTTCATTGGACAGCTAGTTCTCAGTATATAGGACTGGACATGCAATTGATTTTACTTCTAAAAGCTATTAGACGCAAGATGTGACAATTAACTTTGTGAGTGAACTTGATTTTTAATTTCAACTGATAAAGCTGGTAAATTTCTAGCTTTTCTAGCTGACCATTTTGAAAGCTCCCTTGGGACTGACTCTGTTCGGTTTATATCCTTTCAAAGGTGTGGTGTCTAGACTTGTACACAGTAATCCAAATGAGTTCTCTCCAGAGACATATACAGAGGCATTATCAAAATACAAAATTATTCAGAGTAGTTAAGTCACAAGCAGATTGTGATAAATGGCAGGAGGACCTTGCAAGACTGGAAGATTGGCCATCCAAATGGCAGATGAAATTTAATGTGGACAAGTGCAAGGTGATGCATAGAGGGAAAAATAATCCATGTTGTAGTTACATGATGTTAAATTCCATATTAGGAGCTACCACCCAGGAAAAAGATCTAGGCATCATAGTGGATAATACTTTAAAATTGTCGGCTCAGTGTGCTGCAGCAGTCAAAAAAGCAAACAGAATGTTAGGAATTATTAGGAAGGGAATGGTGAATAAAACGGAAAATGTCATAATGCCTCTGTATTGCTCCATGGTGAGACCGCACCTTGAATACTGTGTACAATTCTGGTCACCACATGTCAAAAAAGATATAATTGCGATGGAGAAGGTACAGAGAAGGGCGATCAAAATGATAAAGGGGAAGGAACAGCTCCCCTATGAGGAAAGGCTACAGAGGTTAGGGCTGTTCAGCTTGGAGAAGAGATGGCTGAGGGGGGATATGATAGAGGTCTTTAAAATCATGAGAGGTCTAGAACGGATAGATTTGAATTGGTTATTTACTGTTTTGGATAATAGAAAGACTAGGGGGCACTCCATGAAGTTAGCAAGTAGCACATTTAAAACTAATTGGAGAAATTCTTTTTCATTCAACACACAATTAAGCTCTGGGATTTGTTGCCGAAGATGTGGTTAGTGCAGTTAGTGTAGCTGGGTTTAAAAAAGGTTTGGATAAGAAAATGGAGAAGTCCATTAACTGCTATTAATCAAATTGTCTTAAAGAATAGTCACTGCTATCACTGGCATCAGTAGCATGGGATCTACTTAGTGTTTGGGTAATTGCCAGGTTCTTGGGGCCTGGATTGGCTTCTGTTGGAAACAGGATGCTGGGCTTGATGGACCCTTGGTCTGACCCAGTATTGCAATTTCTTATGTTCTTTTTCCTGCATGGTCAACAGATTTCAACATGAAGCATACGGGGCCAGACCTATAGATTTAAATTTGTATTCCCTGAAGGAAAGGGCAGATCTGATAGAGGCATTTAGGGGCCAATATTCAGCTGCTATCCAGCTGCACAACACAGGAAGATAAACTTATCTGGCTAACTTGGCTGAGATATTCAGGGGTGTGGCTATGCCACTAAATATATACTCAGTTGTTCTATAGTTAGCCAGATAAGTTTATCTAGGCTAACTTTAGGGAATCTGAATAGCAGTCCTACACTTATCTAGCTAACTAAGGGGTCATTTTCAAAAGCCTTTGCACGCGATAGCTAAATTGGGGAGGAGTCGGGGCAGAGTCCGCACCGGAAGGGGAGGAGTCACGGAGGTGCGATCGCTGCAGGCTTTCGCAGGCCCCCTCCCCGCCCCCCCATTACCGCAGGCCTAAGGGAGTTATTTTCCAACTCGGGATATGGCATTTTTGCATGCGAAAAGTACCATAACTCATGGTGCGATGATAATTTTTAAAAGGGGAGGAGTCGGGGTGGGATTTTTGTAAACGTGGGCTGGCTTAGCAAAGCCATAATGCATGATATTGCTAAAAATAACTATACCTTTTTCATTGGTGTTAAGCTATGTGATATGCCCATAATGGGAATTATGATTTTTTTTTTTTTGCAAATTGGGGCAGATTTTCAAAGGGTTATGCCGGAACATGGCGCGAACAAATCTACTCCCGCGCTCACCTTTTAAAATCTACCCCATTGTGTTTTGGGCATTTTTGGACTGAGGGAGATTGGGGGAAGAGCCTGAGATGAGAGAGGGAGAGGGAGAAGGAGCCTCTAGGGGGTGGCACCATAGTAAGCAGCTATTTATGCTACTATAGGAGGCCCACCTAGTAACTCGAGGTGAGGTTTAGGTAGAAGTGTAGGGGTTAGGGGCCACTTTGACATGCAGAGTGAGACGTACGAACAGAACAGTGCACTCTTGTGAAGATTTGATGTCCTTCAGAGTGAGGACACTCACACAACGATGAGATTAGTACAATGTTCTCTCAACCTACTTGATGTTACCCAGGTAGAGAGTCCATCAAGCTAGGTTGAGAGAACATTGTACTAATCTCATCGTTGTGTGAGTTTCCTCACTCTGAAGGACAACAAATCTTCACAAGAGTGCATTGTTCTGTTCGTACGTCAAAGTGGCCCCTAACCCCTACACTACTACCTAAACCTCACCTCAAATTACTAGGTGGGCCTCCTATAGTAGCATAAATAGCTAACTACTACAAGGGCCTTATAGATAGTCTCTCTCTCTCTCAAAAGGAAGTTCCATATTTTTCGCTCCATAAGACGCATTTTATTTCCCCAAAAGTAGGGGGGAAAATGTCTGTGCATCTTTTGGAGCGACTGTAGCGTCTCTCCCTCTTGCGCGCCGTCCCCCTCCTCCTCCTCCCAACTCAGCCCAATCAGCATGGTGGCACAGGTCAAATGCAAGAAACATTTTATCATAAATTACTGCGAAGGTCGGCGTGGTGCAGGTCAAACATCAGCTGTTTGAACTGCATGGGCTACGAGGCCACTCCAGTTCAAACAGGTGGCATTTGACCTGCGCCACGCCGACCTTCGCAGTAAGATGCACCCTGGGAACAGCAGACCGGCAGGGAGCTGTTTGAACTGGAGGGCCCTCTGTAGCCCACATGGTTCAAACAGCTGATGTTTGACCTGCGCCACGCTGACCTTCACAGTAAGATGCACCCCGGGAACAGCAGTCCAGCAGGGAGCTCAAGCTCTGCCGGCAGAAGACAATACATGGCATCAAAGTTTATGGTTAGTACAGGCCACTTCCTTCTCATTTGTTTAGATATATTAGAAAATCATGAGGGTAATATACTGCCTGTAATAGAGGACACATGACTCAAACCTTTACTTTTTTAGTTCATGGTATAGTTCAGTGATTTATGATAAAATGTTTCTTGTATATGAAGCATGTGGATTTTCAGAACTGATTAGCAGTTTTTGACATCAGAAATTAATGAAAAGCAAATAGAATTATTGCCTGTGCTGATTAAATGGCTACCTGTTGAAATATTAGGAGCAAATTGCTCTCCTAATCAATGTAATATAGCCCTGACTATTTATTATTGAATTTTGGAGCAGTCATGAAAGTTTAAAATAACTTGTGTAAGAGAGCTGTGTGTATGAGGGAGAGAGTCTGAGTGTGTGATTGTCTGTGGGTATGTGTATATGTGAGGGAGAGCCAGTGAGTGGGGGGGGGGCCTGTATGTGCGAGAGCCTGTGTGGGAGTGGGGGAGAGAGCTAGTGAGTGTGAAAGAGTCTGTGTGTGTATGTGGGGAGGGGAAAGAGCCTATGTATGTATGTGAGGGAGAGAAAACCAGTGAGTGTGAGAACCTGTGTGGATGTTCTCTGCCTTACTCTAAAAAAACAAAACCGTCCATGGGAAAAAATATCCCACGGACGGCCACCAGGGGGAGCTCCATAGAGAGCCTGTCATGGGGACAGAATTTTTGGTTTTTCTTATTTTCCTCCTCTAAATCCTAGGTGCCTCTTATGGTCAGATGCGTCTTATAGTGCGAAAAATACGGTATTTCTTTACAGGGAAGGTGGTCTGGTGTTTACCTGATGTCATGCTGTAACTCTCTCCCCCCCCTATCTTAAAAAGTTAATTGTGTGGGATAAGTGATTCCATTTTACGAACTTAACTCACATCTTCCATTTTGGTTGGTTGACTGGACAGCTTTTTACCTTGATGATGACAGGCGGGGTCTCCAGGGTAATATGTTTCTCCACCCACAGTTTTGCTCCATGCTCAATCTCGCAGATAGCAGTGACTTTGACGTTAAGTTGACCACTGGACAAATAGGTTTCATACTGAGAGTAAGTGATCTTTAACGGAAGTTGTTTCTCTGCAAAGAAAAATGCATTTGGAAGTGACGGGAATTCCAGCTAACAGCTACTGAAGCAGTATCTGGAAAGTGTATTTTTTACTCACTCACAGTGTATAGCCCTCCCCGCTGGAAGCAATGATATAAATGCAAGGTGGTGGGATGCTAGGATGGACATTACTGGGTGTGACTGGCTTTGCTAGCAGGCATTAATGGTTGGGTAATGCTCACCTTCTGTTTTAGGGCTGAAATGTAAAGGATTAAGGTGATTAAAACTCAATTTTCTGCACGTAGACGGGCTTTTGGAAATTGCCCGGGGTGGGGTGGGGGAGGAAGTGCTTGTGCGATTCACACACAAACAGTAGGAAGAGACTTTTTTGGGGGGGAGGGGGGCCGGAGTTGGTGTAGTGAAAGCATTTATATGCACATTTTCAATTTTCGAACATATGCGCGTAAATGCACACGTGCACGTTGACGCCGGCTCCCTAGCAGGCATGTGTCTGTGCGCGCATACTGCGTTGTGTTCCGACATGTGTATGGCTGCTTTGAAATTCAGGCTAAAGTCTGCGTGGACTTTCTACACAAGGACTTTGGCCCTGTGCGGGCTGTTATAAAATTACCCTCCCTGTGTTTTTTTTTTTAAACCATGACTTCCAATTCTGTCATCTCCCATTGGATGCTTTGGATTTGGCTTCCTACATAGTTGTGCTTCAAATGAGTGCATTGACATATTTTAACTGGATTTAGGTTCTCCTGGGGTGATAGTTGTGCTGCAGAGACTTCTCCAGGAGTGTAGTCCTAAAAGGTATCTCAGGAGGCTTTCTGTTATCCTGTCCCGGAGGGATGTATCTGTGCTTGGCTGCCATGTGAATTTCTAAAAGTACCTGGCTAAAATAGGAATTATAATTCCCGTCTCTTGCATTATTCACAGGAGGGGGTGACAGAATCCTCTCCTATTCCATGTAGTGTCACTGGGTTTTTTCTAATATTTCTGCTCGCTGTGAAAGATTCCTGTCTAAAGCTTTGAAGACTTGGCTAGTTCAGCAAGCTTTTGAAATAACGGTCTCTAGAAGGACACAAGAGATTAGATAAGATGTTTTATGATGGAGTAAATGATACAGGGATCTGCAGATCTGATATCTTAGCAGCATTATTGTAATTTGTTTTATTTGTTTTAGTGTATTTTTATGTTTGTTTTAACATTGTAAGCTACAAAGATCGTAGGAGTGTGTGGTTGATAAATAAATAATCTGTTGTGTATTTCTTTCCCATTCCACCAAGTGACTCCTTCTTTCTAGGGCATATCAACCAAAACATCACTTTTATTCTGACTATACTGGCCTATTCATGGAAAGGATCGATCTGTCATCTTCATTCTTTTCTCAGTGATGTACCTGGGAGTTGATGCAGTGATGAATGCATTCTTGCACCTTGGCATAAACAAACAAACTATTGGCTTACTGGACATTCATACACCTCACCTTCAGTAGGGCCAAGGGCAACAGATTGGGTGTCCTTCAATATTTCATCTAAGGTTCTTCTTGTATAGATGCTGGAAGCTGCAGTTATCTTCACTGTTATGTTTTTCGCCGTAGAAGTCAAGTTCTTAAGGATCAGACTTAGGCTGATGTCATCCCCGTACTTAAGCTCTTCAACGAGCTTGAATTTTCCAGAGATCTCGGACTGATCTGAGGCTGAAAACCGTGATGGGACCACAGGAGCATTTGCAGGGGAGGAATCATTTTTGGGGCCTGTTCCACAAATCTTTTCGTATGCCTTCTCGTAGAATTGTCTTTCTTCGGCAGAACCTGGCAAAGAGAGTAAGAAAGCGGTGCCAAATCCACTGCTTCCACTGTGCAGTCCTCAGCTAGAACAATATCAGACTTCACTGTATTTTCAGGGCTGGAATTGGGTGGTGCGAGTATGCTAATGGCATTCAGACAGAATTATTGTCTACTTTGGCATAGCAGGTAACATTCACTCTCAAGAACTATCCTGGCATCTACTTGAGGCTTCTAAAAGGCAGCATTTTTTGCTAGGGTTTTACATTTGCTAGGATTTAGGTTTCAATGCCAAATATAGAACAAGGGGATTCAACTGCAAGAAGTTTTCCATGTCTCCATGCTTTGGAGGAATGGTGGATTTGGATTTAGTTTTAATTACTTGCTTTTCCAAACCTGACCTCAAGGAGAGTTACAATTTAATTATTTAAGAACATAAGAAGTTGCCATACTGGGTCAGACCGAGGGTCCATCAATCCCAACATCCTGTTTCCAACAGTGGCCAATCCAGGTCACGAGTACCTAGCAAGTACCCAAATTTGATTTATAATTTGTTTGAGCATGAAAAGGCGTCCTAAACAAGAAACAATTAGGTAAAGCAGGGGTGCTCAAACCAGTCCTAAGGGCCCCCCCAAGCCAGTTGGGTTTTCAGGATATCCCTAATGAATATACATGGAAAATATTAGCATATGCAAATATTTACTAGGACCCGGGCATATGCAAATATTTCTCATGTATATTTATTAGGGGTATCCTGAAAACCTGACTGGCTGGAGAGGTCCATAGGACCGGTTTAGGCACCCCTGAGGTAGAGTGGCTTACAATGTAAGTTGGTACCTGAGGCAATGGAAGGTGACGTGACTTGCCCAAGGTCACAATGTTGTCATTGAGAGAAGATCTGAAACCTGGCGGCCCTGGCTCTCAGCTTGCTGCTCTAACCACTAGGGCTATATACCCCTCTGCTGGTGACTTTATTGCCAATGATAATCCAGGTAATCGAGGCCAAATAACTTGAGACTTAACCATCTATATTCAAATGACTACAGCTGGTTAAATGCTGAAGTGATAAAATAAAAAAAAGATTGCAGGCCTAAAGCCCCAAGTAGGCCCTGTCCTCCCTCCCACCTGAGCTCCAATTGCTCGGTCCTGCTGGGCTGAGCCTGCCACCTGCTCCAAAAAAATGTCCTGTATTGGCTGGTTTACTAAAAATAAAGGCTGGGGTCAGTGATGGTCTCTCCCCTCCCCCCATCCCTCGCTCCCTGGTCCAATTAATTTTACAAAACACTCTACCTCTGAGGCCCCGCTCCTTCCCCCCATCCCTACCCCCTACCCCCCACCCCATCTCTAACCCTCCCTCCCTTGCCGTAGCTTTCTCCAGCCCTGGTCACGGTAGCCTCTTACCATGAGCCGGGCCCGACGCTTCTGGCGTAGCTAAGCAGTCACACTGGAAGTGCGGGCCTCCACCATGCCCTCGGCGGAAGCCTGTGCCTCCGGTGTAACTGCTTAGCTACGCCAGAAGCGTCAGGCCCGGCTTGCGTTAGAGGCTACCGTGACCAGGGCTGGAGAAAAACAGAAATATAAGGTACAGCGAGGGTGGGGTGGGGGGGCCCCCGAGTGTACCAGAGAACGAGGGCTGAAGGGAGGGGGAGAAATGGTCACTGGCCCTGGCCTCTGTTTTTTAGTAAACCAGCAAATACCGGGCATTTTTGGGAGCAGGTGGCAGGCTCAGTCCCAAAAAAGGGGGGGGGGTTGGTTGGGGCCTTTCAGAACACTTTTTTTTTTCCCCTTTAGCATTGCCACTTAACTGGTCACACAAAACCAGCTAACTTTACACCTGCTCAGAAACTAGGTTAGCTAGATATCTCAGCCCCTTCCTGAAATGCTCCCCAAATGCCCCTTTTTATCTGGCTAAATTGTAGCTGGATTTATCTAGCTATAATTTAGATAGATAAGTGTCTGAATATGTCACAATTAGGGATGACAAAGCCATAGCAGGAAGACTAAATGTATTCTTTGCTTCAGTATTCACTGAGGAAGATGTAACAGAGGTTCCCTTACCAGAAATGATATTCAAAGGTGATGATTCAGAGGAAATGAAACACATCTCAGTGAACCTGGAAAATGCACTAGGGCAAACAGGCAAACTAAAGAGTAGCAAATCACCTGGACCAGATGGTATACATCCCAGAGTGCTGAAAGAACTGAAAAATGAAATTGCAGACCTGCTATTGGAAATTTGTAAGCTATCATTAACATCATCTATGATACCTGAAGACTGGAGGGTTGCCAAAGTAATGCCAGTTTTCAAAAAAAGGATCAAGGGGTGATCCAGGAACTATAGACCAGTGAGTCTGATGTCTGTGCCAGGCAAAATGGTAGAAACTATCATAAAGAACACAATTGCTGAACATATAGATAAGCATAGTTTAATGGGACAAAGTCAACATGGATTTAGCCAAGGGACGTCTTGCCTCACCAAATTGCTACATTTTTTTGAGGGCTCAAATAAACATGTGGATAAATATTGTTACAGTTGATAAAGTATATCTGGATTTCCAGAAAGCATTTGACAAAGTCCCTCATGAGAGAATTTTTAGGAAATTAAAAAGTCATGGGATAGGGGGCAGTGTTCTATTGTGGATTGCAAACTGGTTAAAAGATAGAAAACAGAGAGCAGAGCTAAATTGTATATTTTCCCAATGGAGAAAGATGAATAGTGGTGTGTCCCAGGGATCTGGGGCCAATGCTTTTTAATATATTTATAAATGACCTGGAAATGGGAACAACAAGCACGGTGATCACATTTGTAGATAACACAAAATTATTCAAAGTTGTTAAATCACAAGAGGATTGTGAGAAATTGCAAGAGGACCTTGCAAAACTGGGATATTGGGCATGTAAATGGCAAATGAAATTTAATGTAGACAAGTGCAAAGGGGCCGATGCAATAATGTTCATGGAAAGCGGGTGCTGACTTTTCAGCGCCCACTTTCTTAATGCACAAATGGCGCTCACAAAAGGGGTGCCATGCAATATGTAAATTAGGGGGTCGCGCTAGGAAGGAGGTGCTAGGGTCGCTTGCGTGACCTTAACGCCTCCTTGCTAACGCGACCCCGCGGCAGCTGCCGGTTATGAAGACCGACGCCGGTAAACTCGGCCTCGGTTTTCATAACCTGCCTGTCTGCCAGTAATGAAAATGGCCTACTGGCAGACAGACATGTTATGAAAACCGAGGCCGAGTTTACCGGAGTCGGTCTTCAGAACTTGGCGGTCTGCCGAGTTAATTTATTTTATTTTTTTTACTTTAAAAAAGAAGTACAGAAAAGCATTTTTTTCTGTTTTTCTGTACTTCTTTTACCTGCGCTCAGCTATTAATGCCTGCTCCAGACAGGCGTTGATAGCTTAGCGATAAATGTGCATCTGAGACGCACATTTATCTTTTTGCATGCGGAGTGAATGAGTAATAGGCTCATTTGCATGTGATGAGCGCTATCTCACTCACTCCGCGTCGGATGCGTGTTAAATAGGCACTAATCCCCTATTGCAATAGGGGGTGGATAGGCGCCTATTTATCCCGCGTCCAACTGCGGGTTATACAGTGCGCTCGGTTGAGTGCACTGTATTGCATCGGCCCCAAAGTGATGCACTTAGGGAAGAGTAACCCAAATTATAGCTACAAAATGCAAGGTTCCACAATAGGAATCACCACTCAGGAAAAGGATCTTGGTGTCATCGATAATAATATATTGAAATCTTCTACTCAGTGTGCAGCAGCAGCCAAGAAAGCAATTAGAATGATAAGGATTATTAGGAAAGGAATGGAGAATAAAACAGAAACTATCATAATGCCTCTATATCACTCCATCTTGAGTATTGTGTGCAGTTCTAGTTACCCCAACTCAAGAAAGATATAGCAGAAATAGAAAAGGTACAGAGAAGGGTGACCAAAATGATAAAGACTATGGAACAATTCCCTTATGAAGAAAGGCTAAAGAGGTTAGGAATTTTCAGCTTGGAGAAGAGACAGCTAAGAGGAAATATGATAGAGGTTTATAAAATAATGAGTGCAATGGAATAAGTAAACATTAATCAGTTGTTTACTCTTTCAAGTACCAAGACTAGGGGACACACAATGAAGTTATTGGTAATATATTTAAAACTAATAAGAGAAAATAGTTTTTTACTCAATGCATAATTAAGCTCTGGAATTCATTGCCAGAGGATGTGGTGAAAGCTAGTAGTGTAGTTGCACTTTAAAAAGGTTTGGACAAGTTCCTGGAGGAAAAGTCTATTAACCATGATTAAGATGAAATTGCAGATATCCGCTGTTTATTCTTGGGATAAGCAGCTTGGAATTAATTTATCCCTTGGGATCCTGCCAAGTACTTGTGACCTGGATCGGCCACTGTTGGAAAAAGGATACTGGGTTTGATGGACCTTTGGTCTGACCCAGTATGGAAAGTCTTATGTTCTTATGTTCTAATTGTCATTTAGATGGAAAACTTTTGAGTTATCTGTCTAAATGGCTTTTGAATATGGACCTCTAAGTATTTATAGGCTTTTTGTAACTCTCCATGGACTGAACCATTAGGATGTATAATTAAATCTGACAAATATATAAATAAATGAGAACAAGCAGTGGGACTCATAACCAAAGAATCCAGTGAACCATGACAAGGACATATAGAGTTATCCACCATTCAACAACCAGAGCATAGACTTTGTCTTACCTTCTATATATTTATAATTGAGAGTGATGTCTTCACGGGTGTTAGAACCCACAGCCTTGGTGCTCATGGCTTGACCAACTGTCTTTGTATTACATAGAAGTCTCTCCTTTTTTTCCTTACTGTAGCACATCCAGATGACGCAGTCTGCATTTACCTCCGCAAACAGGAATGGACCATCAAAATCCAAGTCTACATCCCCTTCTTTGATGGCCTTGACAGACATGGGGCCACAGCAATACAATCCTGGCATTCATATAAAAGAGCAAGTAAATTGCACAGATAAAGCAGCATACCCATGCCACTAATCAATTAACTGATGTTTATTCCTAGGTAGGTTCTTTTAAAAATAACCAAAGACAAATATACAAAACAGCCTATACAGCCCTTTTCATGGATTTTAAGTTGAGAAAATAAAAGATGTCTTTCGAGCCTTCCTTTTCTTGGTCTGGCTCATAAAACTGAAGTTTAGGGGCCCCATCAAAGGGAATGAATTCCATATTATGCACTGTTTTGGCATTTTGTGTTGCTCGAAACAATCTTTGTTACCTCCGCTTTGCTCCTGGGGTGTTGCGTCCAAAGCCTGCCAGCCACCATAAGTGGATCCCAGATCATCGCGGTTGAACCAGCATTCATTCCATACATGGAAATTCCTGTATGAGGTGAGGAAGAGCACACCAGCTGGCTGAAAGGCACAGTCGCAATACTTACAGCATCAGAGAACAGGAGAAGTATGAGTCTAGAACGGGGGCAGCGGGAGGGTGGGATAGGGTGGGGCATCAGCCAAGTTCCATCCCTACTTCACCCTCAGCTCTGCCCCAAACTCTGTCCCTGCTCCTACTATGTTTACAGTTAATGACGTTCTATCGTGCATATATTCTTTGCATAAATCATAAAGAATTCCCAGACCTACCAGCATAATGTTTTATGCTAGAAAACCAGACACCATGGTAAAGGAGAAAATGACAAAAACAGCATTAGTAATAGAAGTGTCAGTACTAAGTGACTATTCTGTACTATATACGGAGAGGGAGAAACTCATCAAGTACCAAGAGAAGTAATCAGAGAACCAAGCTATGTGGCTAAAGATATAGAAACTGTCTAAATTGTTTGGACGCCACTCACTGGATTGAAAACTTCCGAGCTCACCTCAATATGTTGCCTGTATATGTAACAATATAACAAAACCTCAGAAAGCAGCCGTTTGGCATAATGCAAATATTAAAAAGCGCACTAGGAGTAAATTTTAGAGGATCAAGGGGCTTAAGAGAGGTTCATTCTTGTCCCTGTATGCACAAGACAAACCCAATTCTATAAATACATAGTCTCTACCCATAGAAACCCCACCCCCCCAACAGCTCCAACAAAGAGACAGAGCAGGATATTTCCCTGTACATTTCACCATACAAAATATAAATATTCAAACTCTGGTGATGTCTAAGCGACAGTAACACAAACTCCCTCCACCACCAGGCACTTTGTGAAATAATACAAAAGTCTGCAAAATGAAGAAAACCACTCAGGACACATGTAGCAAACCTGCCATACCATAGCAATACTAACTCACAGGACTCGCACAGTATCAACCCTCCCTATGAAAGGACAGCTCTACAGCACCAATACACCTCCTGTTGTGAAAACACAATGAACAAGACTACCACAGGTCCCTATATTCTAGCAAAATATCTCAGCTTGCCTCAGTAACATTTGCAGAACACAGAAAACCTTCACCAAATATGAAATAGTTGACCAAAGATTACAAATGGTACCCCCTCCCCCACAGCCTCCAGCCTCAGATTCCCCATTAAGAAAGCTTCCAGCTTCAGGATTCCCCCCTTTCAAAATGAACTTCCAGCCTCTTGGTCCCCCTCTCCCCAAACAAGCTTCTGGCCTCAGGGTCCCCCCAAGCAATCTTCTAACCTCAGACTCATTCCCTCTTTCCCCATCAAACCAAAATCTTATCTGCCTGCCTTCCCATTTTCTTTCTCTTTACTTGCTCTCTCCTGGAGGTGGCACCATGCGCCTCCTTGCAAGTCTCGTGCTGATCTGGCATGGGTGTCTGCATTTTCACACTGATCTGCACATCCTGCAAGATCAGCACGAGACATGCAAGGAGACATGGCAGCAGCCCTTCTGGGATGTCCAAAATTTGGTAGGTCCAGGGCCCAGGTGGCCCACTCCATTCTAACGCCTATGGTCCAAAACTCTGACAGAAGATATGGGAAACTCAGGCTACTTTATTATTAGTGACCCATGAGCATGGCCTCTCCTCACAGCAGAAATAGAATTTGAATAGGTCATGGGAGTTGGGGATTAGGAAGGAATAATGGTCTGAAGTATAATTTATTATAATAATTAAAGAGAATTAATGGGGTTAAAAGGAACTCACTGTGGAGCTTCCCATGAGTGCCCAATAAAATGGAGGGTGGAAAGAAAAGATCCTAAGATACACTAAGATGTGCCATACAGAAGCCAGGTCCATCGACCCCAGCATTCTGTCTCTGATGGTGGCCAATCTGGGTCGTTAGGAAGTACCTGGCAGATCTCAAGAGAGTAGATTCAGTTGCCTGTTGCTCACTCCCAGTCATAATCACTTGCTTTCCTCACCATTTATCCCTGGGAATAAGCAATAAAGTGTACAAGACAAGATTTCTTGTTAACAAGGAGTTCTGCTCCTAACTCCTAGTTCTATGCTGGAATCTCACTGTAAAGACCAGAGGGCACATATCTCTGTGGAGGAGGGTCACATGGCAAATCCTTGGTTGGGAGGTTGCAGATCACAATTATGGATCATAAATTTCAGTTCAAAGTTCTAGTACCTTCATTGGTCCTGGGAAATAGTGCATTTGCTACAGATTATGATAGCATTTTCTAGACCAACATCAGAACAGTCTAAAGATGATGGTTTGTAAGATAAATGCCAGTGACCCTAAACAAGTGCATATTTGAAGTAAGGCACACAGCCATGCACACAGACTGAACCAAAAAGTACAGGCCAAGCAATACAAAGACGGAGTCTTCAGCCACGTGATGATCTGGGCAATTTCATATGGGACTGTGATTCACGCAGCAGAGAAGAAGCTGCAGTTGTCCTTCCATTATCAGGCATCTGTCTGTACCTCGCAATATGCTGGACCACCGAGGACATGAGAACTGTGAACATGTCCCTGTTTAAAACTTTGTATCTAGCCATAAAACTAGCTATGAATAGGAATTGTATAGCACATGTCTGCTGATGAACTTTATTACCCGGAGTGAGAATATTCATATGCATTTGGACTCAAACAACATCATTTGTATTCCACCAATCTTGTGTCTATAGAATCAACATTGGAGCCTATAGAACTGAATATGCAATGAGTTCCTGAACAGAGAAAAGGACTCTGAATTATAACAAAGTGTATTTTATTCCACAGAGTAGACTGCAGATTTCTTCCGAGAACTTTGACTGTTTCAGATCACTACACCTGTGAACCTACAAGTAAGACTGAGTTCCATGCTCAGCACAGTCTGCTGCATTAAATTTGGAGAAGCTGTCTTGCCAACATATCACTTGAAAGAAGCCTTCTCTTCTTTATCCTGTTCTTGCCGACATATACATCACTGAGATGTCTGCAAAGCCTCTGGATTCTACCTTTCCTGTCATAAACCAGTTGGGGATTTGCTGGATTTTCACCATGGTATGTTGAGATAGGTCTTGGATTTCTGCAGGAGTATGACCCATCAATGGCGAAGGGTGGCTTAATTACTTTCAGCTGGGTTAATTAGTTTGGCACTGAATAATTGACAAGTGCAAGCTGACTTGGAGATAATGCATGAATTCTGGTAATTTTTCATATTAGTGCTTTGCTCTGTAACAACTTTTAAACAAAAGAAAATAAAGTATATCCACCATATTACATCTTGTAAACTTATGCTGCTACAATAAAATTGATTGATTACCTCAGGAAAGTGTAAGCAACTGCTCCCTTAAAACTAATGAATTTGTATCATCAGATTATCAGTTAAATCTTTTAATCTACTGGACTATCTACTCTACAGGTGTGCCTGAGCTTTCAAGACTACAATGTCCCTTCTTCACAGGTGACCTTGACTATTTGCATTTCCTGAATAACCAACATGACACTCAAGAAAACTGTGACACCCCCCCCTACATCTTGCACTATCTACATTTATAAATAAGTCAATAAGTCAAAAACTCCCTCAGAAGTGTTTCATAGATCACAAACCACAGTCTGAGAATACCAAATTGGGATTTGTAAAAATCATATGAGGGGATCACAAAAAGTGAAAGAATAAAAAATCCCTGGTCAGGAGGCTTGGAGAGTGCGATTTGTAATTTACAGATTTTGGATTATCCCAGATCCTAATGTTAAATGCTTCTTTGCTAAAGATGAACTGATTCTTACCATATGCTGTCTCCACCTATGTCCAGAGCATTTCCGGTGTTGTCATAATATTCGTCAATCCTCAGGTTTTTGTCAACATCATGGGCAGAGTTGAAGTTTGTTATAGTGCGGGCTGGAATCCCCAAACATCTTAAAACTAAGAAACGAGGTGTAGGAGGTTAAAAAAAAAGAAAAGAAATATAATCATATCTGTCTATCCTTTACTCCTCCAGGTTTCAAATTAAAAGTTTATATATGTACAGGATTCTGAACTGTGTTCAACATTTTTTAAAGCTGCAGCACTGGTAAAACTTAATTCAGTTGGCAGCAAAACAAACTCATTTAAGAACCCACTTTTTTAAATTAAGATTTTATAAAATTTCTGCAGTGGAAACAGGGCCCAACATTCATAAAAGCTCTTTTTCCTCATTCCCTCCCACCAGTATGAATCTGAGTCCAGTGGAAGCAGAAACCACTGCAGACAAAGCAGGAACTGCTGAAGAGTTGAGTCTGTGAAGGAGATCTTCATAACAGGGGTCGCTGACATAAGAAACATTTTATACCATTTATTCCTAAAAATATGTGCAAATATTTATTTGGTCAAATGAAAAGAAAAGAAAAGAAACCTAAGAATATGACCAAAAGTTGGATTAAAATGAGATAATATTTCTTTTTAAAGTAAGCCTTCCAGCATGTCTAGAGAAGTCATATTGCAAATTAAAAAATGATGTCTATTCATTTTTTTCAGTTATTTTCAAATTAAGGGCCTGATTTATTAAGGCTCCCCCCCCCCCCCCCACCATAGATATACAATGGGGAAAAAAATTCACTTACTCAGGCCCAAAGTCTTTCTTATTGGTGATAAAATAAAGATGTTTGACTCATGCAAGGAGTAGTTATTAGTTAATGGTTAGAGCAATGGGTCATAAAGTGAGGGAGTTAGGGTTCAAATCCCACCTCCTTCAATGGTGCTCCTTGGGCAAGTCTCTTTATCTCCTGTTGCCTCTGGTACCCTCTTGCAGGTTAATTTGAATGCATGAGCACAGATACGCTGGAATTTTGAAGTGTGGGGGGAGGAGGAATAGCCTAGTGGTTAGAGCAGTGGGCTACAAACCAGGAGACCAGGGTTCAAGTCCCACTGTCACTCCTTGTGACCTTGGGCAAGTCACTTTACCCTCTGTGGCCTCAGGTACAAACTTAGGGGGTCATTTATCAAAATGCAGTAAGGCATTTTTGCATGCGTTAAGAGCTTATCACATGCAAAAAGCCCCGTTAATGCATGCGATAGGCCCTTAACGCATGCAAAAACATGTTTACGCATGTGATTGCACCATATTGTATGGTGCGATGCAAATTCAGAAAATAGGAGGAGTTAGGGGCAGAGAGTGGGCTGGGTTAGCCTGTCTGTGAAGAGCTGCTGTGACCGTGTGGTAAGGTGTCATTGCATTTGTGATGTTTTCCATAAGGCCTATTTTGGGTGAATTAGAGAGAGAGAGGGCACCTGGCCATAATGTCATGGCCCATAGGTAGGTATTTGTATCCCTATGGTAGACCCACCTAGTAACTCAAGGTGGGGATTAGGTAAGAGTGTAGGGGCCACTTTGACATTCTATGTGACACCTACGAACAGAACAGTGATCTCTTGTGAAGATTTGCAGGCCTTCGGAGTGAGGAAACTCACTTCAAGATGAGATTTGGGCAAGGTTCTCTCCACCTAGCTTGCTGTTACCCAGGTAGAGAGTCCATCAAGCTAGGTGGAAAGAACCTTGCCCAAATCTCATCTTGGAGTGAGTTTCCTCACTCCGAGGGCCCTCAAATCTTCACAAGAGACCACTGTTCTGTTCGTAGGTCATTCCCATAGGTACCTACCTATGGGAATGACATTATGGCCAGGCTCTCTCTCTCTCAGAATCTGAAAATGATATCGCAATTTGCACTAACTTAGCTCTTTGCACAGGTAATTAGTGCAAATTGCGATAAATGCTATATTAGCATAAAACACACCCCTTTTGCTATCGCATGCGGTACTTACCGCATTTTGATAAATCCAGGCCTTAGATTGAAAGCCCTCTGGAGATAGTGAAATACCTACAATACCTGAATGTAAACCAATGTGATATCTCAGATCAAATGTCAGTATATAAAAATAAATAAATAGGTTACTCAAGCAAACCTACTTCATCTTCCATAGGATTTTGCCGGCTTTAATGCACATATGTAAGCAGGATTTTAAAACATGGGTGCACAAGGGGCCTTGCTAATTTTACCAATTAGTCCACCAATTCATCCAGCCCCTCTCAAGGTCATTCAGATCCCTCTGGTTCTTCATCCCGTGCACCCCCCCCCCCCCCCAGTTGACTCGGACCCCTTACCCTGTGCTGTAAGCCCTAAAATGCGAGATCTGCAGACTTGTTCCTCATCAGGAGGAGCAGTAAAGTTGCATGGCTAATAAGTCGCCACGTGCTGCGGCCGCCAGTTTCATAATACGGAGTTACGCGCCTCCACCCCAGAGCACCCATTCCACGCACATATACACACATAAATCATGGCTTTTTAAATCCACGTTGCTCACATGCAGGCTACATATGCGCGAATGTGAGCATTTATAGCTTGCGCACCACTTTTAAAGTTGACCCTTTAGTGGGTAGTTTGCAACATCAGGCCTAAGTTAGCTGGTAAATATGCGCATAAGTTGTTACACAAATTTTCACAGTGTGCTATCAAAATTATCCTGACAAAACTGCACTTGGTTGCACCTGCTATTTGGGGTGTGTTGTTTTGCTGACAGAATTTACTCACCCGCATTTTAAAATCAAAACGTATGCATGCAAGTCCCAACCCCCATCAAGACTCCGCCCCTGGAATGCCACGTTTGTCTTCTACCTCTCTGCCGACTTTTGGATGCTCTAGGCGTAAACTTCAAAATTTATGCTGACGACATTCACTTCTTTAGTCCATACAACCTCTCCTGGTCCAGCGCTCTGTCTTTTGTCACTCTTTGTCTAAAATCCATCAATTCTTGACTTAGTCAAAACTGCCTTAAACTCAATGCTTCCAAAACTGAAATCCTGCATTTATCTACTCTCCCCCAGTCATCTTGCTGTCCTTCTTCTTATCTCAGCTTTGATAACCACTCCATTGCCATATCCACCAAGGTGCGTAACCTAGGCATCACCCTAGACTCTGAACTATCTATGGTTCATAACATCTCTTTTGTTGTAAAAACAAACAAACCTCCTTTTATAAACTTCACCTACTAAAATGTTTAAAACCACTGTTATTCCCCAATGACTTTCGCCTTGACTTACAGGCCTTGATTCTTACTGGACTCGACTATTGCAATGCCTTATACCTAGGTTTAGCAGATTCTGCTTTATGTCCACTTCAATTGATACAGAATACTGCTGCTCAAGTTCTCGCCGGCACAAAAATCAGAGATCATATTACTCCTGTTCTTCTTTCCCTACATTGGTTTCCCATTTCACAATATATACATTATAAAACCCTCTCTATCATTCATAACCTTCTTTATAAACCATCAGCCATCTGGCAATGCGTCTCTCTCCGACTATATCATCCATCAAGACAGCTTCGCTCTGGGCTGGATTTTTAAACCTACACGCGCGGGGTACATTTGTGCGTGCTACCCGGCGTGCACAAATGTACACCTGATTTTATAACATGTGCGCGCAGCCACGCACATGTTATAAAATCCCGGGTCGGCGTGCGCCAAGCCCTAGGGGAGCCCTGATTGCTTTCCCTGTTCCCTCCGAGGCTCAGAGGGAACTTTCCTCTGCCCTACCTAACCCCCCTAACCTTTATTTCAGAAGTTGTGCCTGACTCTGGGCAGATGTAGGTTGTGCACACTGGCCAAGTGCTGGCTTGCGATGCCCCGGCACAGCCGCTGTGCCGGAAGCCGCTGTTCCACCCCGCCCCTTTCATAAAGCCCCGGGACATATGCGCGTCTTGGGGCTTTGTGCGCGTCGCCGGGCCTATGCAAAATAGGCTCGGCACGCGAAGGAGCGGTTACGCGCATAAATCCTGAGGATTTACGCGTGTAACCCTTTTAAAATCTGCCCCTCTGTGAACAAATGCTTGCTTGAAGTTCCTTCTGTCCGAATTGCTAGACTCGATCTCACCAGATGCTGCGCCTTCTCCGTAACTGGCCCCACCTTATGGAATTCCCTCCCGGCTGATCTCAGGCTCCAATCAAACACCAAAGAATTTAAGAAATGCCTAAAGACTCACCTTTGTACCATTGCTTATAAGCAGCCTCCTGCAGACTAAATTCCTCTCAGCTTCCTTGTCCCTCCTTCCCCCCCCCCCCCCCGCCATTGTGACTTCCAGACTATTCTAATTTTCTTTTTATGTTTTATGCTTTTTATTGTATTTTGCTTAATGACTTTTATGTGATTTTACTGAGTTTTCTTTTATTATTTATACTATTTATATTGGTTTGTGATAAATTATGTATGTTTTTTGTAAACCTCTTTGTCCTACCTCCATTGATTAAGTGGTATAGAAATCTTTTTAAATAAATAATAAACAAGCAGCTTGTAGGAATGTATGTGCTAGTTTGTAAACCTCATGAGTACGCAGGCACACTTTATTGGGGGAAAAAGGGGAGGGCAGTTTAGGGCAGGGCTCAGAAATACACATGCAAGTTGCTATTTTGTAAGAGGTATATGCGCATACATTATAAAATTTGTCCGAACACTTTTACACCTGCTAATGGACTTGCACAGTTGAAACCGGACTTGTCTTTTGTCTGTAGTTTTTGGGCGGGAGGTCTGGATGAATTGGTGGGGCTTCAGGGTGATGTGCTAGTGGGTCTAAATGAACTGGTGAGGGTCTGGGTGAACTGGTAGAGGTATCAGTGAGCCGGTGATTCCACGTATATGTGCAGCTAGGTGTTTTCAGAACAGTGTATGAGCACACATTAAAATGCACCTGCCTCTGCATTTATTCTGGGTCATTGCAATTATTTTGCACAGAAAATATATGCGTGCAGTTTTTAAAAATGGGTAGATAGAGTATATGTGTTCCTGCATTACAAAGATATGCCCGTAATGAAACATATGTGCATATTTTTGGGGCAGAAATATGCAGTATTTTGTAAACTGTATGGCAGGAGCATAAATCTACCTGGGTCCACTTACATGCACACATTGTATACCATATGCATGCAACTTTACATATGTATTGGTGACCTAATTTTCTAAAAGGTCATTTCTGGAGGTAAAGCACTATTTTATCTGCAGAGATCCCTTTTAAAAGTTACTGTTTTACATTGTGAGCTGTTTGTGCTAGGATACAGCCTCTAAAATTCTACTTCTACTATGAGTACTTAACATTTCGATAGCCTACACAACATACACAGCGCTGTACAAACACACAAAAAGACAGTCCCTGCTCACTAGAGCTTACAATCATAAGACAAACATAAAGGACAAGAGGTTTGGTTAAAAGAAAAGAAAGTTAGTCAAGACTAAACGCAGAGAATCAGGCATAAGATTTAAAAGTGGCTTCAAAAAGGTGGGTCTTTAGATGGGATTTAAACACGGCGAGAGAGGGAGAATGATGCACCAGTTCAGGAAGACTATTCCCAGCACACGGCGCAGCCAGGTGAAAAGCACGGAGTCTGGAACTGGCAGGAGTGGAGAAAGGCACGGATAGGAGTGACTTATCTGATGAGTGGAGTGCACGAGGAGGGGGTGTAGTATTCCAGGTGAGGCATCACTACTGACTTGTACAGGTCACCTCCTTTAGATCCCTTCTCATTCCATCTTCTCCTCCAGTAGGGGGTCCACTAAGTTACCAATTTTTGTATCTTTTGCAAAAAGACAACCTTTTCCTTCTTAACCCTCTGCAACAATTGCTCTCGAAGATATTGAAGAGAACCCACCCCCAGAACAGGCCCCTCAGGTTGAAAGCAGCCACAGACCTGTACAGGTTACCCCAGCATACACCCAGCATTGGGCGTATTTGACGGGTGTGAACCCTGAGTTGCTCCACTTCTGAAGGATTGCTACGCTTCCGTTCCAGCTGCCGGGGTGAACTCCACCTGTGTACGTGTCACTCCAGTTTCCTACGAGCACCCCGTTGTCGTCTTGGCTGTTGACCTAAAAACAAAAGAAAGGGGTTTCATCTCTGGAGAGAAATTCTGAAATTACAGGAGCACGCCATTGCAGCTCCACATAAGGAACTACATTACTGTACAGACCTCAGAATCCCAAGCCCTCACTGCCATAGCACCGATGGATTCAAATACAAATACCATGTTAAAAAACAATAACAGAAAACATAAGATCATAAGAAATTGCCATGCTGGGTCAGACCAAGGGTCCATCAAGCCCAGCATCCTGTTTCCAACAGAGGCCAAAACCAGGCCACAAGAACCTGGCAATTACCCAAACACTAAGAAGATCCCATGCTACTGATGCAATTAATAGCAGTGGCTATTCCTTAAGTAAAATTGATTAATAGCCATTAATGGACTTCTCCTCCAAGAACTTATCCAAACCTTTTTTGAACCCAGCTACACTAACTGCACTAACCAAATCCTCTGGCAACAAATTCCAGAGCTTTATTGTGCATTGAGTGAAAAATAATTTTCTCCGATTAGTCTTAAATGTGCTACTTGCTAACTTCATGGAATGCCCCCTAGTCCTTCCATTATTCGAAAGTGAAAATAACCGAGTCACATCTACTCGTTCAAGACCTCTCATGATCTTAAAGACCTCTATCATATCCCCCCTCAGCCTTCTCTTCTCCAAGCTGAACAGCCCTAACCTCTTCAGCCTTTCCTCATAGGGAAGCTGTTCCATCCCCTTTATCATTTTGGTTGCCCTTCTCTGTACCTTCTCCATCGCAACTATATCTTTTTTGAGATGCGGCGACCAGAATTGTACACAGTATTCAAGGTGTGATCTCACCATGGAGCGATATAGAGGCATTATGACATTTTCCGTTTTATTAACCATTCCCTTCCTAATAATTCCTAACATTCTATTTGCTTTTTTGACTGCTGCAGCACACTGAGCCGACGATTTTAAAGTATTATCCACTATGATGCCTAGATCTTTTTCCTGGGTGGTAGCTCCTAATATGGAACCTAACATCGTGTAACTACAGCAAGGGTTATTTATCCCTATATGCAACACCTTGCACTTGTCCACATTAAATTTCATCTGCCATTTGGATGCCCAGTCTTCAAGTCTTGCAAGGTCCTCCTGTAATGTATCACAGTCTGCTTGTGATTTAACTACTCTGAATAATTTTGTATCATCCGCAAATTTGATAACCTCACTTGTCGTATTCCTTTCCAGATCATTTATATAGGAGAAGGATTGGTTCTTAAAACAGATACTGGGGTAGATATTCAAAAAGCCATCTGTCTCAATGGCTTAGCCTCATATTTAAAAGGCTTATCCAGCTAAATTCTAGCCGGATATTGAATTATCCCACTAGAATTTAGCCGGGTAAGTCGGGGGGGCATTCCTGAGGTGGGAGGTAGGTGTTCTGGGGAGGAGCAGAGCTAGCTGGTTAATTTAACCGGTTAATTTAACCAGCTAACTCAAGACGCTCCATTGGGCAGGTCTAAAATTAGCTGGATACACATATCCAGCTACCTCTAACTTATCTGGGTATATTCAGTGGCAAGGCTATGCCGCTGAATATCCCAGTTGAGTTAGCTGGATATGTGCATCTGGTTAACTTAATTAGCCTCTCGGAGGGTGAATATTTACCCCACTGTTTCTAAAATCATATACAAAAAGGAGTTCAATTGACACAAGCCCTCCAGGTATAATCCCAGTAATTGTGTGTGTTTATATGAGATTAGCCCCCCCAGGTCAGAGCCCCTGGGCAGGATACCAGTGTGCATGGTCTGAACCTGTAACATTCTAAAAGCCCATCACTTACCATAGCGCTGATCACCCTTCCTACATATGTGGGGTTGTTTCTCTGTGAGCAGTCTGTGTCTTTTTCTTGCTGGTAGTACAAGCTTCTGTCCAACATGGCAAGGCACACATTTAGAATGTTTTCTTGAAACTGTAAAATGGAATCCAAAATAGCAAAATAAAATTAAGGCATTCCACAGGCATGTTTTGAGGTGACAAATATTGACCAGAGTAATCAAAGACATTGCCAGCAGGGTCCATGTGGATAATGAGTTTGAAACATTTTGCTAACCCCATCTTAATTTCACCATTTCTCCCTCCCAGCTTTGATTTCTGGTTCCAATTTCTGCTCCCCAGGCTGGTCACAGAGTCAGTGTTCATAGCCTTACTGGGGGAGAAGAAGCATCAGGCATTGCTCTACTTAACATTTCCATAGCGCTACACGACATAGTGCTGAACAAACATACAAAAGGCAGTCCCTGCTCACTAGAGCTTATAATCTAATAAGACAAACATGCAGGACAAGATACTTGGGGTATTTCATAAAGCAAGACAATGGTTAAAAGAAAAGAAAGTTAGTTAAGACTAAAATCAGACAATCTGGCTTAAGATTTAAAAACGGTTTGAAAAAGGTGGATCTTTAGATGGGATTTAAAAACGGCAAGCGAGGGAGCGTGATACAGCAGTTCAGGAAGACTATTCCAAGCACACCGTGTAGTCAGATGGAAAGCACAGAGTCTAGAATTGGCAGTAGAGGAGAAATGATAACATCTAGGGATGTGAATCATGTGCCCGATCGTCTTAACGATCGAAATCGTCTGGCAGGAGAAGAAAATCGTGTTTGGCAAGATTTTTTAGTAAAAAAATCGGTTTTTCCGATTAGTGCGCACTAACGGGAGTTAGTGCGCGCTAACAGGAAGTTAGCGCGCACTAACCATTGTTAGTGCGCACTAACAGAAAATGATACAATTTGACACTTTTCAGGTCAGTTAAGGTCAGTTTAGGAATGAATATGTATTCCTATTGGCTGCCTCTTATTTATTCATGTTGCCAAGGTTCCCACTGACAATATATGGGGGATGGGAAATGGAAACGGTTGGTAGCTTGACAAAAAAAGTAATGTGATCAGTCAATGTGACTAGAACTTGTGCCCTATCCCTGATAACGGGAGTGTTGTGATCTTCCTGCACTCAGTGCCATATCCCTGATACTGGGAGTGTTGTGATCTTCCTGCACACAGTGCCCTAACCCTGATACTGGGAGGGTTGTGATCTTCCTGCACTCAGTGCCGTATCCCTAATACCGAGAGTGTTGTGATCTTCCTGCATGCAGTGCTGTATCCCTGATACCGGGAGTGTTGTGATATTCCTGCACGCAGTGCCCTATCCCTGATACCGGGGGGGTTGTGATCTTCCTGCACTCAGTGCCCTATCCCTGATACCGGGAGTGTTGTGATCTTCCTGCATGCAGTGCCCTAACCCTGATACCGGGAGGGTTGTGATCTTCCTGCACTCAGTGCCGTATCCCTAATACCGAGAGTGTTGTGATCTTCCTGCATGCAGTGCTGTATCCCTGATACCAGGAATGTTGTGATATTCCTGCACGCAGTGCCCTATCCCTGATACCGGGGGTGTTGTGATCTTCCTGCACTCAGTGCCCTATCACTGATACCGGGAGTGTTGTGATCTTCCTGCATGCAGTGCCGTATCCCTGATACCGGGAGTGTTGTGATCTTCCTGCACGCAGTGCCCTATCACTGATACCGGGAGTGTTGTGATCTTCCTGCATGCAGTGCCGTATCCCTGATACCGTGGGTGTTGTGATCTTCCTGCAGACATCCCGGTATCAGGGATATGGCACTGCATGCAGGAAGATCATAACACTCCTGGTATCAGGGTTAGGGCACTGTGTGCAGGAAGATCACAACACTCCCGGTATCAGGGATAGGGCACTGAGTGCAGGAAGATCACAACACCCCTGGTATCAGGGATAGGGCACTGCGTGCAGGAAGATCACAACACTCCCGGTATCAGGGATACGGCACTGCGTGCAGGAAGATCACAACACTCCCGGTATCATGGATACAGCACTGCATGCAGGAAGATCACAACACTCCCGGTATCAGGGATAGGGCACTGCATGCAGGAAGATCACAACACTCCCGGTATCAGGGATAGGGTACAAGTTCTAGTCACATTGACTGATCACATTACTTTTTTTGTCAAGCTACCAACCATTTCCATTTCCCATCCCCTTCCTCAGTGGGAACCTTGGTAACATGAATAAATAAGAGGGCAGCCAGCCAATACATATTCATTCCTAACTGACCTGAAAAGTGTCAATTTGTAGGGATGTGAATCGTTTTTTGACGATTTAAAATATCGTCCGATATATTTTAAATCGTCAAAAATCCTTAGAGCCGCGATACAATAACAATTCCCCCGATTTATCGTCAAAAAATCGTAAATCGGGGGAAGGGGGAGGGGAAGGGGGAGGGCGGGAAAACCGGCACACTAAAACAACCCTAAAACCCACCCCGACCCTTTAAAATAAATCCCCCACCCTCCCGAACCCCCCCAAAATGCCTTAAATTACCTGGGGTCCAGAGGAAGGGTCCTGGTGTGATCTTTTACTCTCGGACCTCCGGTGCGTTATAGAAATGGCGCCGGTGCTACCTTTGCCTTGTCATATGACAGGTCAAAGGTAGCGCCGGCGCTATTTTGTTTTTTGTCCCCCGACGTCAGGAGCGTAGGAGATCGCTTCCGGACCCCCGCTGGACCTCCAGGGACTTTTGGCCAGCTTGGGGGGGCCTCCTGACCCCCACAAAACTTGCCAAAAGTCCAGCGGGGGTCCGGGAATGACTTCCTGCACACAAATCGTTTTTCCATACGGAAAAACGATTCGCGTGCAGGACTTTTGGCAAGTCTTGTGGGGGTCAGGAGGCCCCCCCAAGCTGGCCAAAAGTCCCTGGGGGTCCAGCGGGGGTCCGGGAGCGATCTCCTACGCTCCTGACGTCGGGGGACAAAAAACAAAATAGCGCCGGCGCTACCTTTGACCTGTCATATGACAAGGCAAAGGTAGCGCCGGCGCCATTTCTACAACGCACCGGAGGTCCAAGAGTAAAAGATCACACCGGGACCCTTCCTCTGGACCCCAGGTAATTTAAGGCATTTTGGGGGGGTTCGGGAGGGTGGGGGATTTATTTTAAAGGGTTGGGGTGGGTTTTAGGGTTCTTTTAGTGTACGGAAAAACGATTCGCGTGCAGGAAGTCGTTCCTGTACCCCCACTGGACTTTTGGCAAGTCTTGTGGGGGTCAGGAGGCCCCCCCAAGCTGGCCAAAAGTCCCTGGGGGTCCAGCGGGGGTCCGGGAGCGATCTCCTACGCTCCTGCCGTCGGGGGACAAAAAAACAAAATGGCGCCGGCGCTACCTTTGCCCTGTCATATGACAGGTCAAAGGTAGCGCCGGCGCCATTTCTACAACGCACCGGAGGTCCGAGAGTAAAAGATCACACCGGGACCCTTCCTCTGGACCCCAGGTAATTTAAGGCATTTTGGGGGGGTTCGGGAGGGTGGGGGATTTATTTTAAAGGGTTGGGGTGGGTTTTAGGGTTGTTTTAGTGTGCTGGTTTTCCCGCCCTTCCCCTCCCCCCCACTGGACCCCAGGTAATTTAAGGCATTTTGGGGGGGTTCGGGAGGGTGGGGGATTTATTTTAAAGGGTCGGGGTGGGTTATAGGGATGTTTTAGTGTGCCGGTTTTCGATTTACAAGATATTCACGATATTTAAAAAACCCAAACTGCGACGATCTGATTCCCTCCCTCCCAGCCGAAATCGATCGTTAAGACGATCGATCACACGATTCACATCTCTAATGAAGAAGACTATTTGCATTCTACATTTTAATTTTATAGAAAGCACTGCATTTGATCCATTTGTCATCATCATACCCATGCATGTAATTTATTGATGTTGCATTCGCTACTGGCAGCACAATTTCCATAATTTGCAAAGGAGTTATGTGTCAAAGGTAGCATATATCGTAGCAATTTTCAGAAGCCCATTTATGTGCGTAAACTTTATTTACAAGCATAAAACCTTATAAAAATTACCTCCTTTGAGTTTACAGGGTGCACTAGAAAACCCTGAGAAATCTTTCTATTTGCCATAAATACTTCAGCTAAAGGGGATGATTGATATTCAGTATGACTAATACATACAGTATCACTGTTTTCTGATTTTTATAGGAGAGAGAATCTGCGACATTATAGTCAAGTATAAAGGAACTTGTCTGTGTAGATTTCTGGAAAGGCATGACAAGGAGCTTTGTCTAAATACAGTGGGAACTGGAACTTGCTTGCCACAGACTTCCCTTTATATCTGTTCATCTATTTGTTGCATAATACCAAGATCTTGTGAACGTCAATGTTCTTTGTTCTTCTTACCTGGCCATAGTTCCATCCCATGCTTGTGATATAGCCTACATTGCCCTTGTAGATGAGTCCAGATTCGTTCAGAACATACTCTTTCCGCTCAGCTTCATTAGCCATGTAGACCGAATCATCTGGAGATCCAGAGTCAGAGTGCTGTTAAATCTAGTACCGTATTATCTAAACTCATACACATTACTGCAAAGTTTTCCATTCACAAGAAACTCTCGATTGGTCTGCTTGTTCTGCTCTTCATCCTTTCTCCAACCTCTTTCACACCATTTACTTTATTTTCCTCTATGTAATGAGTTGAATGCATTTATGGCTTTTGGTACAACATGCTTTCTTACTGGATTTGTACTGTGTTATTAAAAATAAATGATGCTAATTACTTATTCCCATTTGACATTTACACTTGTCCTATCCCTAGAGTGGTTAACAATTCTAAGAATAATTGAAAGCTTCCTTGAGTCTATGTAATGACTGTTCTTACGGAGGAACATTTTCAAATCCATTTAAATTTATAAATCGATCATCTGAAAGTTGCCCTCATCAATACCTCTGAAGGCATGCCCGGTGTTCCACAATGTACCTACTTTTAATTGCATTTAGAGGAGGCTGGGGGAGGAAGATCATGCACTTGGCTTGCATTTGCAACTCTACATGCGCTATGTTCGCACAAAAAGGAGGTGCAAACGGCTAAAATTATGTGCAGGCTTGCACAATGAGCTTAATTTTAGCCACAGTAAAATGAGATGATCCTGGTGCTATGTTTAGGTCGGGGAAAAAAAAAATGTTGATTTTCAAATGCATGTGCATGCGCCTTGATCCACTACTTGTACTACTTGCAAGAACAGGAGGTGCAAACTGCAAAGTACTCAGGTTTGTTTGATTGTAAGCTCCATGGAGTAGGAACTGTCTCATATGTGTATCTACACATCTAGTATTTCTTAGCTGCATGCATTTGACCTTAGAAATGGTAAGTAGTAGTAGTTATAGTAGTAGTAGTAGGTACTTTATACGCATATAACTTATATGCAATTTTAGTTTCCCATTGAAGATTACCTAGTACTACAATGTCCTGATCTTGCAGCAAGTAGCAACACAGATTACTAAAAATTGCCCCATGAAGGCAGCTCTCCCACAGGTTTTTCTATATCGGCCCGTCTCTTGGGTTCCTTCCCCGTCTCCGTCAAGTACTTTCTCTGCTTATCCGTCTCCTTTTCCCACTGCCAAACCTCTCAGACTCAGTTCCTGCCCTCTATGGCTAGGCCTGCACCCAAAGTGCTACACGTGTTTAAAATGTGTGTTTAGCCTGTGCTGAACGCACATTTTAACTGTATATGTGTGCATTGTAACTCCTGATGCATTAGCATAACATTATCACTCTGCATTGGGAGTTAGAAAAAAATTAGCTTGTACATTAGGAAACTGGATTTCAGTGCATGGTTTCAATTCTCAGCAAGACTGTTATGCTGATGGAATGAAGCCTTTTAAGATAAAGAGAGAGAAATAATGATGATCTTTAGTATAATGGAAACAATAAAAGAAGCACATATTACCTGGACTCCATGCATTGAAGAGCAGTATGAACTTCCCCAGTTGGATGGGTGAACTTGTTTGACCAAAGGTAATATTAGCTATTAGGTTGTAACATCCAATGATAGCATTAGCTGGGATGGAGATAGTAATGGTCAAAGTATTGGAGCTACTGAAGTTTTGGACTGCGCTCCAGGAGCCTGGACTTGCAGAGTTAGACAGAGGGAACGTTGACTTTGGAACCGTCACTTTGGGAAAGAAAAGTGAACAATATTTTTATGTAACTTAATAATAAATCATTGTAGACATATAGCAGTCTGATTTCTGAAGCATCAAGTCAATTAGTTCATAAAGCTCTATGAGCTCGCTAAAATCAATAAAGCACTTGGATAGAGATGATGCCTTTTTAGTGTTTTTCAGACAGAGCTGAAAGTGCTAGAGCACAGATTTCAGTCTGTCCGTCTGCTTAGGGACATGATAACTTCAGTGAACATTCACAGATTATGTCCAAACTTGGGAGGGAGGAGGCTCATTGACCTAGTATGAAGCCTATTGAAAAAGACCTTGGTCTGATAAGGTTGAGGTCATTTTTAATACGTTCAAAGTTGAAAAGTACTAGAAAATCCATGCATTAGCATGGTTTTTACTTCTGAAATGTTTAGACTAAAGCATGTTTTGCAATGGAGGTTTTTAAGACTGTCAGGGTCCTTTCCATAGGCAACTGGTTATCTTTCAACAAACTGAATAGGTTACAAAACCTATTCCCAGCTTTACCCAGTACTGCTGTGGGTAACTTCTAATTTAAGTTATTAAAGGTTGATATAACCGATTGTGACACATGGGTCTGACTGATAAGATAATAAATTGAATGACAGGAAATCCTTTAGGGGAGCAACTCTTAGGGCCGGATTTTAAAAGCCCTATGCGTGTAAATCCAGAGGATTTATGTGCGTAGAGGGGGGTTACGTGCGCTGGGCCTATTTTAAAAAGGTCCGGCGACACGTGTAAAGCCCCGGGATGTGTGTAAGTTTTGGGGCTTTACTAAAGGTGCAGTTCGGGGGTTGGGGCGGCCCAGAGGCGGGGCCAGAGGCCTCCGACAGAGCGGCCATTGCTGCTGTGTTGGAGAATCGCGTGCCGTACAATAGTACAGTAGGAGGTGAATCAGAAAATACAGATGGGCACAGTTTGACTGTTGTATAATGCCTGGCTGAGATGAACGGTGCTGCAGTATATCTCAGAACCTCTGCTAGAGGTAGAAATGGTCTTCAGGCCTGATGTGAGAAAAATAATACTTTCAATTTTATGAATAATTTTGCGATCATTTGGAAAAAATTGTCATATTTGTGAAACAGTTCACAGTAAATGTGTTTAGCCAGAGAATTTCCACACAGAAGATGGTAACAGTGAAATCTGCCACAGTGACTCACTAGATATTAAAAAGGAGAAGGGTTTGCAAATGCAGTGGTGGGAGATTTTTTTTTTCTAATTTCCACCTGTTTCAGTTAATTTGGTGGCAAAAAATGTTCATCAAAGTAGGCTTTTTTTTTTAAACAAATCTTTCTGCCATTTTTGTAGGATATTTGTTTTCCCCCATCTCCTACTGGAGCTGCTGAAATATTGTGGGCAGTATATTGGGGGTCAACAGAATGAGCGCTACCGGAGAGCAAGGTCAGGGATGGTGTCTAACATATGCTGGCTTTAAAAATGGTGGAGGGTACAACTTCACTCCATAAGGTCTATGATATTGTCAACTAACATTGTACTCACTTACCAAAGCACTTTAATGCAGCTAGCTTTGTGATGCAACATTAATGCAAGGAATGTCATGAAATCCCATCCAGTCTATAACAGATTATCATGTTATTTTTCTCTGTGAGGTGAGAGTGTTGGCAATTACCTGTACATGAGGTGTGATAGAGATTACCTCTGTCAGGGGAGCGTTGTGTAGAGCAAGGGTTCTCAATCCACTAGCCAGTCGGGTTTCAGGATATTTGCAATAAATATGCATGAGATAGATTTGCATGAACTGCCTCCATTGTATGCAGGTCTGTCTCACGCATATTCATTGCAGATATCCTGAAAACCTGGACTGACTGGGTGTATCTCAAGGACTGGGTTGAGAACCACTTCAGCTGGCAGATCATTCCATAACTTGGGTGCTACAAAGGAGAACGCCTTGTTCCATGTAGATTGGAATTTGGAATAACCAATAAATTAGTACCAGACAAGCGTAATATACATCCTGGAACATGCCTGTTTACAAGCTATACCAATGAGCAGGGATGATCAGTGTTAAATAATTTACAAATAATAACTATTAATCTAAACTGTGCTTTCCATTTAATTGAAAGCCAATGAAGATTTTTTTCAAGACTAGAGTTATATACTCATGTCATTTTGCTCCTGTCAATATTCTCACCGCTGCATGTTGGAGCAGTTACAAAGTTCTACTATAAGTATTAGGAAGGCCAAAATATAGTCCATTGCCATAGTCTATTTGCCCAAAAGTTAATGATTGCAACACAGAGCTAAATAATTCCTTAGATAGAAAGTGCTTCAAAGGCTTCAAGATTTTAATTGAAAAAAAAAATCCCATCTGTTCTGCCCTGCTTGATTTGAAGTTTCAGTGTTAACCCAGTGCCTATGACAATTCCCAATGGGCAACTGCATACTGGCATATTGTAATTCAATACTATTGGTCAGAGCTGAGATTCAGGCTTGCCTATCCAAAGAAGTATTAGCAATGTTTAATGATAAAAAGTTTGTCCTCAACCAAGTACTAACAATATTCGTACAATGGTTGAAAAACAACTCTGGAAAGACGGCATTTTTGAAAGGTTTGTAAAACTGCATGTCATCTGCAGAAACAAAAAATGCTAATTTTAAGGGTGGTAAGACATTATACAGTGGTTGTAAGTAAATATTGAATAGAGTAGAAGCTAGAGAAGACTCTTGAGGTACACATGCCAGTAATGTTTGCAAGGTAGAACGCGGCTTTCCAATTTGGACTCATCATTGTTTATTAACTAAAAAAAATTTAAATCACGCAAGAACCATTCCTCCCAGGCCTATTTGAGCCAACCTGTGTAATAAATGTGTGATTAACTATGTCAACAGCAGATGACACATCTAGTTGCACTGGAACACCAGAACTTCCTTTATCAATCTCACGATGCAAAATGTCTAATAAAGCAAGCAGGAGCTTTTTTTCTCTTCCGTGCATACTCATTCTGGATATCCTGAAAACCCGACTGGCTGGGGGGTCCCCAGGACATGTTTGGGAATGATTACTATAGAAATGACTTGTCTGTGTGTTGTGTTAGAGATTCTGTCTGTGCAGAAGGTTAACAGGCCTATTTTTTATCCTGCCACGTAACTATGTAAACTCTCCTATTTGTGGGTTGCGTTGGCTTGGGCGTACCCATCCGTGAGTGCTCAGCTGTGACATACATATGATAGGGGTAGACTGGCCATTGAGAGGTTCTTGTTAGATTACCTGTCTCAGCAGTAAATGTTATTTTCTCTTTCGGCTGCACAGCTCTACTAAGGGTCAGGGTAGCCTTGCAGTCCTGTCCTCGCCTTAATATCAGCTCCTGGCTGTGATAGTGATCTGTATGATGTTCACTCCGATTAGAATGAAGTTGCAGGTCAATTTTGGTGAACTGCAAAGCTGCAAACAGAATTAACAGAAAGATAAACAGGTTTAAGAATAAAGAAAAGAGACTTGGGTATTGGGTTTCATTTAGCATAATATATTTTCAGTTAGTTTACCATTAAATAGGAAATATGAAGGATTTGAACTGGTCTCTCCAAGTAATTTGGTTTTTATTATAATTTTCTCATTAAACAGAGGCAAAGTTCTTTATATTGTGAGTGTTGTAAACAGAGCTGCTTCATGTATTCCAATAGCGCACCGGATATCATAGAGAGAAAAAAGTTACTAAAGAGATTGAAATAGCAGGGTCTTTTCAAAAAAATGATTTAATATATCAACAAAAAAAAGGAGATGCATGTCTAGCAATAACAAAGCAGTTAGGTAAATATGTCAGAATATATTAATAATACCTAAATACCTACAGTTCCTCAATGTAAGAACATAAGAACATAAGAAATTGCCATATTGGGTAGGACCAAAAGTCCATCAAGCCCAGCATCCTGTTTCAATAGTGGCCAAACCAGGCTGCAAGTACCTGGCAAACACTAAGAAGATCCCATGCTACTGATGCAATTAATAGCAGTGGCTATTCCCTAAATCAACTTGATTAATAGCAGTTAATGGACTTCTCCAAGAACTTATCCAAACCTTTTTTTAAACCCAGCTACACAAACTGCATTGACTACATCCTCTGCAACAAATTCCAGAGCTTAATTGTGCTTTGAGTGAAAAATACTTTTCTCTGATTAGTTTTAAATGTGCTACTTGCTAACTTCATGGAGTACCCCCTAGTCCTTCTATTATCTGAAAGAGTAAATAACCAATTCACATTTACGTGTTCTAGACCTCTCATGATTTTAAAGACCTCTTTCATATCCCCCCTCAGCCATCTCTTCTCCAAGCTGAACAGTCCTAACCTCTGTAGCCTTTCCTCATAGGGGAGCTGCTCCATCCCTTTTATCATTTTGGTCGCCCTTCTCTGTATCTTCTCCAGTGTAATTATATCTTTTTTGAGATGTGGTGACCAGAATTGCACAAAGTATTCAAGGTGTGGTCTCATCATGGAGAATGCAGAGGCATTATGACATTTTCTGTTTTATTCACTATTCCCTTCCTAATAATTCCTAACATTCTGTTTGCTCTTTTGATTGCTGCAGAACACTGAGCTGATGATTTCAATGTATTATCCAATTTGAAGTGCTGAAAAGTGGAATCTAAATCAAAGAAATAAATAACTATTCAGCACTTCATCCATCTTCTTCCTGAATCTCATGGTACGACATACTCCTTAATTCTAGATTCTGAGCTGGGAGATCACTAAATGTTTGTCTTCTTTTCAGCTCAGCTGGGAGATCTTTAAGAGTAATGATTCTCAAACCTGCCCCGTGTGACCCACAAGCCAGTTGGGTTTTCAGGACATCCACAATGAGAATGCATGAGGTAGGTTTGTATGCACGGCCTCTATTGCCTGCAGATTTATCTTCTGCACATTCATTGCTGACATCCTGAAACCCTGATTGACTGGTGGGTCCCCCAGGACAAGTGTGGGAATCACTATTTTAGAGGATTTTGGGGCAGTGAAAAAGTTTGGGGAGGGGGGGGTCTTGAGGGGGAGGGGAAATAAGGATTTCATGTGAGGTTATTTAAATGGTAGAGGGAGATTGACTTGGATATTTTTTTTAATAGGCTGGTAGAGGTGAGGAGGGAATTTCACTGCTTGACATTTGTAATTAAGTTTGGGCAGGTGGGCTTGAGGGATGGGGTATCCATGCGTGGTATTTGTGTTGTAATGGGCAGAAGAGAGGGGGCGGGTCTGCTGCTCCAACTTTGTTGTTAATGTTGGGTGGCTGGGCTTGAGGAAGGGATGTCTACAGGACATTTTAAAATATTTTACTTAACCTCTTAGTTGAGGGAATTTTTGTGGCATGGTTTAAAACAGCAATTATTCATCTTAAAAGGAAACCCAACGTGGACGTGCAGACAAATTATCTGGCTAAAGTTAGCTGAATAACTGGATAACTTCTCTGGGATATTCATCCCTTTGTAGGTCACTACCAGATAAATAGTGAATACACTAATAAATTTAAAGGACTGAAATTATATGCATCCCATAGCAACCTAAACTTAACTAGGAACTGAACAAAATTAAGATGAAGGCAGCAGTCCAGCAGTCTTTTGCATCGAGTGTCACATGATGATTTTTTACCTGCCAGGGAGAAGTTGTATATGTGCACCCGGTGCAAAGAGCTCCTGTTTCTCAGAGAACGAGTCAGATCTCTGGAGGCTAGAGTGGCAGACCTGGAGGAGCTGAGGCAGATAGAGAGGTATATAGATGAGAACGTCAGGGACATAGTAGCCAAGTCCCAAGTCCAGTCTGACAGTCCTAGTGCTGCCTTGGAGGAGGAAGTTCTTCTGGACAGGAAGCATCAACCTGGTGCAGCAGGAAATGATCCTGTAGCAAGGATCTGCTCTCCAACAGGCCGATTCAGTGAAGTCCGCGGGAGAGCGGACGAACGCCCGCTCTCCCGGCGCGCGCACCGGCCCCTCACCGGTGTGCATGATGCAGTATTCAAATTAGGTGGTGCGGTAGAAACAGGGAAAAGGAGGCGCTAGGGACGCTAGAGCGTCCCTAGCGCCTCCTTTTAGCCCAGAGCGGTGGCTGTCAGCGGGTTTGACAGCCGACGCTCAATTTTGCCGGCATCGGTTCTCGAGCCCGCTGACAGCCACGGGCTCGGAAACCAGACGCTAGCAAAATTGAGCATCCGGTTTTCGGCCTGACAGCTGCCGGCCCAATTTAAATTTTTTTTTCTTTTTCTTTTTTACTTTTTACAACCTTCGGGACCTCCGTCTTAATATCGCCATGATATTAAGTCAGAGGGTGCACAGAAAAGCAGTTTTTACTGCTTTTCTGTGCACTTTCCCGGTGCCGGCAGAAACTAGCGCCTACCTTTGGGTAGGCGCTAATTTCTTAGAGTAAAATGTGCGGTTTGGCTGCACATTTTACTTACTGGATCCCGCGCGCTTACCCAATAGGGCCATCAACATGCATTTGCATGTTGAGGGCGCTATTAGGTGCCGCGGGTTGGACGCACGTTTTCCTCCCCTTACTGAATAAGGGGTAAGGGAAAACGTACGTCCAATAGCAGGCTAACAGTGCGCTCCGTTGGAGCACACTGTACTGTATCGGCCTGCAAGTGATGCATTGTCCTCTCGTACCGAGCATGTGTCTCCTAGGGCTACTACCCAGGACGGAAGGATTAGGTTGGCCATCATAGTTTATGATTTGATTATTAGGAATGTAGATAGTTGGGTGGCTGGTGGGCCACCTGGTAACATGCCTACCTGGTACGATGTTGGCGGACCTCATGCGTCACCTAGATAGGATTTTAGACAGGAATGGGGACAGTAAGAAAATCCATGGGTCTAGCACTTAACTTTCAAAAGGGAAACTTTGACAGAGGAAAATATAAAAAAAAAAACCTGAAAGGTGCAGCTAAAAAGGTAAAGAGTGTACAACAGGCATGAACATTGTTTAAAAATATCATCTTAGATATATTCCACACATTAAGAAAGGTGGAAGGAAGGTCAAAAATTGCTAGCATGATAAAAAGAGAGGTGAAAGAGGCTATATTAGTCAAAAGATCTTCATTCAAAAATTGAAATGAGGATCCATCAGAGGAAAATAGGATAAAGCATAAGCATTGGCAAGTTAAATGTAAGACATTGATAAGACAGGCTAAGAGAGAATTTGAAAAGAAGTTGGCCGTAGAGGCAAAAACTCATAATAAGAACTTTAAAAAATATATCTGAAGCAGAAAGCCTGCGAGGAAGTCAGTTGCATTGTTAGATGATTGAGGGGTTAAAGGAGTAGTTAGGGAAGATAAATCCATCACGGAAAGACTAAACTAATTCTTTGCTTCAGTGAAGAGGATGTTGGGGAGATACCATTTCTAGAGACGGTTTTCAAGGGTGATGATTGAGATGAATTGAACTAAATTATAGTGAAACTGGAAGATGTAGTAGGCCATATTAACATACTGAACAGTAGTAAATTGCTTGGACCAGATGGTATACACCCCAGCGTTCTGAAAAACTAAAAAATGAAATGTCGGATCTATTAGTAAAAATTTGTAAACTATCATTAAAATTGTCTATTGTACCTGAAGACTGAAGGGTGGCCAATGTAACCCCAATATTTAAAAAAGGGTTCCAGGGGAGATCCTGGAAATATAGACCAGTGAGCTTGACTTGAGTGCCGGGAAAAATTGTGAAACTTTTATAAAGAATAAAATCACAGATCATTGAGATAGACATGGTTTCATGGGACACAGCCAGCATAGATTTACCCAAGGGAAGTCTTGCCTCACAAATCTCTTACTATTTTATGAAGGGTGACTAAACATGTGGACAAAGGTGAACCAGTAGATGTGGTGTATTTGGATTTTCAGAAAGCATTTGACAAAGTCCCTCATGAGAGGCTTCTAAGAAAACTAAAAAGTCATGGGATAAGAGGTGATATCTTTTTGTGGATTGCAAACTGGTTAAAGGACAGGAAACAGAGAGTAGGATTAAATGGTCAGTTTTCACAGTGGAAAAATGTAAACAGTGGAGTGCCTCAGGGATCTATATTAGGACTGGTGCTTTTTAATATATTTATAAATGATCTGGAAAAGGGCACAAATGAGTGAGTGCTTAAATTTACAGATGACACAAAATTATGCAGAGTAGTTTAAATCTCAAGCAGATTGTGATAAATTGCAGGAGGACCTTGTAAGACTGGAAGATTGGGTGTCCAAATGGCAGATGAAATTTAATGTGGACAAGTGTACGGTGATGCACATAGGGAAAAATAACCCTTGCTGTGGTTACACAATGTTAGGTTCCACATTAGGAGTAAGAGCTGCAGTTGGCCTATGGCCAATGTGGCCTCAGCCATAAGCTCCATCCACCAGAGGTGCCATTGCAAGAGAAGCATCGGTCTCTTTCCTCCCCCTGCACCAGCAATAAGGAGCACAGCGGCTGCATAAAAAACCTTCGGTGTCCTCCTCCCTTTTCCCGCCCCGACAGTGAAGATCGGTGCGGCCCATGGTGCCGCCAAAAGCACTGGCATCAGGCTTCTCCTCCCTCTTCCTGCACCGGAAATAAAGAGCAGACTGGCCTGCGGGAGTCGCAGAACGTATTGGCCGCTTTCTCTCTCTCCCAGCATTGGCAGAAGATTCTTGTGGGCCATGAGCCTGTGAAAAGCATCGGCTTCTTTCTTCCTCGCCCAGATCCGGCAATGCGAAGCAGCTCATCCCACAGGGCCTCATCGGCTCCTCCCGTCCCAGCAGTGAGGAACAGTAAGGCCCGTAAGACCTCCCTTCCTCGCCCCCCACCCCCCCCAGTGAGGAGCAGTGCACCCTGCGGGGCACAAGAAGCATTGACCTCCCTTCTCATGCTCCAACCCCTCCCCACAGGGAGGTAGGAGCAGTAAACCTGGAGGCGGGAAGAAAGGGGAAGTCTGGTGGGCCCTAAAGGCTGAAGGAAGAGGCTGCTGACCCTTTGCTTCCAGAGGTGAAAATAAAAAGCGTGCGTATGTGTGCGTGTGTTTGCAAGATTGTGCATGTGAGAGAGAGAGCATATGAGCATGTGTATATGCTTCACCATGTGACAGAGCATACAAGTGTATGAGTGAACATATGAGAGCGCATATGAGTGTATGATTATGCATTTGAGAGCGAGCATAGGAATGTGTGTATGATTGCGCATGTGTGAAAGCGTATGAACATGTGTATGATTGCGCAGGTGGGAGAGAGTGAATGAGCATGTGTGTGTATGATTTAACATGTGGGCGAGTGAACAAGTGTGTGTGTATGAGCATGTGAGAGAAAGCGAACAAGTGAGAGGGTATTTTTGAACATGCAAGAGAGAGCACACTGTTTGTGTGTGTGTATGATTGAGCATGTGAGAGAGAGAGCAAATGAGTGTGTATGTGTGTGTGTATGGTTGACCATGTATGCAATAACTCCCTCCCCTCTTCCTGCTAAACCATGACCATCTCAGGACATCTAGAAATCAAAATTTCCCAGGTATGGACAGCAGGAGATTTATTTAATCCTTATTTTTAATTATTGGGTGTTTGATGTATCAGCTGTTTTGAAATATTTTATTGTCATTTGGGAAAGTTTAACATGAATTTTTAATTACCAGATGTTCTATTTGTCAGTTTATTTGAAATATTATCATTGTTATGAATATGGTTTTACTATTATGTTTTATATTTATTGATTTTATTGTTTGATGTTTTATGAGGAATGGTGATGTTTCTGTTTTTCCATACTTGTACTATATGTAGAGTCAGGCTTGTTGCAGTTTCCAGTTCAATTTTTGTCTGTATGTTTCTATTTACACTATATGGTCTGTTTATTTAGTATTTGGTGAGGATCTGTCTGCGTTCTGCATTTGTGAACAAGGGGAGATGTTCTGCTAACATGTAGTTTCTGTGTTAGTGTAGCTGGGTTTAAAAAATGGTTTGGATAAGGTCCTGGAGAAGAAGTCCATAATCTGCTATTAATCACGTTGACTTAGGGAATGGCTTCTGCTACTACTGGCATCAGTAGCATGGGATCTATTTAATGCTTAGGTACTTACCAGGTGATTGTAACCTGGATTGGCCACTGTTGGAAACAGGATGCTGGGCTTGATGGACCTTTGATCTGAACGGGTGTGGCAACTTCTTATGTTCCTATTATCTATGGCAGCCTGGCTTGTTCTATTTTTCTAATAAGAGGTGTATTTGTGTTTTAGGACCGGTGTAATATTTATAGTGTTGTCTTTTCATAGGTAGGTTGTTACTGTTTGAGTGCTGGTAGTTAATAGTATTTTGGTATGGGAGGTTTATTATATGGTAATTCATGGTTTTCTGAGGGCCAAGCTTACACCCAACACGTTACCATAGGCCTAATACCCTATGGGTTCCAAATACCTTTTTAATTTATTTTTTTTTGCACAGTTTTCTGGTTGGCATTACAGCAATACATATTTTTGGAAAGTGCTATTTTTACCTCAGAATGTCCTTGGTCATGTAAAATCTGGTATTATAAATGCATAATTTTTAATTGTATGTGGAGAAGGTATGAGTAGTTAAATCACAAGCGGATTTTGATAAATTGCAGGAGGACCTAGTGAGACTGGAAAATTGGGCATTGAAATGGCAGATGAAATTTAATGTGGATAAGTGCAAGGTGATGCATATAGGGAAAAATAACCCATGCTAGTTACATGATGTTAGGTTCCAAATTAGGAGCTACCACCCAGGAAAGAGATCTAGGCGTCATAGTGGATAATACATTGAAATCATCGGTTCAGTGTGCTGTGGCAGTCAAAAAAGCAAATAGAATATTAGCAATTATTAGAAAGAGAATGGTGAATAAAACGGAAAATGTCATAATGCCTCTGTATCGCTCCATGGTGAGGCCGCACCTTGAATACTGTGTACAATTCTGGTTACTGCATCTCAAAAAAGATATAGTTGCGATGGAGAAGGTACAGAAAAGAGCAACCAAAATGATAAAGGGGATGGAACTGCTCCCTATCAGGGAAAGGTCAAGAGATTAGGGCTGTTCAACTTGGAGAAGACAGGGCTGACTGGGGATAAGATAGAGGTCTACAAAATCATGAAAGGACTTGAATGAGTAAATGTGAATCTGTTATTTACTCTTTCAGATACTACAAGGACTAGGGGGCATGCCATGAAGTTAGCAAGTAGCTAATTTAAAACAAATTGGAGAAAATTATTTTTCACTCAACGCATAATTAAGCTCTGGAATTCATTGCCAGAGGATGTGGTTACGGAAATTAGTGTAGCTGGGTTTAAAAAAAGGTTTGGATAAATTCCTAGAGCAGAAGTCCATAAACTGCTATTAATCAATAAGGATTAGTAGCTTGGGATCTATTCATTTAAGGTTTTGGGACTTTGTGACTTGGTTGGCCACTGTTGGACACAGGATAGTGGGCTTGATGGACCCTTGGTCTGTCCCAGTATGGCATATCTTATGTTCTTATGTTCTTATACTACAAATATTACGATCAGGTTCAGCAGGGTCTATTATTAACCCCAAACTATGCAGAATGGGCCCGAACCCCAACTGACATCCTACATCTCTAGTTCTGCTCTCAGGCTGATGCAGTAACTTGTATGTAAAGAAAATGGTGTAGATATTAAAAGGTTGTGCGCGTAACCTTTTGAAAATCCGGCCCAATGTGTGCTGGTTTTTAGTACACATTTTTAACGCCCAGATTAATTTTATTTTAAAATTCCAATGCAGTAGGCTAATGAAATGCAAATGCATCGGGAGTTTAAAAAAAAAGTGCGTTTAAGAGTAAAATGTGTGGTTGACATATGTCTAACGCACATTTTAACTTGGGAAGCGGGAGAGGCATCCCTGACAGCCATAAATGCTGTTACTTGGATAAATACAGTAGGTAGCTATTGCCAGATATCCAGATAAGTCAGTATTCATCCAGCTATCTGGCATGGGTGATCGCTACTTAGCCGGATAAGAATTTATCCGTCTAAGTAACAGTAAACTGCGCCAGATAGCCAGATAAGTGCTGAGTTGTTTGGCTGTCTGGCAGCTGCTACCACTGACTCAGATAAATCAATACTTATTTATGGGCATTTTTAAACTTTTTTGAACATTTTCTTCCCATTTTTTAAGGGGTTTAAGTGCCACTGCAGTAGCACTGGAATCTTACCTCTGGCTCTGATCCGGAGTTAGGTTTCCAGTGCTAAAAAAGGCACTGGCCAGGTGTAGTCTCTCTGTATCGGGGAGTCCCTCATTTGCATGGGATTTCCATGTATGGGCGCTAAGCAGCACTCCTGTTTTAGAAATGCGCAGTTTTTGCACGCAAAACTCCTTGGCTGATCGCACCTTTCTACATCGGCTTCTCTGTGTCCACAGAAAAACTCCTAATAATAGGTGCAGAACGGAATTAGGATTTGTCTCCCTACTAATCACCATGCAAAAAAGAATAGTCAGATACTAGCATCAACACAATAACAGCAACACAAACTCCTTCCACTACCAGGTTCTCTGTGAAGTAACACAAAACCCTGGAAAAAACACACTAGGCACCTAAGGTAACAAACCTGCCATACCAGTCCAGTACTAACACTTGGAACTCAATCAAGTACAACCTAACATATGAAAAGACACAATGCAAATACTGCACTGTGTCCTAGAATAATAATACACCACCTACTGGGAGGAGCAAACTGGGAAACAGAACAAACTGGGCTGCTACAGATCCCTACACAGAAAATACACAGACTAGCAAAAAAATCTCTCCTCAGTCACAAAGCAAAGAAACAGGCAGACCCTCACCAAATACAGGACAATGATCCCAGACTGAAAACAGAAAGAAGCAGACAAAAATTAACCTGGAAACCCCAAGAATCCAGACTCTGCATGCAATGCAACATTGAAGAAATAGAAACAGAATGCATTGCCTCCTGAGCTGCACTTTTCCCAAAGGCGATGGAGAAAATCCAAGCCTTTGCACAAAAGAACGAGCAACATAAACTCTTTATAATCCTGGGGAAGGAGGAGAAATAGCGACTATAGCTTATGAGGTATCGTGCCACCAGGCCAGAAATGAAACCTCACCAGGGACAACATGGTCTGGCATTAAAATCTGAGATATGTTTCAGATGCTGTACTTTCTGTAATCTGTACCTTTACTTATTACCGTTTTGTGGTTTCTTTGCCTACCCTTTTAATTATTCCATATATTACTTTAGCAATGCATGTTAAATTGTCAGGCCAACAAAGTTATCTGAATCTGCTTCAGGGTTACAGATCTTCCTCGTCCCAGATTCCACAGCCTTCAAATGTCCGGAAATGCTGGGATATCCTCACTGATCCCTTATTATTCTGCAAGGAGCAATCCAAGTCCTCCAAGGTGGGGTTAAAGGGCCGGCTGGAAGCAGATATGCAAGCCTTCCCAGCTTACTTGGCTGTAACAGATGGACGCACACAGACCTTCTAATAGAGCGGACCCTGCTGCAAGGCCAGATCTGGCTCTTTTTTTTTACCCCTTACAAGTGTAAAGCAGGTAAAATGAGACTTGGATTATGGGCCCCATGTGTACCAGAGTTAATTTATTTTATTTATTTATTTGTGGTTTTTATATACCGGACTTTGAGGAAAACATCAGTTCAGTTTACATTATACTTCAAACTCAGCAAACAGAGACTTTACATGGAACTAATACAAAAAAACAGTGGATAAAACTATACAATTGGCAACAAGGTTTGATAAGGAAACTTAATTAGGAGTTGTAAGGGAAGAAGTGATGACACTGAGAAATTGTTTTGAGGGGGGAGAGGGGAGGAAGGAAAGAGGGTGGAAGAGGGCGGAGGAAGGGTGAGGGGGAAGGGGGAAAGACGTAATGCAAAGGATGCAAAGCAGAGGCGAAAAGGGTTGCAATGGTTGCATAGAGGGAGGGGAAGATGGGTTGCATGAGTTACATGCGGTAGGGAGTGGAGGAATTAAACAGGTTGCAGGGAGCTATTTACAGTAAATGCATTGGGGCGGTTATACAGCAGGGATGTAAAAAACTATTTACAAAATGTACAGTAGAGTGATTATGTAGATAATGGCATAAAGTTGAATTTCCAAGTTGGTAGCGACAGTGATTGATATTTATCATGTACGAGATCATAGAGATAGAGCAAGAGAAACTGATGGGAGCAGGTACGTTGGGGAGAGGGGCATTAGGGGAGGGGGGAGGGAGAACATAACAATGCGTGGTGGGGAGAGAAGATAGTCAGTGGAGAGATTATGGAGAGAGGCGGAATGACGGAGTTTTGGTGATAAGTACTACCGTATGTGAATGCTTTAGTGAAAAGCCATGTTTTGAGTTTTCTTTTGAATGTTGCATGGCAGGCCTCTTGGCGTAGATCAACTGGCACCCCTGTCTCTTCTTTTCTAGCTGTTGCCAGGAAGACCTCTCTTCTTTGGTGTTTGTCCTCTCTGCAGTCTTGGACAACTGCCTTCTTTCCACCCTAGCCTGTCTGTGCCTTCCTGTTTTTCATTCGGTTAGTCTCCTTTAGGATGTCTTGCCAGGGGAAATATTCATCTTCTCAACCTTCGGGGTTCCTGAGGGATCTGTCTTTGGTTGGTTTGCTTTTCCTCTTTGTATCTGTAATTACCTATGCGTATTATCATGTATGCAGTGATGACACGCAACTGTTTTTCTTCTTTCTCCTCATCTCTGTTTTCACAATCACTTAATTGCTGTCCACTGACTGAAACTGAACACGAAGAAAACACATTTTTGTTTCCATTCTTTTCTGCACTTCATCAAACCTCAGCTCCCTTCCTGTGCTAAAAAATGTAGGTGTGAGCTTCCATTCTGTTGTATCTTTCGCTAAACAAATATTTTTGCAATAGTCAAATCTTGCTATCAACTACTTGTAATCTCTCTGCATTGTCTGCATTCTTGCCACTGGCAGCCCTGCTCAGCTATTAATCCAAGCCTCCAAAGCAGTTTGACTGGATTAGTGCAGCACCCTTTTCAGTGGTCTCCCATTATCCATCCTGTGGGCTCTCCAGACGGTTGGCTACCTTTCATAGATCAGCTAACCCACTTTTGTTGTGCCAAGCACCGAGATGGTACTCAAAATTATAATGAAAACATATCCATGTTTGTTTTGCTTGAGAGAACTGCCCTCAAGGCCTTGTTGCTATGTACAATATTTCAAGCATATGATATTATTAAAACGCCTTACGGAACTTCTCAGGATCCAAAGCCTTTCTCTCCATGCCTGCAGTGGTACGAAATCTTGAAATGCATCTAACCATCTCATCATTGAAACCAAACGCTGTAATTTGGTTTCCATAAGGACACTGTAGGTTAGCAAGCGTAGATGTCTTGCATGCATGCAAAGCAGTAAAATTTGTCTGCTTTAATCTTTGATGAATGCAATGTAGCTTTTTACAGAAAAACAAAGAAAACACATTGCAGGAGGAATTTATTTTATGCACTTATTTATTTAGGGCATGTATAAGTCATCTACTGCTAAATCTATAGGTGGCATACAAATTAACTTACATAATAGTTGCACAATAATACAGTAAGTAACTTATAGTTGCTTACTGTATTATGGTTACTGTATTACTGTTACTTATAGTAACAGTAATACAGTAAGCATTACAGTAATACAGTAATACAGTAAGTAAACTTATAGTTGCTTACTGTATTACTGTATTACTGTTACTGTATTACTGTTACTTATAGTAACATAATAGTTGCACAATAATACAGTAAGTAACTTAATTGGAATCTACCTTTAAAAAAATAGGCAACAGAGACCGCTAAACAGATTCATGAAAATGTCTGCCTGAACAAAAGGATCTTTAAAATTGTAATAGGTAGTCAGACGCAAACTTTTCCAGCAACAAATTCCAGAAGGTCAGAGCATCTACTTAGAAAGCCCTCTCCCTGGTCTCAGCCAAGAAGCGTGCCAGTCACAAAGAAAGAACATCTCATACCCCTTTCCAACCTCATCGCACAAAATGGGTTGGATCATGCACACAAAGCTGAGCCTGTATCCGTGCAAAACAATCGAGCGTTCTATGCACCAGCACTGCAACTTTATGGTTTACTCGCCGGTGGATCGGCAGCCAATGTAGATCACCCCAGACCGGGATAGTACGGTCTCTCATATTCCACCCCGAAATAAGCTGCGTGAGCGGCAGAGTTTTGAAAGAGCTTCAGCGCCTTCATCAACGTGACAGGTAATCCTACAGTTTGCAAACAGCAGTCCAACAAAGGCAAAATTAAAGCTTGGACTACTGATCGAAAGTCCAGAGATCTTAATAAAGGCCTAAGGCCACAAATTTGTTGATAAAAGGTCAAGTTTGAATCAATTAAACTCCCAAGATTTTTGTGGGAGAAACAACTTGTAGCTTGATGTTTTCAACAAGAGAAGGCGATGGTATAACATCAATACTAGACTGCTGTAAAACCAGTATCCCTGTTTTAGCGAGATTAGTAACTTAATAAAAGACTGCAGATAAAGGTCAAAATGGTGCATCCATTCTGCCCAGCAAGTTTTTCTTTTAGGATAGTAGCACTAGCAACTACCGCTCCATGCAGGCCAACTTCAAGCCTTCTGTTATGGATAATAGCAACGGCCAGACAGTACAGACTACCCCCAGGCCTTCTTTCAAGGGTAGTCACAAGCTTTTTGTGTGTGAGCCATAGCTTAACCTCGGATAGGCAGAGAGAAACTATATTAGTAGTTTCAACCCAGGATGGTAGCACTGGAATACAAAATTTAATTGTATGCCATCGTCATGCAATCTATATCCTGTGCAAATCCTGGCCAGTAACTTGCAAATCTGCAACATATAGATGTTAAATAAAAGTGCAGGCAAAGCCGAGCCTTGTGGAACTCCAGTGCATACAGGATGCCATGAAGAGCAACAACAGCCAATCCTCATTTGCTGGCATTGCTCGCAGAGATTTGATTTAAACCGACTCAGCACAGTGTCAGAGATCCTGCACTCTCTTAAACAATAGAGGAGGATTTGATGGTCGAGCATATCAAACACAGCTGAAATGTCAAGCATAATGAAAACATGAATTCAGGTTTATTCACATACCATAGAGGGCCTTATGGTTTATTTGCCAGCACAGGTTCAGCCTGTAAATGGCTGTGCCTGACTGTGAATAAAAGAAGGAATGCTGTAGCACTGGTGCAGTCAGGGCTGATCTTTGTAGGGTCCGGGCCCTTGGGGCAAACTAACTACACCTGGGCTCAGGAATGCTGAAATTAAGTGTTGGGGATGGAGCTACCTTGGTGATGTAGCATCCCTCAAAGTGCAGAGCCCAGGGCGTTTGTCCTCTATTCAGGGTCCCTGCCTACCCACCACCAAGAATGACTCAGGGTGCAGCAGTGGCAGTGAGAAAGTTCCTGCTCTCAGCTCAAGTGTCTGCTGAAGAGCTTTCGTGATTAGATATGTGATCCAGGGCTTCTCAATCCTGTCCTGGGGAATAAGAAGATAAGATATGCCATACTGGGTCAGACCAAGGGTCCATCAAAGCCAGTATCCTGTTTCCAGCAGTGGCCAATCCAAGTCACAAGTACCTGGCAAGCTACTATTACTTATTGATTAATAGCAGTTTATGGACTTCTCCTCTAGGAACTTATCCAAATCTTTTTTTAAACCCATTTAATAACTGCCGTAACCACATCCTCTGGCAACGAATTCCTATGCGCTGAGTGAAAAAGAATTTTCTTTGATTTGTTTTAAATGAGCTACTTCCTAACTTCATGGAGTGCCCCCCTAGTTCTTCTATTATCCGAGAGAGTAAATAACCGATTTACATTAACCTGTTCCAGTCTTTTCATGATTTTGTAGACCTTTATCATATCCCCCCTCAGTCATCTTGTTGTGCCTGTCGGTTGCAGATGGCTGCGACCTCTGTTGCTCACCTCCTTTTTGCCTGCACCAGTAATTGTTGGACAATTGGTAACCTCTGGCTCTTCATGCTGCTCTCATCAGCGTTCCTGGGACGGCGTGGGCAATCCCGTCCACCATCTTGAATCGGGGATTACCTAAGGTACGCGCACACATGCCAGGCCCCATCTTATACACATCATGGCGGGAACCTCGGGGGCGTCCCCTCTGCATGACGTCATCTGCCTGCGTGTATTTGAACCAGCCCGTCTGAGCTACCTACGAGTTAGCAAGGACTTCCTTCCTGCTGAATTCCACTCCGTCGGAGATGCTTTACTTCACTACGCTGAACTCGTTCCTGACCAAGAGACTTGAACGCCTTAGGTACCCGCTCCTCGGGGGCCTTGTCACGTTCTGGCTATCCACTCCTCGGAGGGCCTTCCTGCCTGGAGTCTCTCTACATCTACTCTGGGCTTTGTCTGGTTCAGCCTTGTGACTTCGCTACCTCCGGTGTACCCCGTGCCTTGGGCCACTAATGTGATCGCCTCAGCACCCTTCTTTGCATACTTCAGAGCGAGTACCATCTGCTAATCAGCTCTGCTGACTTCCTGTTCTGCTCGCAACATCCTCCTGTGATTCTCGGCATACCCCGCGCTGCAGGCCACTATCGGATCGATACAGGAAGTTCCATCAAAGGAGGGATTCCCCGGCGTACCTCGCTCTGCGGACTACTACCAGGGATATTATCAGTGAGCTACCCATTCCTCTGGATTGTGTCTCTCTCTTCCCATTTGGTAGGTTATCCTACGTTCCTGTATAATAAAGTCTCTTTGCTGTTGTGCCCGTCTCAGCTGAGGCCACGCCTATCTTGGTGAGTCCCCACAGGGCTCCTCCCTGTGGGTGGAGTCAGCTCTCACCCCGATCTAGGGTCTACAAACATACTCAGTTATAACACATCTCTTCTCCAAACTGAACAGTCCCACAGTCCTGGGGACCCCAACTGGCTGTGGGGTCCCCAGGACAAGGTTTGAAAAGCCCTGACTCAGGCAACGCATCCGAAAGTCAGTGCCGCATCATCCTCTATCTCACAAACGGAGTATTAGGCATAAATCTGGCACGTTTTGAAGCGTTTCCCTTCCCTACACTGCATTCTTCAACTGCAAAACCTGTTATTGTGTCCTTTTGGAGTCCCTTCTCAACCGTTCCATGTCTGACCCTTTTTGGCTGTCTTTGATATTGGTTGACATAATACGAATAGTGAAATCAAAGCAAATATTTTAAAATGCATGCTTTAAGGCAAAGTCACCTTACATTGCTTATATTTTGTCAATGAGCATTTTCATGCTCCAGAATATTTAACTTGGTTCATATCCAGTTATTAAATGTGTTAATGTTTTAACTGCACTGTCGCATACGCTTGGGCAGGAAAGAATACATGACAATATCTACACTAAAATGCATTCATTTGCTTACATGCTGCTTTTTAGCACTTCAGAGCAGATTATAGTCAAGTATGGTGGGTATTTTATTATCCCAGAAGGTTTATAGTTTATGCATAATTGAAGCCATCGTGACCTACCCACAAAGAAACACAAAGAAGAGCAGCAGGATTCGAATGCTGCAGTCCCTTGTTTATAGCCTGCTGCTTTAACCACTAGGCTACTCCTCCTCTTGGTAAAAGCTTTAAGTAGTCCAATATACCAGTTTCAGTGAAAGGCTGACAGAAATTAAGAGTAAAATCACAAATGATAAAGTAAATATTATAAATCCTTGCAGTATCAAATCCTATTTAAAGGAGCTGAGGTGCAAGTGAGCTCAAGCTATAATACAACTACTACTACTACTACTATACAGGTTCACATAAGATACAGTCCCTGCCCCGTGGAGCTTACAGTCTAGTTAAGACAGACAAACTTGACAAATAAGAGTTAGGGAGAGGCAGGGATAAGATTTAGTAGTGTGCTATAATGGGTCCCAATTCTACTCACCCATTATGATATTTCCTGTTCCCTCGCTACCTGCTGCCTTCTGCCTTCTTCAGTTTGCAGACACTGAGAGGTTTATCTGGTCCTTCCAGTATTTGTAATCAAATCCCCGTAGGCTCTCCTTCTGTTCAGGTGACTTAACCAGCCTCCTGGGTGAGGCTTTGCATTTTTGCCAGATTTGGTTCTGCGTATATTATATTGGATTTTTGTTTTTTATTGTTGCCTCATCAAAGTTCCATTTTAAACTGGAAAGCGGCACTGAGAAAAATCTTCAGTCCTTTTATTTCCAGAGACCTTACCAGTGACTGAGAATTATGTTAAAGTGTAGCGCATCTGTGTTTAGAGAGGGGACAGAGTGGGCATGATCACCCTGGCCTATGAGCTTTAATCCTCACTCAAGGTAGGATGTACAGCCTTCACTTTTTCCTAGGTCAAGAGTATGCATGTTTTACATATGTTGACCAGAAAAGCCAGATTAAGACAGACCACTTGTTCACTTGACACAGATTTATTTTTTTGATGGAATGTTTTTGAGTTTGAAACAGCCTTGATTACCACCCTACTGGAAAATGCTAGATACTGGTATCCCAGCGGAACAAATGCAGAATAAATAGTGTTTTTACAAAAATGTACTGAAAAGGAGGTAGACTCAGGACTGGGTGAACTTCTTCAAAAGAGGTTTGATGAACAAAAGATCTTTGAAGAAATCCAGAGCAGATGAAAAATTTGGTTTGGGTTTTCAAAAGATTTGAAGCAGATTTTGTTGAAAGCAGACCCACTTTGGAGTTTTCAGACTTAGAGGCTGAGGTACTAATGTGCACTTACATTGGCCATTAATATGCATAAATGCAGTGTTTATAGCGCATATTGATTAAATGCAAATAGGGCACATCTTTTCACAAATTATAAAGTATACGATCAGTATCACAAAATCCTGAAGTACAGTTACGTTTTTTGCATCAATGTGTTAAACAGTTGCATATATGTTTTTGCTATACTAATAGATAATGAACTATTTTGCATAGTTCTGCATCTCATTACCTCTTTAGCATGAACTTTGTGTTAAAACTATAGAAAGGTGGTTTCTGCATGTTGAGAATGCTGGTAATATATGTTAGCTACTTGTGATATTATTTAATGTGTATTAACACACTTTAGTACATTAGTCCCATAATCTGAATTTTCTCCAAATCTGCCAGTCAGGAGTAACATAAGTGTAGCAAGCTACTATAAATCAAGTTCTCGGCCCCATGAGCTCATCATGTATTGGAACCTTTCAATGTGGACTGAGCTGCATTTGGATCTGAGTGATGTGTTTTGAACCTGTCAAAAAGGGGTTTTCAACCCTGCAGAGACTGCAAGCCACCACAGCCAAGGTGAAGGAATATCAAAATAAGTCAAAAACCCCTGTGTGTTCTCCTATAAATGACAAATGTTCTGCAAGTACCAGTATCCAGCACTCACAGTGGTAACAAGTTGGGAAAAGGGCTGTACTATTTAGCCTGCCCAGAGAACAGCATTACATAGCCAGCAGAAGATGAAGCCAAAGGAATGCTGGGAGACCATTTAAGGAAGAAAAGATGCAAATTGGCTCTGTTTGAGTGTGAGGGGTAGGGATGACCAGGAGTTGGAGTCAGGAGCCAGAAAGAGAGGAATGTATGTGGCAGCTCTGTAATCAGTTTTTTCTCCTAATTATCAAGAGGGAGAGACAGAAGTCTGAACTCTGAGGAAACAGAGAGACAGAGATCTGTTCTTGCTTCCTAGCCAAGATACATGTAAAATCCCAACAAGGACAGAAGAGCCAGGATCTGAGAGACTGTCTATCCAGGTTTAGGAGCACATGGCTGGATCACCACAGACTGAGTTAAGTAATCTAAACTTTGCACAGAGAGTATCTTAGCAGAGGATAAAGAAGGTTTATTTCCTTGCCTTTGTCACAAATTCAGTATTTCATCTTAACTGCTTCAGCCTTTCAGCCAAAGTCAAGTATAAACCCTAGCTGGCAGGTACAGCCACATGAGATAGCGCTGGGAAGTAGAAGTTGATGGACCATGGTCTTTCTGTAAGAGACTGAAACTAGGCCCGCTTTCTGTTTGGCACCAAGTAAACCATTTGGGGAAGCTCCCCAGGAGAGAGAGACCTTCCACTCACTGCAGTGCTCGTCTATTTGGTTTGTCATATAGCCAGCTCCATCTTCAAGAGGGACATCTTCATTTTCTTGATTGTTTTTTCCACATAATTTTGTGTTTGGGACAGGGCGCACTCTTTATAAACTAGTGACATTGGAGTACATCTGTTTCCCCTGCCTCCCCCCCCCCCCCTTTATTTTGAGTACTCAGGGATAAAGACATTTCTGAAAGCTGTGTACTTTACTGCATTCCCTGCCCCCACCTATCTCTATTAGTGTTGCCTATTTTTTTACTATCCATATCAGTATGTTGGTTGCCCTGGCTAACAGGCCATACCCAGTGTTATTTTTGTATTGCTTGATTTAAAGTAAGAAAACTGCAAGTATATTTTACTTCACTACTGTCTTTTGTTACATGTGCCATCCGCGGCAGACCTGTGGCACGGCCCCCTCACCTTTCTACGTTGACTCCAGCTCCTGGTTCTTCCTTGTTGGCAGCGGTGGGCCGTCAGCTCCATCCTTGGGCCTCCCCTGGTGCCTCCAGCCCTGCCGCAGTTCCTGGCATTCCTGGCCCAGCCACCACTTCTCATTGGGCCTCTCTGCATGGTCCACGGAGAGATGCTGCTACTCGCGCCGCACTCCTCCCTAGGTGCGCGCATGCACCCTTTATGTTTAAGTAGAAACCACAGTGGGAACCTAGCCACGGCCCCAGATGATGACGTCAACTCAGCTACAGTATTTAAATGCAGGCTCCACTCCCTAGCGTTGCCTTTGCAATAGGTCTCCTCGCTGGTCGAGTATTCATTGCCTCCTAGAGATTTGTCTTGTCTCATCGTTCCTGTTCCTCATGGTTCCTGGTTCCTGTCTCCTTGTTCCTATCTTGCTTCATTCCTTGGATTGATTACATGGACTTGACCCTGCTTCGCCTGACCATGCCATTGATTGACTCTCTCCAAGCCCAGACCTCTGCTTCACCTGACCATGCCATTGACTCTCTCCAAGCCTCGACCTCTGCTTCTCCTGAGCACACCATTGACTCTCTCCAAGCCCGGACCTCTGCTTCACCTGACCACGCCATTGACGTTCTCCAAGCCCAGACTTCTGCTTCACCTGACCACGCCATTGACTCTCTTCAAGCCCAGACCTCTGCTTCACCTGACCACGCCATTGACTCTCTCCAAGCCTAGACCTCTGTTTCACCTGACTACGCTATTGCCTATCTGCAGACCCAGACGGCTGCTTTGCCTGACTACGCTATTGCCTATCTCCAGACCCAGACCACTGCTTCACCTGACTACGCTACTGCCTATCTCCAGACCCAGACTTCCGTTTTGCTTGACTACGCTTGACTATCTCCGTGATCAGACCTTCGCCTTACTTGCCACTGCCTTCAGATTGCTGCCAGCTCTGACTCAAGCCTGTTCTTCAACGCCTCTTCAGCTTACTCCCTGGATGTGTTTTACTCAGGCTTCGGCCTGCTCTTGCTCGAGTGACCCCTGTCTGCCTCTGTTCCATTGGTGCCCGAGTTTCCAGGACACTACCTTGTCCAGAGTAAGACTATACCATCTCTCACCTGCTGTCTCTGGGCTGAACAAACTCATACCTTGACTTCATGCAGAGGCCCACCTAAGTCCTGTCAGCCCTGGCACCCAAATGCTCAAACCCATGGGGAATGAGGGCTGGTATAGGTGAAGCTCCAGCGGCCTCTGCCTATCAGCCCACTCCGCCTGCCGACGGTGGGGACCCGTAGGTCCTTACCTACGGGTTGCATCAACCCCACCTCGGCCCAAGGGTCCACCTCCAACGCAAAACTTTTCCCATTTAATGTTCTAGTTGGATTTATTGTTCATTACAGAAGACTAGTAAAAGAGATAATTACTGTCTTATTCTGGTGTGATGATTTTATTTGGTCTCTGGTGCCACAAGTAAGAAGTTGTTTGGGAAGGCCACAGAATTGTGGTATCAGGGTGACCGGGACCCTGTCTCATTCCCCACTCAGGTTTTGAACCCATAGATAAACCATATTAGTTAGGCATATGAATCATTTTTATCACGAATTAAAATATCGTACGATATTTCTTAATTCGTCATATATCGGGGAAATCGATAAACGATCGCATTTCCCCCAAAATTTTCATCAAAAAATATTTTTTCGGCTTAGTGTGCACTAATGCCCAGTAGCGTGCACTAACAAAAATAACAAAAAATAACAAAAAGTAACAAAAATTAATGGTTTTTATTAGTGCGCGCTAACAGGAATTAGCGCACACTAACTCCCCATTAGTGCTCACTAACTCCCCATTAGTGCTCACTAACTCCCGTTAGTGCGCACTAACAAAAAAACGTTAAATTTTGTTACTTTTTGTTATTTTTTGCTATTTTTGTACTAAGCTGAAAATGATTTTTCACTAAAAAAAAAAAAAAAAAATGCCGATCTCTCGCGGCCACACAAGCCCGAAAGCGCAAACGATTGGGCACCTGATTCACATCCCTAATCTTAGTACATATAATTTCTCATGAGGTACTCCCCACCCCAAGCATAGGGGTAATTCATAGTCTGGATCAAGGGGGGAGGGCCACACAAGAAAGTACTTTTTCACAGAAAGGGTTAGCAGATGCATGGAGCGACCTCTCGAGTAACAGAATTCAAGAAAGTATGAGAAAAGGTCAGTAAGAGCAATGTCAGAAATCTGTAGTAAAATAGTTAGGGAAATTGAAACATAGAAACAGAACATGATGGCAGATAAAGACCATACGGCCCATCGACATGTCCCGCTCAGGTTTATAGTTTCTCCCTCCCCTCAGAGACCTTCTGAGACAGCAGGGCTGTTGCATGTGGCCATCATTTTTCTGTAACGAGATATGTCCCCAGATTACATCTGAATTTACCCCTTTCACCCCCATCCTATGAACCCTCGTTACAGAGCCTTCAATCCATTGAAAGATGCCCACCTCCTACTCATTTATTCTTGGTGATATTTAAATGTCTCTATTATATCTTCCCATTCCTTCCTTTCATCCAGGGTACACATGTTTAGATTTTTATTTTTAAATTCTTTATTTTCAAATTATTGAATTTTGCCCAACAATATAATCTTGTACAGAAAATTCGATGCATTTACAAATAAAATATATCACAGTAATTGGAATATAAATATAAAGCATATATAAGGATTGTCTGCATCTAAGATATAAGAAATATGGAGAGGCAGAAATTAGAGTGTCATACTAGCAATTCAAAAAAGAAAAGGAAAACAGGTTATGTCGGTTAGTTGTGCAACATATCTACTTATGCCAAACCACTAGTGGATACTTCTAGGGTACGCGCAACCAAAAATGCTCTAAGTTGTTCAGGCTCATGAAATACATAATTGACATTCAGATATCATACACAGCATTTATACGGATACCTTAGAATGAATCGAGCTCCTTTTTGGAGAATATAAGAAAACATTTTCAACGTATTTGAGTAGCCTTAATCACATCTGGATAAATCCAGATTTGACAACCATAAAACAAAGTGTTAGAGCATTAGGTTGGCCTTCCACCAATTCCACATTGGTGCTCATGCTCACCCAGAGCCTTGCGATGAAATTGTCCCTGCTGCACATTGTTCTTCCAGTAGGGAGTCTGGTTCTAATCCCTCTGTGCCTCCTCCAGGGCTCGTTCCTTCTTTTCCTTGTTGACCCTGAATCTCTCTCGGGTTTTCACTCTGGCCGTTTGATTCAGTCTCACCCTGAGACAATGCCAGGGAGGTTTCCACAGCCTCCGAGGCGAGAGGAAGCATGCCAGCTCTTCCTGGGTGAACAGGCCTGTTCAGCTCCCCAGGACTCAAGGTGATGTCATAGGTCAGAAGGAATGGCGTATGCTCCACCATCGCCCCCCAGCGACCAAACTCTTTGGTGACAATGTTGCAACTCCTGCAAAAAACCCCTCGATGCGGGGCTGTCGGGAGTCAACAGAGGATGAGTTATCACATACTCCTCTTAATCTCCCCATGTTTAGATCTTTAAGTCTGTCCTCATATGTTTCATGTTGAAGACCATTGACCATTTTAATAGCTGCCCTCTGGACTGACTCTATTTGGGTTATATCCTTTTAAAGGTGCGGTCTCCAGAACTTTACACAGTACCCCAAATGAGCTCTCACCAGACACTTCTACAGATGCATTATCACTTCCTTTTTCCTGCTGGGTATTCATTCCCTATGCATGCAAGCATGCTTTGGGCTTTTGCTATTACCTTGTCTACTTATTTGGCTACCATAAGATCATCAGATATGATTCACCCTCAGATCCCACTCCTGTTTGTGCACCAAAGAACTTAACCTTCTATACTGTACACTCCCTTGGCATTTTGCAACCTAAATATATAACCCAGCTGTGTTGCTTTGGGAGTGGCTGAGGCTTGAAAATTTGCCTGAGGACAGAGTGGGTAGAATCTGGCTGTCCCTTCACAAAACATGTATTATTTGCACAAAGAAAACAAATAAAACAGGACTGCTTACTTCAGTAAGTTTAGCAAAGAAAACTCACAGCAAAAGTTAGATGTACTTTATGTAGTCTTAGCATATTCTGTGCTTCTGTTTTCTCTCCCAGGATCCTCTGTTCCCTCCTGGGCCTGGCTAGATAGTTATCTCCATGTTAAGCAAAAAGCCCTGGGACCAGGATTCCCTGCTGAGGTATGACTTAAGGTGGATTGGGTCAGATACCAGGAGGCGGGTCCTTTATGTATTCTGAACCTGCCTTCTCTACACTCCTTCACACTTGCATTTTTTATTTTAATGCATTTTAAATTCCAAAACAAATAGCTACTCGGAAAGAAAAAAATAATAATTTTGAAAAACAGAATAAAGAAAGCAAAAGCTATACAAGAACAAATGAATACAATGATTACTTACGGAAGCCAAATTAAAGGGAAGAGCTATTAAAAAACCAGGGGGAAAAAAGGAAAGAAATACAAATAAAATGTATTCCAAGTTTTATTCTTAACATGTTTTAGACCTAAGGTGTACTCAGACTGAACATAAACAGCCATACTACTAACCCATCAGAAAAAGGAAGCCCCTTTATTCCTGGATTTCTAAGAATCTTTAAGGAAATGTAGTTGAGAAGACTTAAAAAATATATATTTTACATTAGATAATATTATTAAACATTTGCAAGGAAAGCAAAGAAAAAATCTTGCCCCTAAGGCCAAAACCTTACGACACATGGACAAAAATTTCTTTCTATGCTTCTGTGTACAGCTACACAAGTTTGGAAATATCCATATTTTGTAGCCCCTCAATAAAGTTGGTGAGTGCTGAAAATTAAGATGCAGTATTAAACCTCAGTCATGTGAGAATGCAAAAGTCACAAGCAGAGCATCCACCACCATTGATTCCAGCATCTCGGAAGGATCCAGCTTGGTAGTATCTTGACTTGTCTGTTCTTGCCTTTCCCTCTTAATCTCTACCCATTTTCCAAGGGAATAAAAAAAGGCCTTACTTAGGGCTGGATTTTCCATTCTCGCAGAGAATGGTGAATCCAGCAGTAACGGGGGGCAGGCCTGCGAAAGCCAGCAGCGATTGCACCACCGTGGTGTTATCGCTGCTGGCTTTCGCACCCAATAGCACCACCGTGAAAGATGGTTCTATTGGGCACGTTACTGGTGATGATAACGGTCCTTACCTTATTGCCGCCAGTGAAGATAACACCGCGTCCGCCTCCTCGCAGGCCAGACTCCTCCCCTCCCCGCCCTGACTCCGCCCCCAGCAAGCCATCCCTTTTCGCGTGCGATAGGCTTAGAAAGGCTTAGAAAATGACCCCCTTAGTGGGTATGAACCTTTGGGAAATGTTGAGAATATCACGCATATAAGACTTGAAAAGTTCAACAGAAGAAATCAATGATATCGTGGGAAAATTGAAAACAGGTAAATGTAAATGCCTCAGCATTTTCTAGATTTTCAGTTCTGCAATGTATGACCATTTCTTCTTGCCCAAAGGTTGCTTGCACAATTATATTTGATCAGTAACTTTTTCCAGATTCTCTGTTTTCTCTACCTGAGCAGACAAGGAGACTTCCTGAGACTTCATCTGTAGTTTTCAGACTTCTCCTTATCTCCAGTTTTGTGAAGAGGAACCATCTCTTTCTGTCTCCAGTCCTTTGAAACCACTCCTGACTCTAAAGAAGTGTTGAAAAGGTAGACAGTGAAGCTGCAAGAACTTTCCCATGGTACCTTAATACCCTCACACGTACTCTGTTTGGCCCCATTGCTTTAGCTCTTTAATTTTGCTGTCTTCTCACAGTCTTCTGAAAATCATTCGAGGTTTACCTTGCTTCCAATCCTATCTGTAGCAATTTTCTGTGGTCCTACTCCATGCCCTTCCTCAGTGAACATTGAACAGAAATATTTGTTTAAAAAGTCCTCTTTCTTCTTTTCAGCCTCTACATCAGGGGTAGCCAACTCTGGTCCTCAAGAGCCGCAAATACATCTATTTTTTCAGGATATCCACAATGCATATGCATAAGATAGATTTGTATACAGTGGAGGCAGAGCATGCAAATCTATCTCATGCACATTCATTGTGGATATCCTGAAAACCAGGCCTCTTCATGGCTCTTGAGGACATTGATCACCTCTGCTCTACATGTTTTCATCTTCTCGTTTGGGTCTAACAATCCCATTTTTGCATTTTTTCCTATCACTAGGGAAGTCCATATTCAGAAGCATTTAGCTGGATAACTCACAAGTTATTTGGCTGAAGTGCTGATTTTTGAGTATTTCCCCCACTTAGTTTAGTCGGCTATCCTGTTATTTGGCAAAATTTTAGCCAAATAACTTAAGGGTGTTCTGGGAGGAGTTAGGTTAGCCGGCTTAGGCCTGGATTCACCATTCTACCGCAGAATGGTGAATCCAGCGAAAATGGGGGCGGGGGGTGAAGGGGGGGAGGCGGACCTTCGAAAGCCAGCAGCCATCGCACCACCGCGGTGTTATCGCTGCCGGCTTTCTCACCCAATAGCGCCACCGTGAAAGGTGGCGCTATTGGGCGCGCTACTGGCGACGATAACGTTTCTTACCTTATCGCCGCCAGCGAAGACACCGCGGAGTCCGCCTCCTCGCTGCCCCGACTCCTTCCCTCGCCGCCACGACTCCGCCTCTAGCAAGCTATCGCATGTGATAAGCATTTGAAAATGACCCCCTTAGTTATCTGGCTAACTCTGATAATCCTGCCTACTCAGGTCATGCTGTAGAGCTGTCCGGATAAACTGATCCACCTATCTTTAAGACAGTTGTCTATTTCCAATAGTGTGGCTGTACTATTTATTTATTTAAAACCTTTTATATACCGACGTTCATAAACATATCACATCGGTTTACACATAACAGAGGGATAAATATATTGCAACTGAGGGTAAAATATAAAGTTACATGTAACAGGGGTATAAATAACTTGGAAGAGTTGAGGAAAATGGTCAGGTGACCTAGGCGAGAGGAGTTAAATAGAAAGAACAGTAAGAATAGTATCATTGTTTGTATAGTTCTGGAGGAGGGTGGTAGAAAGGGAAGGAGCTATGGTGGGGGGAGCTAGTTTAAGTGTAGGCTTGTTCGAAAAGCCACGTCTTAAGCTTTATTTTGAAGGTGGCAGTGCAGTGTTCTAGGCGGAGATCTGGTGGCATTGAGCTCCATAAAGTTGGACCTGCTACAGTTAGTGCCCGTTTTTTGGTAGATATGAGTTGGGTGAAATTGTGGGCGTGAATGGCTAAGGTTCCTTCGTAAGCAGTTCTGGAGGGTCTAATGGAGGTGCGGTATTGGAAGGCTTTATTTAGCCAGGTAGTGTTTTGGAATATGCCTATGGAATATGGAATATGCCTCCAAAGTGAGCCAGATAAATTTATCCGGCTAACTTTGCAAACTGGCCAGTGACAGAATATAGACCTCAATATATCAAAAAAAGTTTTATCATCCTCTTTTACTATATTAGCTATTTTCGTTTCCATAAGAACAATAGAGATGTTTTTTGTGGGTTGCCATCATTCATGGCTAGCACCTTTGTAACCACGTTTTAAATTGCTTACATGAATATATATTGAAAACCATGGAATGGAATGTAAAATACTCGGTTGTGGCCTCATATGAACAAAACTTGACCACCTCAAGGGAAAGCTCAGTAAAACTGAATGAATACCAATGTCAAAAAGACCCATCTAAAAAAACACAGAAATCTCATTTAAAATATCCACCCTCAAACCGTGCGATTGTTGTTCATGAAATCACATGTTGAGAAAAACAATGGTGTAAGGTGATACATTTATCCAACTATCATCTTTTCTACAACCATTAACTACCAGCCTATTGCTCACCTCAAAAGAAGCATTTATGTTTGGCTTTCTTGTTACAGTGCAAACGTTTATTGTGTGACTTGCACATTTCATCCTGCATCATAAAACTGTCAAAAACTCCACCGTGGATATTTGCTGGTCTGCTTTTCATTTACGCACATGGATGGCATTTAAAAAAAGAAATGTGACAGACTACCACTGAGAAGAACCTTTTCAAATCCATGGGTTTCTCCTGGTGGTCAATCATGCAAGCAATTTGCCAGGCTTGCCTCTGTGGCAAATTCATTTGTGCATATGTAGTGCTAAATCCCCTTGAAAATGTTTAACTTACTCTACGTGCCCCCTTTCTATTTGGCAACATCCTGGTTTTAATTTCTAAGAATACTTCCTCTTTCTCAAAAGATTGGAGGCTTTTAATCCAATCTTGTGACATTGCTTGTCATGTTTCTACATGACCTATTATCTTCCATGTTTACATGGTATCAGCCCTGTGGCTGCTGTTTAACCCATCAAGCATTCTTTTGAAATTCAGGATATCTTTCAAACATTTTACTGTGTCACGTCCTTCTTCTTATTAGCCTGAGGGGAAGTTGAGGTGTGTGTGTGTGTTCACGTGTCATCACAAAGTTTATTAATCTGGCTACCTGGAGGATGTATTTGTCTGCACAATTGTAGACTTATAATCCCTTCATTTTGTTTTCTTTAGGTAACATTAAGCAGCTAATAGACCCATGCAAATTAATTTTTTTTATGTATAAGTTTGGAGAATAGTGATGCTGCAAGTCATAGGCAAATCTGATATTCTTACAGGTTAAAAGGAATATCCAGTCTAAATGTGGCAGGGTGATGGTACCCTACTTTATGAATTACTAAATGTATGTATTTATTTATTTATTATTTATTTAAAATCTCTTCTATACCGTCGTTAAGTTATATACCATCACAACAGTTTACAGAAAGGCACATAAATTAATGTTGATAAATGTACAGAGTTATACATTCTAAACAGGTGCCATAAAGGTCTGGTTACATAATTTCATAATAAATACTTTTTGATGAATGTGATAAATCTTGTCCTTTTATACATGTATCATTTATATTTACAAGTATAATTCTTATGAACTGTGTATTTCCTCATATGTTAGCAGTGAGATAAAATAATAAAAAAAACCCCCCCGCACATATAGAGATAAGTGCTGTGTGCAGAGCTCTAGTGGCTGTATTGGTCCTGGAGAAAACTGGAATTTTTTGTAGGCTGTGATGCTTTTTAAAGAGCCGGCAAAAACAAGATATTGTCGTAATGAGCTTTGGAGGCCTCCCAGGCCTCTTCTTCTGATTGGCCATCAGATGTCACTGCTCCTGTCTTATAACACACTTTGTAAGGAGCCATCCACACCCCTCACCATAGCCATTCCACCTGGAGAGTCTGGATTGGCTGCCTGAAGACTGTTTAGCTCAGTCATTTTAAGACACTTGGGGTTCAGTTTGAGAAAGCAAGAGAAGAGTAAGGATGATTCAGCTTTAGACTCTGGTGGGGCCTCCCAGCTTCACCCAAAGGAGTTTCTGTGAGAAGTGACAGCTCCCAGTGCACTCCCTGCCTGTTGGTCCTTCTCCTATTAATTTAGAAAGAGATTTTAAGTCTGATACCCTTTAGGGGCAAAAAGGCTCTCCCCAGGGGACCAAAGACCTGTGAGCCTACTCTAAACCCTAGGTGGGCAAGCACCAGTGACGGATCCTGCTGCGAGAGACAGGGAGGGCAGAAGATGGATCCAGTTTAACCTTTAAAGTATTTTTTGGACTTAAGAAGAGTGGGAAGGTTTTTGGATCCCCTCCTTCCCCATGGGGATTGCAGAGCTGAGAATTTGCCTGATCCCACTGACTTTTCCCCAAGAGAAGTCCCCCAGAAATATCAGTGAATATAGGATGAAAGAATCACTAAGGAAGGAAGGACAAGAGCAGGAGACCCCCCAACCGGATCTCCGCCCACCAAGGGACCAGGACGGGCTGGGTGTCCGAGGTGAAGATGTCTAAAGGGAGGATTTTTGGCAGTAAAGTTGACCCCCTTCACTAGGATTCCCTCACAGCCCCTGGGTACGCTGCGCATATTAAAATCACAATGGGACTACCCAGATGCCTGAAAAAAGGACACCGCCCTACCTAGAGTCACACATGTACCAGCATTCAGATGTGACTTCAATATTATGGATGGATGGTCTTTAATTGATGAGTATTAATCAGTGAACTTTTATTTAACACCCAGACCTGGTCCTGTCTGAATTCTTACAGCCTCTCACCTCATGAGAAGCACCAATGGACGACACTCACACTGGGAACTTTTTAACAACGTCTGGGCCACAAGCGAGAGCTTATCCCAATAAAAAGAATCCCCCCCGGGATTGAAAGTCAAGCATAGGATGTAATATGCTGCCTGGAGCAACCCTGAAGAAATAAATGAGTTGTGTGCCCTAAGGAGCAGCATTCCTCTAAAAGAAAGGGTCACATGATGTCAAGGCAGGTAAATGTTAAACCTGCCCCTTATCCTTTTCCAGAGGAAAAGAAGTGGTAGAGTTAGGGGGGTCAGGATATGAAGCTTCAAGGGGGAAGACTCAGGAGCAGTGACAGGAAATATTTCTTCATGGGAAGAAGGGTGGTGGACGCCTGGAATGCCCTCTCGGAAGAGGTGGTGAAGACAAGAATAGTAACGGAATTCAAAAGGGTGTGGAATAAACCCAAAGGTTCCCAAGAGGCTGCAGGATGGACATGAAGAATCGGGGTAACCTGTGGTCATTTCTGATGTAAAATTTCTCCATTAGGGTAACCAGCACGGAGCGCTTTGGGGGTATGGGAATAACCTGGGGTAACCTGCACAGAGCTGCAGGTTAAACCCTAAACACCTTGCTGGGCAGACCAGATGGACCTTTTTGTTCTTCCATCATTTACTCTAATGCTATGTGATTGATTTCTGCTGAAATGATCCAGAACAGGGTTCTGCCACTTCTCTTCTGGGATCTCGGGAAACCCATGGGTAAATCAGTTCCGGTAAGGACGGCTGCAGCTGAACATTGGCACAGTGGGACACAGAGGATCACTGGGGTCAGGAGGAGGAAGTGTTTGTGAGAGAGTTCCTGGCTCCGCCCCCTTCTGACAGATCACACCTGGCTCTTTGCTTCCTCATCCTCCCCCACCACGCTCCACAGTTCTGCTTCCTTTCTGATTACAAATTTCAGTCCTGCCCATAGCTCTTCTGCAATATCGCTTACGAAAATGTTAAATAGAGCCCGACTGAGGACTGCTCCCTGTCATACACCAATGGTGACCCTTCTTTTCTTGCAGTAAACTCCATTTACCGCTTCCCATTCAACCAGTTTCTTACCCAGCTTTCCTCTCTCCACCCAATCTGACATTGCCTTTCTCTTTGTTTTTCACATTCTTCCATCCCAGCTGCCCTACTATGGTCTCTCAGTTTTGTTTGTCTAATTATTTGTTTCATAATTTATATTATGTATTCTTTTCTATGTCTGTACCTCCAAGGCTAGTGGTGCCCCTTAGGACCCCAGACACCATACCTCAAATAAGGATTTCTCTCTTGTTAATTTAAATGTCCAGAATTAAGGTGGTTTCCAACTCAAACTTTCACTGATTAAACACGCAGAAGTTGATGAACAGGTTCCTTACAGCTCTTGGTATTTACAGAGTCACATTTACAGGTGAGACCTTCATTATATACGTGACTTTACTCTTCCTTTCAATTTATTCTGTGGTTGAAGCCAATTCTAATGAATTATTATTTCCCTTTTCTTTTTCTAATTATAGGGGTTGTTGGTAAGAAAGCATCCTCCCCACAGCTGGCGAATAGGATACTATTCCAATTTAGATGTGTTAATGTAATATCCCTGCTTTCACATCTTTTAGTCTAGTTCCTTCATATTCTCCTCACTTGCTTGTCTTGCACTTTAATGGCTCCTCCAAACTCCTCTCATCTCTGGATCTCAATGAGACAAACATGGATGCACCAAATGGGTGTCACAGCTCTCTCCTTCCATCTTCTCCCACTCCTTCTCCCTGGGAATGAAGGATGAGTCATTCCTCCAAAGGACACTGATGGTCCATAGGTTCTATCAAGGTGAGAGACAACACTTTCTCAAGACAGTAGAAAAAGTGAGTCCCTGGGCCCTAGGATGTTCAGAACCCCCCCCCCCTCCCCCCACAATATCAGAAAAACACTAAAGCTCTTAAACAAAGGGAAAACGAAAGCTGGAGGTAGGAAGGGTGGAGAAAACATTCTCCTCCTTAACAAAATGATTTCCAGCAAACATGACAAAAATAAGGAAAAAGCACTCTGTCCTCTTCACTTTACCCAGGGCTCAGTCCAGAGACCCAAGGGTCCTTTTCCTAAAAAATAAACTGGAGCAGCAAAGGGACCTGCTGCCACCCCAGGAGGGTTCATTAAAAAAAATCCACAAACAAAGATGGTGGTTAGGAGCTCTCCATCTCATCAACCTCTGTTACCCCTCCAATATAGAACAATCCTCTTAGCAGGAACCCACAGGGTTCTCCTCATATGTATGTTTTGGAAACTGTCTTTAGTTTATTATGGGAAAGCGGTCAATCAAATAATAAACTAAACTACACAATACCAGGTTTGGTTGCCCAGGGCTGGGAGCTAGAATGTCAGGGGATAAAAACTCCATTATCATAATAGTCCTCAATTTTTAAAGAAAAAGAATCATGCTCCATATTTAGTCATTTATACTTTATTTTTCTAGATATGTGGAGATTACAAAACCTCCAAGTGAGGTGAGCTTACTCCCCCCCGGTCATCCCTGTAACTTGTGGCTATGACACCAGGTGATATTTCAGGCTTAAGTCCACTTTGAAAATTCAGGCTGAGGTCCACACTTACAAAGTAATGGCGGATTTCAGCCCTAAGAGTACTGTTTTGATTGGGTTCTGCATGTGTATAAACTAGCTTGCAAAAGTTTTAATGCAAAAACTATGCCATTGAGGTATTGATATGCAAAACAGCTCATTACTTATTAGTGAAGTAAAAAAGTACCCTTGCAAACTGCTTTATAGAAACATTAACGCAAAAAAATGAACTATATCTTAGGGAGGTGTGGTTAAGATTTTACGATGCCCTCCATGGGTAAAATACCTGTGACCTATATGATCTGCAAATCATTAACATAGGTCGTTAATTGGTAATGGTAATGGACAATTTTAGTGCACTTTAGTATACTAGCCCCATAATGTACTGGTTTGCTTTAGGTATCTGTCTGGTTGACACAGTTGGATTTTCTGACTCTCTGAGAGAATTCTGATTTGAGTCTTATGCCTTCTAATAAGAATATAAGAGCATAAGACTTGCCATACTACTAGATCCCATCAAAGGTCCATCAAGCCCAGTGTATCCTATTTCCAAAAGTAGCCAACCCAGGTCACGAGTACTTGGGGTAGACATTAGACAAGGGGAAGACAGATTTCTGCAACTCCTTCTTAATTGCTTATGCAGCATGCACCTGTGGGCTGGGAACTGTTAACCATTTCACTTCTGGTCCTGGGTTTTTATTTTTTTCCAATGGTATACTTGCCATTCTACAGCCGGAGGTAAAGCGCATCAAAAAAGATAATCAGTCAAGTCAGCAAACAGATGGTCATATATCATTTATTTTTTTTATTATATAATACAATAAATTAGTTTTTCCAGCACTTTATTATTTTTTTTTGAAAAGGCAGGTAATGTAAATGTCAGTTAACACAGAGAGGCTGATGCTGTTCCTCTGACTCATCTGATTCTACATCCACAAGCAGGTATCCCTTAGCATTTTTGAATTTATTAGAAGAGAAGTCCGCCATCAACTGCCTGATGCTGCTCCTGTAAGGGGTAATTTGAAACTGCATTTTTGATCTCTGGTTTGGCTTCAGGCTTGGCACCCTAGAAAAAGAAATAGAAAATTGTTGGTGGAAAATGTTTTCCTGTTACGTTATTTATTCCCAGATTCTAATAAGATGTCATGAAGTTATTAACACGATCAAGGAAAGGGACCTTTACATGGAGGGATCCACCTGCCACTTATCTGCCTCACAGATATAGTAAGTGGGAAGCCTGCTTCATGGAGTTTATATTGACTGTCTATCACTGAATCATGGTAATCGGTTTAACTGCCAGGTTAGGCTTGTATGTGCATGCACACATGTGGTATCTTCAGTGGATGACACCAAACACGTCTCTCACATGCATGGGCCCTTAAAACTGCAGCAATCTTATCTACCAGCTCTGCCTGGTGCTAACCAACTGTAAGTGATGCAGTGTATGCTAACCCCTGCACCCAGTTAGCTTACCTTGACAATGAAAATCCTGCTCTAGCCTTGTAGAAAACGAATACAATATAGATAGGGACCTTCGTTTTTAGTTTTTAGTTTATTTTGCCTCAGCATTTCCATGTTAGAACAAAGATAGAAATCAGTGGAAAAATGACTTTTCCACTGATGTTTCTCCCCTGTGTTGTATCAAAGTAATTTTTCCACTGACATCTCTTGTTATAATATTTAAATTCCCAGGCAAAATAAAATAAAAGCTGAAAACCAAGGTCCCTAAATATAGTATAGGTTGATCTCTCTTCTATCATTGAATTTCACCAACACATTGTGGGGATAATTTTCAAACAGATTTACACGTGTAAATGTAACTACTATTGTAGCAATTTTCAAAAGCTATTTGCCCACATAAAGTGCTCAGGTAAATCCTATGTACAATTCAATGGCATAAATTATAGCAATTTTCAAAAACCCACTTGCTCGGGAAAAGTGCATTTACGTGTGCAAAACCCATTTTTGAATGTGTAAATGCTTCTAAAAATCAGGCCCTGTTTTTCTTGTCAAATTAAGCTATTTCTTGACATCTCTCTCCAGCACCATAGAAAATTCCCCTCTCAAGCTATGTAAAATAAGAACAAGGTAAGACTAAGCGTTCCTGCATCCTATCATCCTGTCTCCAATGGGGTTTTAGAGCAAGCGCATATGCGGCACGACACTTGTAGAGTGGATCCATCCCCTGTCAAATTCTTCAAGTTTCCAGCGGTTAAGATGACTTCTTTGCGTTTAATAACCCATGATTGACCCATTGTCCTTAAGTTTGTGGAAACCCTTTTTGAACCCAATTAAACTTCCCATGGCAATGAGTTTGATGAATGAACAGTATGTGTCACTTACTTTATAATGAGCTGGTCCTCTACCAGGCCGCTGCCTTCCACCACCAGTTCACAGTCTGTCACGTCGTCATTCAGAGGGTTGACAAACGTTATGTCCACAGTAACAGTTTTGCCCACTTTGGCTTTTTTATTTAACTGTAGGGGAGAAAAAATCATTTAGAAATGTTTATTCCTTCTGTTTTTAGAGTTATACTTAACATCAGAGAAAACATCAAAAACCACAGTATATGTTGTTGTAGATGGAGATAATGCTATTTATGCATTAAGACAGATTTTAGAG